>NC_142351.1:11267624-11641374 GCF_059441175.1 Urocampus carinirostris | reverse complement strand
CACAAGGAGTCTCAAAGGGCTGCACATACCACAGACTGCATACTATTACAGCATCCCCTGATCTAAAACCTACAGGACGGCAAGGGAAAACTCAAAAACCTCAACGTGAGGAAAATGAAGATAGCTTGACCGCAGATGAGGCAAACCCCCTTCCAGGATGACCAGGCTGCAATGGAAGTTGTAATAACAATTAATACACAGATATCATCATCAGGAAATATAGATCGTTCATAAGCTATAAATAGAAGTGTGTTTTAAGCCTAGATTTAAACAGTTCCACTGAGGTTGCAAATCAGATCTCAGAGGGCAGAGCATTCCACAACATCAGGGCCCGAATGGAGAACGCTCTCGAACCTGTTGTTCTCTTCTTGGCTCTTGGGATCACTATTAGACCAGCATTTTCAGAGCGAAGGCTCCAGACTGGAACATAGGGCGAAATGAAATCTGAAAGACATGAGGGAGTAAGTCCATGCATGATTTTGTATAATACCAACAGAACCTTAAAATCACATCTTAAGCTAACAGGGAGCCAAAGCAGGTTAGCTAAAATCGGCGTAATGTGGTAAAACTTTCTTGTCTTAGGTAAAAGCCTCGCTGCAGCATTTTGTACTACCTAAAGGCTCTTGATTTTGGATTTGGGGAGACCGGAGAGTAGTACATTACAGTTATCTAGACGGTGGAACAAAAGGGGTCGTAAGTCGGGACGGGAGAGCAGACGTGGTCGGGATCAAAACGGTCATAGCCGGAGACAAACGGGAGCAAAAACGGGACATGGGTCAAAAAAGGCTTGCCTTGAAAAACAGGTTCGCAGACGGACTGACACCAGGGGACCGACAGGACTGGGTCCAAATAGTGACAGGGAGCCAATCAGAATCCGCGGCGAGTGGTGCCAAATGAGCGGGCACAGCTGAGTCACATCAGTAATCATGACAATTAGTCCTGCTTGGCTGACAATACATATACTCAACTATTATTTTCCCTTCTCCACTTTTTCTTTCCTTTTCTTAGGTGTCGTCATGTTGTTCTGCTCGTGTTTCCTCTCCCCTTCAGTGTACTACCTACTTTGGTCCATCTCTTATATTTTGTTCCCAACATCACTTTGGAGCAGTAAAGTTTGAAACCAGGGCAGTACGACGCTGAGCTTAGCTGCTGCCAGTCTGCCACAGAGGAACTAGGCACAGTCGAACCACTGCAGTATTTAGCACCTTTATTTAAAATGTGTTTTTAAATTTCAATTGTGACGCCTCATAGACATAATCCAAATGACAAAAAAATTGTCATGACAGGATTATCACCCGTGTTGTACTTTCATCAAAGGTGAACCACAAAGACTTGCACCACCTTCTGAATTTTCATGTGTCATTTAATCCCCTGACTACATTTTCAATCCGTTATCTCATCAGTGTTATGCAAATGAATGCAGGGAATACTAAACAAACTACCTAGTGTGTATACATATTCTTTCATGTACAGTACCTCAGAGTGTTTACCCCAGATTTGCTTTTTATATGTTATAGGCTACTATGCAATCAAACGCGACATCTATGGCAAGTTTGTGAATGCCAAATGTGTTGTTGTTGTTTTTTTATTATTTACAGGATTAACATTAATACAGTTTGCTTAAAGTGAGAGATTTTTTGTTAAAAAAAATAAAAAAGTGCGACATTTGTCAATACTGTCTTTATTACCTGACCTGACATCAGCATGCTGATAAATATCTAGTCTATCTAGACTAGGGGTGTCAAACTCATTTTAACTTGGGGGCCACACGATAGAACAAACATTCTGTCGGGGGCAGGACTAGTAAATTAAAGAGAAAGAAAAAGAGGGATAAAGACATAAGAGAAAGAGGGAAGGAAAAGGAGAGAGGGCGGGACAAAGAAAGAAAAAGATGGAGAGAGCGTGAGAAACAAAATATAAAAAGTCGTGAGAGAGGGGGAAAAGAAAGGGGAGGAAGAAAAAAATCCAAAGAGAAAAAGAAAGAAGGAGAGAAAAGAGAAAAAAAAGCGCGAAGGGTATGAAGAGAGAAAGAAAAGACAGAAAAGGAAAAAAGGAAGTTAGAGCAAAAGAGGTTAAAAGACACAGAGAGAGAGAGACAAAGAGCAACAAAGGAAGAGAAAAAGAGACACAGAGAGTGAAAGAGACAGAGACAGAGTGGGAGAAAAGGGGTGGAAAAGAGAGAGAGAGAAATAAATACAAGTACAGTGTCTTTGTGAGAGGCACCTGGCTTTGGGAACATCAAGTTGACATATTTCAACCAGCAGCTTGTTTTTCTCTTGCGCTTCTCTGAGTGTTGTCTCGCGGGCCGGATTCAATCCCTTAGGTCTGGCCCGCGGGCCGCCTGTTTGACACCTGTGATCTAGACCAATCTATAAATCCAGATTTGCGTGCTTGCACGTGTGTTCGTTGGTGGTGTTTAGGCTCTAAAACGGCTTAACCGATTTTCTCGAAGATTTACACAGTAGCACTTTAAGCTTCATGGTGTGTTTTTTGCTAGGTTCCATGTCAAAGCACCCACCAACATAAACGATGAACATCTGCTTTTGTGTACAAGCAGCCCTGGAGCGTATGCGGTCATACAGCTCTTTGACACTCCCTAGTGGCTCCCTGGTGCTTTTTCAACAAACCACCGACCCAACAACCTCGCTCAAGTAGAATGGCTGGAAACACCAAGCCCAGCAATGTTGGACCATTATGTTTATTATCTCTAAATCGAAATCTGCCATCTCTGAGATTTATCTCCAAATTAGAAGGGTCTCACCCAGTCAAGTCAAACATTTGGCCCGCGGGCTGTCATTTCTATCAAAAGTTGTTTTTTTTGATAAAAGCAAAGCAAATGCTCCCTCTGACCACTAGAGGGCAGTCAAGAATAGAGTCTCAGCGTTTGTAGACCCAGCCTATAAATTTTACTGATTTATATTCTATTGTATTTTTTTCCCCTGTCTTTCGGCACACCCGATATACTCAGTTTCTCTAAATAGCGCTGTTTGTGCTTTCTGACAAGGTGAGCCACCTGATCCGAGAGCTAGACATTATTGGTTTGACTCTTCATTGCCGATTGTTCTGAATAGTTTAGTTTTTGTTGTAATTGTTTACTGGCCTCAACTATTGTTTACTATGGTTTACAGACCGTCCATCATGGCGCCGTCACGTGGTTAGGTCACGTGCGTTTGTGTGTGTGTTTTCAATGGGTCTACAGAGCGATAGTTACAAACTCAGTTACTTTTTGGAAGAAGTCGTGAATAACTATAATCAATTACTTTCTAAAGTAACGTGCCCAACACTGCTGAACACATCGTACAGGATTGCAGCATTGCATCCAGGGTTGGGTAGGGTTACTTTAACGTGATTACTTTCAATTACTTTTGGATTACTCCAATACCAAATATCCCAATAAAAGACAAAAGAAACTAAATATGAATAAAATTATGACTCACAACACGTGGTAAGCTTTCTATATCTGATCTGGCGTTGATCTCTTTGATCTCCGGCAAAACGAACATAAAATGCGACAGAAACAAAATGAAAATAAATCCAAAGAGCTTGCCAACATCATTTTTGCCGTTCCATGTATTCTGTTACTCCCCATGCCTGCACAACATTTAGTCATTTTATTCATATTTAGTTTCTTTTGTCTTTTATTAGCATATTTGGTATTGGAGTAATCCAAAAGTAATTGAAAGTAATCCAGTTAAATTAACCCTACCCAACCCTGATTGCATCACATTTGGCTTTCATATTTTTGTACTGTGTTCCAACAACAGATTGAAGTTCTACCATACAAACAGAAGAGGGCGGGCTCGCAAAGGAAACGGTTGTAAAGTTCTTACGTAATGCAATACTATAGATTAGTTTTGAAAGTCTTGCTTGTTCCCATATAGAATTTTCAAGCTTCCTGAAGTAGGAACCTCATTTGACCGAGTTTTTAACACGAAAACCATCGTTTTTCCTCAGCAGAACAACTTCTGACATTTTTACTGAAGTTAGTTGAACGCCACACGTCGATCAGAAAAATCCCGCCTCCCACCCTTCGTGATTGGTTGATTCGGCCACGTTTGAGTCCCATCTCTGACTACTGATTGGACAGAAAACCCTCTAATCACAAAGCAACGCGGAACAAGCTGGGAGGGGGTGGCGGGGAGTAAAAAGTTATTGAGTGTAGTCTAATCGGATCATGTTTTGCGCATATACATGTGCTTTGTTTCGTCCAAAACATCCCGTGCGTGTGAAGAAGCCGAACGACGCCCGAAATCAACACATAAGCGGGCGCCCAGTCGAAAAAGGAGAGCAATTCCCTCTGGTTATAGAGGAGGGTCAGGTATGTTTTTCTGTTTCCAAGGGCTGCGCGCTGCTGATGTCACCGCGGAGGAGGAGGGCACCACACAAGGACAGGTGCGCGGCGTAAAGTTGCCGATCCAGTCCGTTCGGATCACGCTTGGAAATAAACAGCTGATACTAGTGATCGAAGGCATCTTGACTGCCATTTGATCAACTTGGCTGCAAATTTTGCCATTTGGATACAAACAAACGAGGAAGACTGCTCGGGAAGCTTCATCGATCGTCTTGGATTAGAAATCAAACGCAACAGAAGGGAAACAAAAAAAAGGAAGACCCGACGTTGTGGGGTCGAGACACCCCAGCACCAGAACCGATACTTCATGTCTCCGTGCAAAACTGACGCAGCCGGTTGTCCGTGCAGAGGAGGGGATGCGCGAGTGATCCAGTGGGGCGACTGAGCGACTTCCATGTGCAAACCCCTCTTGTCCACATCGATTTGGAATATGGAACTCGTCTTTCACAATCTGCAATGATTTTCCGGTGCGTCACTGCGTCATAGCACCGGCAACCGCTCTCGCCTTCAAGGACGATCGTCTTCGGATTGCAAAATAATAGAGCATCCGATCATGTCCAAGACTCTGAAAAAGAAGAAGCACTGGTCGTCTAAAGTCCAGGAGTGCGCCTTGTCGTGGGGGGGATCCAGCGACTTGGTCACGGTGGTGGAGCTGCGAGGCGGTGCGGAGCAAGGGGAGTTCCCCTATCTTGGCCACATTGCAGCCGAGGCCATAGTGTGCCACTCGGGAAGATTCCCTAGCAGCGGAGACGTGCTTCTGGAGGTCAACGGCACTCCGGTGAGTGGACTCACCCACCGGGACACTTTGGCTGTCGTCCGCCACTTCCGAGAGCCCATCCGCCTCAAGACTGTCAAACCAGGTATGCACGTGCGCGCGCACCATCGAGATGTGAGGTCTGTTAGTTTAGAATAGCGGTAGGCACTTTGGTCTGCATGATTTTGCAGGTTTCTCTGCTATAATACAGGTGATTTCAAACACAAGGATATCCCGAAAGACATTTTTTTTAATTAGACACAGAACGTATAGTAATCCTTCCCCTTAATTTTGCAAAATATTCGATGCATCAGAGGACTCGAAATATTTAGTCTCAAAATTGACCCACCTGGATAGTTTCCAGCGGAGCAGTGACGTCTTTGAAAGAACACAACACTTTCAAAATGGTGAATCCTGTTGACACACCATGTGTGGCAGCTCCAAAACAGACAGTGATTGTAATGAACTGTAGTAAACAGCGATTGCGTAACACTCATTTCTGCTTGGAGAACTTTGCTTAACCTGTTGGTGGGGGCCTTGTGGCTGTTCTGTTGGGGTTGACGTCCAAAAGTTGCGTTGGGTAAGTTTACCTACCACCGTTATAGTGTTCCTGTTTGCCTTTTCCTCTTTTTAGGTATGCAATTTTGTCGCAGTAGGTGTAACTTTGTCTGGCTAGCTCTTCAACAGTGTCGATCGGGGCTGAAGATGGCTTTCCTGTCTTATTTGCTTCCGGTTGGCGCCCGTTGGCTGCCCAATTTGCGTTGTTTGGCTGGCGAGCTTGGCATGAGCGCTGGTTTTGCCGTGTTCCTCGGTTTATTTATTCCCGACCAGCTTTTATCGCCATACCGATTCCGGGTTACCCTGGCTCCTCACTGCATATTATGTGGTCGGCCAGCTTTGCGTTTTCCCGCCGAGAGTGCGGCTGCCTTTCGATGATCAGTCCATTTAGATCCCTTTGGTGGCTCTCCCTCAAGTATTTATTTGGCCAATCGGCCCCTTATTACCTGCTGGCGCTTTGTTGTACCATTACTGCATTAACCTGTGACACCACGCCTAGGCATTCTCCATTAAAAATGACATAAACTTTGCTTAAAACACTCCTCTCTGAATAAAGAGGAGGCTTCGTCAGTCTACTGCCATCATGCAGGAGACTGCGAAGCCTGCGGGCCTGGACCAGCAGACTGCGGGACAGCTTCATCCACCAGGCTGTCAGGATGCTGAACTCACCACTCTCTCATCATTGCCCGCTCCATCTAGAGCCTGACTCTCGCCTTTTTTATTTTATTTTTAGTTTTTTTCAACAAATGGACACACGACCTCTGCCTTCAGTAAACTCTTTAACACCCATCCATTATCTGCACCGCTTATCCTCAGTAGGGTTGCGGGGGTGCTGAAGCCCATCCGACCTATCTTTGGGCAGTGGGCAGGGGACACCCTGAACTAGTTGCCAGTCGCAGGGCACACAGAGACGGACAATTCACTCGCTTATTCACACCCAGGGACAATTTGGACCGGCCAATTAACCTGACATACATGTTTTTGGAATGTGGGAGGAAACCGGAGTGCCCTTAGGAAACCCACACAAGCACGGGGTGAACATGCGAACTCCACACAGGAGGTTCGATCTTATGACCTCAGAACTGTGCCGCACACACGCTAACCACTGCCCCGCCGTGCTGCCCCACTTTAACACTTTAGGACCAACATAAGCTAATCTTGCTCATTGCACAATCATGTACATTTGCTTTACAACTCAGAACTTTTGGCACAACTCAGAACTTTTTGTTTACAAGTTACCTCGATGCACTTTATTACTTGTGTGTGCACTATCTACACCTGTGTCTTAGTGTAGTTTGTCCTAGCATAGTGTTTTTTTTAATCTTCTAGACACCAACGGCTGGGAGTAACACAATTTCAATTCTCTGTTTATGCTGCAGAATTGACAATAAAGCCGACTTTGACTTTAACTTGAATCAATCCATAAACCAAAATTTTGGCTGGCTTTCCTGCGTGCCTGTGTTCCTCACATGTCGCCAAAGCTCAAAGCATCAAAGTCGAAGATGAGACGGGCTGTCTTAAATGCATTATCTTGGAAAGTAATTGGAATATGCCAATGAATTATGCAAAAACCATGTAAGGTTTCCTCACATTTTGCATGCATAAGAATTTGGCAATACCTATAACAAGCTCCTGCCAGCTTGCTATTTGAGCTGATTGTTTTGTATGACTTAGGTTGAGGAAGAGAACCCTCCAAACCCTTCGAGAACAGGAGTGTCCGCCTCTGGTTTAGAATCTAAGAGTCAAATCCAGGTTTTGAACGTCTGTTTTTGCTGCAGCAGTACTCTTCCGCCAAACACGTGCATTTGCCCGCGTGCATGAGTGAGCGAGGCCACATCTGGCTGCAGTGCAACATCCGCCTGCCGCCCTTTGTCTGAACTCATTTTGTAATCTTCTTTGCATCCATGCACGGACGTTGCAATTGAGACTATTCAGTGCTAGATGTGTGGACACACTCGTGGTCTGTACCTTTTGTTAGTTTGTGTTTGTGGCTTTTTATGTAGACACTGCACAAAAAACATCATCAAGCGCTAATTAAGAAAAGGAAACGATGACATATTTGCTCAAACAGCTGAACAACACTATGATAAAATACCATATCGGTCAACCTCAGCCAATTTCTCACCGTATCAAGCGATAATAAACATTACTAACACAACGCCGCACCTTTTTCCTCACAGCAAGACAGAATAGATAATTCAAAATAGATAATTACTCATTTGTGTAAACAATTTATTTTATTTCTCAAAAAAATAACACATAAAAAATTATTTCATTATATTTCTTAGTTCTCTACCCACTTGCAGTATATCTAGTGTTGCCTGTAAAACGTAGCAGTACATGATTTTGCAGACTTCATTTATTCTACGGTAAGTTTCACTCTCTAAGATTCAGGTCGGCAACCTGCGGTTCAGAAGCCGCATTGGCCTGTTTAGCCCTGCGGAGTGGCTCCCTGGCAACTTTCCCAAAAATGTTTACAAATTGAAAAAAAATGGAGGAGGGAAATGTATTTTTCTTTTATCTGTTTTTTTTTTCTGTAAGGACAGACATGGCACAAACTCGCTTTCCAATGCTGTAAAATAGGAACAACATTTCAAATCCTGGTGTAATTGTTAGACGAGGGGGAAATCGGCTCCTTCGCTTGTTTTCCTATTTCTTCCGTCTTTTCTGTTAGAGCCTAGCCAAATGCAAGCCACTTTTAAAGCGGCAGCGTCACAATTTAAAGCTGAACTCCTAATTTCAACACAGAAGTCACAATATAAGGGTAGAAGCACAACCTTGTCATGAGCCTTTTTTTTGTAACAAAGTAGTGATTTCTGATTTTTGTCTACATATTTTCAATGACACTTGGGGATATTTTTTATGTTTTGTTGCTGCATTTATTATCAAAAGAGAGCGAGAGAGAAGGGATGCTGCTATGTTTTACCCATGCACAGACTTGTTTGACATGTGCACAGAAATCCAACTTGAACTGCAATGGGATTTTATTTACTTTGTTGTTTTATTTTCATTAACAAATTTCAAAAATAACAAATATTTCCTGTACAAAAATTATATGGCATACACAAATTGAAATGCTCAAAAACACACACCACGTGTTGCATTCATTTTAAGGTTTATATAAAACTTTCCATTTTCTTGCACCTCCAGACAAATTTCTTGTTTGTTTTGTCAAATATGGCTCTTTCAAGATTTTGTGTTGCTGACCCATGCTCTAAGAGAAACTGTCACAATGTAATTTGCGATAAAGATGTCTGAATATCTGTTCCCATTGTCTTTCTATACTCTGCATGCACTTTCCTCATATGGCATCAGAGTGTGGAAGGCAGAGCAGAACTTTCTATATCTCTTTCATCAATGGAAAGCAATCTTTCCCAAATTGACTTTTTTGTTTTTAGTGAAATATGTGTTTTTATTATCATTTATCAATCTATAATCATATTGTTGTCCGTTACTAGTGTCATGATTGCCGATTAGCATCACCTATGCCCGCTCGTTGGCGCCAGCCGCTGCGGGATACCTGACTGTTACCAGTCCCTTTTAAGCCCTGTCCTTTCACTCGCTTGTTGTCAGTCCGTCAGCTAACCTCTGTTGTTACAAGGCAAGCATATTGACCCTGACTCGCGCCTGTCCCATTTTGGCAACCGTTTTTCCACCCGTCCGTTCCTGAGCTCCCCGTTTGTCTCCGGCTCTGACCTGTTTTTGATTCCGACCACGTTTGCTCTCTCCTCTCTCAGCTTATGACCAGTTTTTGATCCAGACCACGTTTTTGCTCTCCTGTTCCGGGTATCGACCCGTTTTTCCATTCTTGACACCGCCATCTCCCTCTACGAAAGATCCACTTCCGTATTCGGATCACGACCCAATTGCATGAGCAGCTGGATTCCCGCGTACGGCCAGCACCGGATCGCGGGCGCTGCCCTTCCTCTTCCCATCAATAAACTTGTGGTTAACGCTAAGCATTTGGGTCCTGATTCCGTTCTGGTCGTGACAACCAGTGCCCGAGATGATCCGGATCAAACGCGAAAAAGGCAATATAAGAGCGGTTTAACAAGAAACTTAAAGTTGACAGGTACCTGTATTTATTAAATAAACATGTGCCCAAAGGGTGTACGCTGAAGCAGAAGATTCTAAGTGCCCACCCGTATTCCATTTTTTTCTTGCAAGAATAACATATTAGAATCCAAAAAAGAAAACGGAACAGAAAAGGAAAGTTATATAAAAAAAAAGGATAACATTTCATCAGCGGTTGATTATTTTTTCATATACTCAGTTTGAATTGTAATTCATTTAAATTACTTAATGGTCACATATATCCATCCATTGTCTGCACCGCTTATCCACAGTCGGGTCGCGGGGGTGCTGGAGCCCATCCCAGCTATCCTCGGGCAGTGGGCAGGGGACACCCTGATCTGGTTGCCAGCCAATTGCAGGGCACACAGAGACAGACAACTCACTTGCTCATTCACACATAGGGACGAGTTAAACCGGCCAGTTCACCTGAAATGCATGTTTTCGGAATGTGGGAGGAAACCGGTGTGCCCGGAGGAAACCCACGCAAGCACGTGGAGAACATGCAAACTCCACACTGGAGGTTCGAGCTCATAACCTCAGAACTGTGCCGCACACGCGCTAACCACTGCCCCGCCGTGCTGCTGGTCATATATATGTTAAATTAAAAAGTGTGTCAAGATAAATCACAATAAAGTCAAAAAGATAGAAGGGCCAAATAAAAAAAATCATCAGCTCAAGGTCGAGGTCAGATTGAATGTTGAAACATTTTAAAATGACACATAGTCCAGTAAATTCCAATTTGATCATATAGACAAATAATATTTCTTTTGCTCTATCAGTAGTCTTTTATTTTAAAAGGCATCAAAGTCACATTTCCTTTATATAAAAATCCCAATTACTTGAACATCAAATGAAAGAAGCCATTATAATTCAGAAACCATTAGTAGTCCATATCTTATTTTATAGCAAAATCTGGCTAAAATCACTTCAAAGAAAAAAATAAGCACAATTTTCTATCACTCACTAAACTACCAAAAAAAAGTTCCAGGAGGAGTCAAGTACTGTACAGTGAAAAACAACAATTCCTGGTGTATGATACTCATACGTGCAATATGCAATCATACTGTAACAATTCATGTTGATTTATCATATCTTTATTCTTACAACAGATTATGCTCTGACCTACAGTCGAAACCTGTTATGTGCCTCATACGTGGGTTACGCGGTAGTAGACTTACAGTATGTCACAAAAATAAAAAAATACATTCCTTTCATTTCTGCAGAAATTCCTTTACAGTGTTTAGTAGAAACAAACCTGAAGAATCACCACTTTGACATAATGAATGGTAGTCTATGTAAAGCTATTATAGCAGTGTAATGTTTTTAACCTTAAAAAAAAACTCAATAACAAAACCCCAAAACAATAGAGAACAGTTCCTGAAGTGTATGGTCTGGATACTTCCAGGCTGACCCGCCCATCTCTTCAATCTCTGCAGCAATGCTGACAGCACTCCTGCCCCTATCTTTCTTAGATAGCATTTGGATGTGAGGCTGTTCACGTTCACTCAGTTTCTTTGGACATCCAACACAAGCCCTATTGTGGGTGCATTCTGATTTTTTTAAAACTAGTGTTAATTTTACCTCTGAAAAGTGATAGGTCCCAGGGACTCGTATGCTCAAAAATCTATGGGTCCCAACAGAGATCTATGGTTCCCCAAAATTTAGTGTTATCGCGGTTGAAATTGTAACACGGCGACAAATATATAATATAAATCTATATATTCATTCAGTTTTAATTATCACAGTTTTTTGGTAATACAAATCAGTTATCACTTCAAAATTTTTCAGTTCACAACAATATTGTACATTATACAAAATATTATTGCTGAAATAATTATATTAATCTATATTTTCATTCAGTTTTAATCATCACAGTTCATTGGTAATACATAGCAGTTATCACTTCAGATTTTTCAGTTCACAATATTGTACACTATACAAAATAATTTTGCTGAAATATTTATATATTCTTACAGTTTTAATCATCACAGTTAATTGGTAGTACAAAGCAGTTATCACTTCAAATTTTTCAGTTCATATATTCTTTGTGGTTTTCTGTCCCGCCATAGTTGTAATGCCTTCTCAAGGTCCAATCTATTATCATCCTCCTCATGGCGTCACCAGGAATATAATTTAGTCCATTTTGGCAGAAAAGTCCTTTTCTTGCCCTAAGTCTTTTGTTTATTTTCTTTCGTCGAATCGTTCGCTTCAAAACACGTGTTTTCCTTGCCTTCGCGGTCTTCTGAAGAATTTCTCCGCCATTTTTTCGTGCCGGTATTATTGCCGTTGTTAACACTTTCTGTGTTATGTTTCGACTTATTACCGACACTGAAGAAATTACCAATTTTTTGTTGATTTGCACCTAATACCAACTGTTTTTTCAGAGGCATACTTCTCTTTCACTCGACGGATCTGCCTGACAAAAAGTTTGGAGTGCGGTTAATCTTTGTTAAAAAAAAAAAAAGTAATCGGGTAATAATGACAATTTGGTGTCAAAAACGTTGCGTCCCGGGGACGCACGTTGATTTGACACAATGCGTCCTTAGCAAAAATGATGCGTCTAGGACGCAGGGACGCGGCCAAACAAGAACACTGTAAAACGCTGGAGGATCTTGGCCACTGTACTGCAACTCGATGTTAGAGTGTTGGAAATCGTCTTGTAGCCTTGGGCATTCTTATGCAGTGCCACAATTCATTTTTTTTAAGGTCCCCAGAGAATTCCTTGCCATGATGTGCCTTATTGGGAGTTTCATTAACCAATATGACAGAGTGTACGTCAAATTGAACGCAAGTGCTTTCTTTTTATACCTGAGACCTAGTAAGAGTAACAAGTCGCATAGTATTTTGGAGGGAAAATGACAAGCAGTGCTTTGTTTGGACATATAGGGGTGTAGTGCCTTTGGGGTGTACTCCCTTTTGTTGCCAGGGGTTAAGTTATTGATTGCTGTATTTTGAGTTTTTTAACGGGAAAAATAAAATTGCTTTGCTGTATAGGCTTTTCTACAGAGCAGAAGTCAATTGAAGGAGACCAAGAGGAAGGCCGTGATTGACGTGGATGGATGGTGTTCTGAGTGCACTGCAGGAAAGAGGTCCAAATATAATGGAAGCTAGAGCCCTTGTTGGTGATAGAAAGGAGTGGAGAGGCGTTGTGAAAGGATAGTGGGATTGTGGACGCGTTCTTAAGGATAGGCTGGGCACCCGTATGATGCGGCAGGGGTAAACCAGTGAAAGCTGTCGGGCCCTGCTGTTGAACAAAAGAGTGTGTCGTGTCACCCTGACCCGAGTGACATGGTCGCTTTCTGGTGTCCCGTTTCATCTGGAGGGACGAAGCATGACCAACTTAGGTGCCGAGGTGCCTAACTTGTTTGGGTGTTTGGGCAATTGGGTTGGCCATGGTCCAAAAACTTTTGTGTGTGTTTTTTTGTTTTGCTTTTTTCCCCTTTTATTTTCTTTGTTATTGTTTGTGTTTGTCTTGCTGTCGGTCACCCCTCTTGAGGGATATGACCAAGGTAGATAGATAGATAGATATATAAGCTTTTCACAGACTTCTTTTCATTGTGTCAAAGCACTGTTTCTTCAGTGTTGTTCTATTAAATATTATAATGAAATCTCTGCAGAAATGTGAGGTGTGTACTCACTTTTGTGACATACTGTAGTCTCGAACAAAATAAAATAGACTGATTTGACTGTGTGAATGGATGTAAATATGAACTCCTTGGCATGTAAGCTCTATTGAAGGGTCATTGTGTATTATTTAGCGCCTCCCCGTTTTGAGACCGGGTAGAAAAATTTGTTGGCCTGGAGAGGGATGGCTGCCATAAGGGTATACTTGCCCAAGACACCAAAGGAAATGGTGCCCCATGACCCTAGTGGTTAAGGTATACAACCCAACCCAACCAACCAGATGTAAAACAAACCCAACATTCATTAAAAATAAAGTGGATTTGAACAATAAGCAAAAATATATAAACTCATATATAATGTTCTATCAGCCTGCCACTCATTCATTTTTACGCATCACTATCACGCGCAAGTGTGCACAACAGTGATAGAGACGCAAAAAGTCAAACATTATCAACTCTTTCAAAATGTCAAAAAATTTGGCCAATTGCAGAGGTTTTATAACTGTAAACTGGTCGTCCAACCGACACGATTATTTTGTGGATAAAAGATGAGGCCACTGTTTTCATTGAGATTGATGTGGTTCAATCAATACTATCTGCAGTTGTATGCAATAATTTCACCGAATGCAATTGTCCGTACGTGTGTGTCTCCTGACACGCTGCTGGAATGTGTAGATTGCCGATTTGTCTGCTCAGTGTTGCGTGCCCGAGTAGGAATACCGCGGTGAATTGAAATCCAAACCAACTCGTCAGGCCAACATTCCATCCCGCCTCAGGGCTTCACCTCGGTCACGTGGTTTTGGCGTATTTACACCCACGCGTACCTGTTGATGGTGGCTGTTTTGAGGT
Source organism: Urocampus carinirostris (assembly GCF_059441175.1). NCBI lineage: Eukaryota > Metazoa > Chordata > Actinopteri > Syngnathiformes > Syngnathidae > Urocampus > Urocampus carinirostris. Next base: position 11,627,165 of record NC_142351.1, on the reverse strand, counting down.
CAATCTGGGAGCGTGGCAAGATTTTATCGCCATACAACTGTTATTTTGATGTACTAAGTGACAAAACCTGGTACAATACATGCATCTCGTGTCAAGCAGCCTAAATACACCGTCATACATCATGCAATATTTAATAAGAGAGAACACTTAAGTCATTTTGTATTCCTACAATGTTTTCCCTGTGGGCAGTTAATCAGCACTGAAATTTCACGTTGACGTGTTCATATGGGCTTCTCGGCCTCCCTGTGGGCCCCTATCGTGTGTTTATATCTCAGTCTCTGTTTCCATGATTAATTCAAGCCTCATCTATCATTTATGGCTGCCCGGTGGTAAGATGATGTGGTTGATAGGAGGATCAAATGATTGCGCGACTGGTTTAGAATTTAGAAGGAAACCTTATAGAATTAATAGAGAAATTAGGCATTTTGCTCATGCGCTGGAAAACTGATGATTTTAGCATGCGTGTGTGTTTGTTCTACGACAATATTTCAAATTACGAGTTTGAGAATTAGAAACCTCACTTTGTTTTTAGCAATTAGTTGTTGGTGCTTTATCTCATTCACTTTTTTCCCCTTTTGGTGCCCTCTCATCCTAAAGTTCATTTTTATTCTGTATGTTATTCTGCATTTATCATTGCTTGTAAAAAAACTAAAACAAATGACCACTCATTTGTCTCAAATACCATTCATCACAATGGTGGTAGAATGGTTTACTGTTGCAATTATTACATTTTCTTCCACACTTTCTTTGTATTTATTCTCTGAAGTTGTTGAATTTATTTTCATCAAACAGGAATTTGTTAGCTCTAGATTTTGAACTTGTTTTGTAACTTAACGTAAAACCTGTTTAAAGATTTAACAAACCATTCTCCCGTTACGTATATCATTAAAGAACAACAATTACCTTTTAGAGACATGTTTTTGGGCTAAGATCTAAGGCTTCTACCTGATAGAAAGCATTTCAATTGGGATATTGTATTAGTATTCTTACCGCTAAAGATATTTATGTGCACTATTTTCAGCCAGGCATGTTATTGAACACCTAAGGGTCCTTAAACAAGAAATACTCTATGTTGGTTTGTGTTGGCAGCAAGGCGGCGCAGTGGGTAGCGCGTGTGCGGCACAGTTCTGAGGTCATGAGATCAAACTTTCCTGTTTGGAGTTTGCATGTTCTCCCCGTAGTTGCGTAGGTTTCCTCCGGGCACTCCAGTTTCCTCTCACATTCCAAAAACATGCGTTTCAGGTTAATTGGCTGGTCCAAATTGTCCCTAGGTGTGAATGAGCGAACCGAGTTGTCTGTCTCTGTATGCCCTGCGACTCGCTGGCAACCAGTTCAGGGTGTCCCCTGGCCACTGCCCGAAGATAGCTGGGATGGGCTCCAGCACCCCCGCGACCCTACTGAGGATAAGCGGTACAGATGAATGATGGATGGATGGTTTGTGTTGCAGCATTTATGGTTGTAATAAGGGAAAGAATGGGCTTTAAGCCACGGTTGGACCAGGACTTTCAATAATGACAAGAATACTTATAACTTGGTTCCGTTACAAAATTCTGACATACCTGTACTTACCTATAATAAGTAATCTATACATCTGATTAAGGTAGTCACTGTAAATAATAATAATAATAAAAATAATAGGGCAGCACGGCGGCGCAGTGGTTAGCGCTTGTGCGGCACAGTTCATGTCATGGGAACCTGTCGTGGGTTCAAATCCAGCTCCAGACTTCCTGTGCGGAGTTTGTATGTTCTCCCCGTGCTTGCGTGGGTTTCCTCCGGGCACTCCGGTTTCCTCCCACGTTCCAAAAACATGCATTTCAGGTGAATTGGCCGGTCCAAATTGTCCATAGGTGTGAATGAGCGAATGAGTTGTCTGTCCCTGTGTGCCCTGCGATTGGCTGGCAACCAGTTCAGGGTGTCCCCTGCCCACTGCCCGGAGATGGCTGGAATGGGCTCCAGCCCCCCCGCGACCCCAATGAGGATAAGCGGTACGGCTAATGAGATGAGATGAGATGAGATAAAAATAATATGTCGTGCGTCAGTAAAATTAATTAGTGGAATTTTCCTTTTTTACGTTTATCTTACGAGAGGGACAACAGTAAATTGTGTCATTTTGAAAGGTAACTTGCCTACTGACCGGAAATTGGACAGTCCAAATCCTCCTTAACCATTTGCTATCATTTTGTAAGTGCATTTTTAAATATTTCCAATTGTTTTACAAAATCAAATGAACTGAACTGAAATTATCAGCCATCGAAACAAAAACTGCACTTTTACTTGATTTACAGGAACTGGAACGCAAGTGCGAGCGTTCATCGCTTTTGCCGTAAATCTGTGTCTTATAACTGATAGCAACCAAAACTCTCGAACTAGAGTTGACATTTTAGAAGGATTGAAGTTTCAAATCTGCATTGTTTTTTGTGCTATTTCTTTTAATGCATGTGTGGATGAACAATCAGAGTTGGGTAGGGTTACTTTAACTTGATTACTGTCAATTACTTTTGGATTACTCCAATACCAATTATGCTATTAAAAGACAAAATAAACAAAATATGAATAAAATTATGACTCACAACACGTGGTAAGCTTTCTCTCCTGGCTTTGTTCTCTTTGATCTCCGGTAAAACTAACATAAAATTGGACAAAAACAAAATGAAAATAAATCCTAACAGCTTGCCAACATGATTTTTGCCGTTCCATGTGTTCCGTTACTCCCCAAGCCTGCACAAAATTTAGTAATTGTATTCATATTTAGTTTATTTTGTCTTTTATTGGCATATTTGGTATTGGAGTAATCCAAAAGTAATTGAAAGTAATCAAGTTAAAGTAACCCTACCCAACCCTGTGAACAATCATGTTGCAAAATGCAAACACATATTAATAAGTAATAGATTAGGAATTATAAACAATTGAATTAACGATAACACACTAATTTAATGCTTTATGTTATTGAGAAAATGCTTTTCAGGACTAGCATCCAAACATTAGGAGCCCACCCCATCTCCAGGGGGCAGGAGACATCTTGAAATGGTGGCCAGCCAATCACAGGGCACACCGACAGAGAACCAATAACACGCTCACTCTCACCTAGGGGCCATTTTGACCTGCCAATCAACATGCCAAACGCGTCTTTGGGACGTGAGAGGAAAACAAAGTGCCCTTAGAAAAAACCCACCATGCCGCCTGTTTGCACTTTTCAAAATTAAATACTTTGAGAGGGCATATTTGGCTCAATTTGGATTATTTTTTTTGTCGTTTTAGTTCAAAATGATAAGAAAATGGTAAAGATATGCCTGTAAACAAAATCAGACATGTAATAATATCAAGAGCATTATTTGAATTAAAAAAAATGTTTTTGTTGTTTTTTTTCCCAATCACCCCTAAAATAAAGTTGTAATATTATAAAATGCTTCCCTTATTTGAAAGCATTGAGCCATCAGATTTGTGAGGGAGTAACATAATTATATTAGACATTAGACATTTTCCCCTTTTTGTTTCTGTGTTCCTACGATGACAGCAAAAGAGTGTGATGCTTTGTGCAACGTAGATTGAGAGACTTAAAAGAAATGCAGAGGTACAATTTAACATACGGATGCAGATGTTGACAAGGGCTTGCGGCAAGCAGGTAGTTTTGACAGCCGATTGAACCCAGTTTCCTCCCCACACGCAGTCACGGTATTCTGAAGTGAGGAAGGGCCATCTGTTGTTCTGGTTTCTGGCCATGGGGTCTCTAAGAGAGACGTTAACCAAAACGGCAATGCTGCCGCAGTGTGCTTCCCATCTTGGATATTGAGTGAAGTGATGCAGTGAGGCACTCTGAGGATTGTACAGTTATGAGAAGCACGTAGTAGATGAAGAGAGCATTACTAATCTCAGAACCGGGGGCGATTATCCCGCCATTAATCATGATAATAGGACTGATTCACCGCTGTGACAACACTTATTGTTCATCTTGAACTCCCTGGAATAATCTTTTTGTTCTTTTGAAAAACAAAGAATACATCTCTGTCTCAGTCATTCTAGATGACATGATTGTCAACCCAATTCTGACCATTCACTATTTGCTAAATATGCAGACGACACCACGGTTACTGGCTTTATTTCAAATGGAGACAAAACTGAACACCGAGCAGAAATTGATTCACTTTCCACCTGGTGTCATGAGAGTAATCTGTTATTGAATGTAGGTAAAACTAAGGAGATGATAATAGATTTCCGTACTAAGCCTCCCCCGCATGTGCCACTGTCAATTAATGGTAGTGAGGTGGAACTGGTCCATTCATTCAAGTTCCTGGGTACTTACTTGTCAGCTGACCTCACATGGACTGTCAATGCTACTGATATTCTAAATTCAGCCTGACAAAAGCTCTACTTCCTTCGTCAACTCAAATCATTCGGAGTCCGTGTATTCATTCTAGTCAATTTTTATCGTGCTATCATTGAATTCGTTTTAACTAGGTCAATCACAGTTTGGTTTGGTCGCGTCAATCAGAAAGAATTCTCAAAGATGGAATCAGTAGTGAGGACGGCAGAGGAAATAATAGGTACTGGCGTCCCGTCCCTGCTAAGTATCTCCATCGATAGAACTAGAAAACGGACACTAAAAATTATAGACAATCCCAGTCACCCTGCTCGCAGGTACTTTGATTACCTGCCGTCAGGTCGCCGCCTTCGCTCCATTGCGAGCAAGACTTCACGTCTTAAGGAGAGTTTTTACCCTTCCGCTATCCGTATGTTCAACTGGAATTGATTTAGGTTATTATGTATAGTATTATTATGCCAATGGCGATCCTCCGACCTTTTCTACTCTACTCTTGTTATTTACATATTCTTTCTTTTTAAACTATTCTATATAATTACTTTGTATTATACACTACAATATCTTTTTTACTCTATTCTTTTCATTCTTTTAAATCTATTATTTTATCATTATTGAGTGTTCGCGTGTCAAATGATTTCTTGTATACATCATGTTTATGGTTTATACTGCCTGAATAAATAAATACAATACAATAAAATAGATGTGGAAGTGACACATGGGGAAAAATATTTGTGTTTCAAGGTGAGTCCGCTGCTAGCACCACCTGGCGATAAGATACGCTAGTTGGAACTGCTGCTCAAATATTTAATTGCAGCTGTATCACACAAAAAAATTGTTAAAAAATCATGCATTGTGATTACTGGATTTTTCTTTTTAGTTTATCTCTCGCATAGTAGACATGCACCTACGATGAACGTTTTAGACGCCCCCACGATTTGTGTGAGAAATAGCAAAATAGCAGGGTGTTCAAGTGCTTATTTTCTTCACTGTAAGCAATGAATAATTATAGTCGAATCACAGCGGCCTTTAAACTGTTGCTTACCTTTCTTAGCTGTTTGTGTTGCTTGAACACAGCTGGCGTTTCTTGATAAATCTCAAAGTGAAAATTAATGCTTTAAGCTGTGAACACACCTGCCCACATGCATCTTTTTTCTTCACTGTGTAATGTTCAAAGTCAATGGGAGTGAGGAATGTGCGGCAAGTGGAGTTGAGTGCTGCCATGGTCTGTCGTCTCTGGATAGCCACATCAAAGCCCAAATATGCACATCTACAGATTTGATTGAGAATAAATAACCTCAGCAGTTGGGTTGGATTCCGAAGGTCGGTGCTAGTATGGTACATAAACGGTAGTAACTGGAGTATTAGAATAGAATAGAATAGAATAGAATATACCTTTATTGTCATTGTTACAAAATGGGTTAACATATTCTGACAACGAAATTGGGCATGACACTTCAGTTTCACACATTCACAGTGAGGTAAAGAAACCAAGAAGATAAGGAACAGAGAAGAAAAGGTTATAAAACAAGGAGGATAAGGTTATACCGTAAATTCCGGACTATAAGCTGCTACTTTTTTCCCGAATGTTCAGCCCTGCCGCTTATTCAGTGAAGCGGCCAATTTATGGAATTTTTCTAACGGCCACCAGCGGCGCTGGAGTATAAAAGGTAAGATTAAGACCAGTAGAATGTGTGCGCCCAAGAAAGATTGCAACCTCTAAGTTTAAGCATACATTGTCTGTAAAGGTACGTTCCGATAATGAGGAAGACGCCCTTGATGCCGATAGTTATGAGGAGGAAGTTGAGGACGATCTACCGTGAATTTCACAATTAAGGGATGCTTTTTTTTAACAGGCACGTCTGATACATTGCGAGCGTGATCCTAACTAGCGTGTTGGTACCTTTCAAAGGCACGATTTGGGATGAAAGTTATATTATTATTATTATTAAAGCTTTGAAATGAAATGAAATGATCTGCATTTATATAGCGCTTTTCAAGTCAATGACTTCCCAAAGCGCTTTACAGTGTGCTTCACATTTCCCAATAGCAGCCGTGATCTGTACAGCCATGTAAGGCGTTAACCTGCTTATTGGGGGTATTGGGGGTTCAGTGTCTTACCCAAGGACACTTCGACATGTAACACGGACAAGCCGGGATTCGAACTGGGATCCCTTAATCCTAAAACGATCGCTCTACCTCCTGAGCTACTGCCGCCCGCTTTGAAAACTCTCTCGGTGTACCGTCTTTCTTCGTAAATATGTGTAACCATGTATAATATGTATTTGCAACTGTGTATTTTTGTAATGTATTTATTTTAGAGATTTATTCTGTTATGTGTTCTACGGACGAATCAAAAAGAAAGGGCGGAGCAAACGCGGGCTGATGGGAAGTGGGGTAAAGCTGAGTTACCGGTAGATCTGTCTGTTGTTGCAGCGGACAATAGTGGATATATATTTTTCCCCACCCTTAACTTTGGAAATATACATTTTGTTTCCTTGGATTACTTTCAACGGGATCTGTACTTTACAAGTGTGCATCATACGTTAATTACGGGTATCATTTTCCATTCATGATGCCAACTGTGATTCTAGGATTGTGTACTATCTATGTAGTTACAGTCGTGGAACTTACAGCCTGGTCTGGGTTAAACTTGTGATTGTGTCACGCGTCTTATACATGGGTTTGGCTTGTTTAAGTACAAAAGTGGCAAATCTCCTAATAAGTGGTGGATGCGGCTTATAATCAGGTGCGCTCTATAGTCCGGTATTTACGGTAGTTATAATTTACACAAAGAAATGACGACATGTAGGATGTTACATACAGTTGGTATTGTAAGGGTTTGTGCAATATAGTCAACATAGTGCAAAAAATAGTTGTGCAAGGTGAGCAGTAAACATAGTGCAGTCAACATTGTGCAAGAAACATAGACATGAGTACCATTTTACGTTCGTATGAGGTAGTGTGTTTGCAAGAGTTTTCAGTTTTTTGTGCGGTGTGTGTTTAAAGTGGTAATGGCTCTGGGGGAAGAAACTGTTTGTTTTTGTTTTTTGAGACCTGTAGCGCTTGCCGGAAGGCAGCAGGTCAAAGAGGTGGTGGCCGGGGTGAGAAAAGTCCTTGATTATGTTTTCTGCTCTGCTGAGGTAGCGAGAGCAGGCAATGTCCTCCAGACTGGGCAGAGAGCAACCGACGATTTTCTGGGCTGTTTTGATGACCCTCTGGAGCGTTTTCCTATCTGCTGCTGTGCACCCAGCATACCACACAATAATGCAGTAATAACAGGACAAAGCCATGTGACTTGTAACACGGTCTGAAAGAAAATTAATATGACGGTGGTGACTTCTATCGTTTTAGACACTTTTGTTTCTAGTTCTTTCTTCACCAACCACCTAGGGGCACTGTTTTGTTTTGGGACATATGCCGGTTGTGGGTTAGTGTTTCAGAGACCTATATAATTGAATCTGCATGGATAACCTTTACATTCTCCCTGGGCTTACGAGTAAATACATTCAGTTCAGAATCTCGTGTACCAGTCAGTAATGCAATGCTGTATTTATTATAATGAAATAGAATTGTTTTTATTGTCATTTATATCAACATTTCGAAACATTGTATGGAACGAGATCAGAAATGGCATTCCAGGGTAAAACATGTCGAAACAAATTATAATTACAATGTAGTGTTTAGAAACATTGGCGTAAGTTATAATAAAAATGTTATTAAAAGGATGGTGCATTGTAACAACAATGCAATGAAAATAGGTGCAATAGCATTTAGCAGCAATTTAAAACACCTAATGATATAATTAAAAAAGGTTTTATATGTCGAAGTGTTCTTGAGCAAGACAATGAATTGCTAATGCCTCGATAAGCAGGTAGTTTCCTTGCATGGCTGACGCTGCTGTCAGTGTGAGAGTGTTTGAGAGTGTGTGTGAATGGGTAAGTGTGAAGCACATTGTAAAGCGCTTTGGGAGGTCTTCAGTGACTTGTGAAAAGCGCTATATAAATGCACTCCATTTACTATCATATATATTTTTTTCACAGTTGCGTGCGATTGTATATATAGTTTTCAGTTTCATTTAGCGACCCAAAAAAAGAAAAAAAAGGTCCAAGACTTGAAGTGATGCCAAAGGGAGAAGCAAATGCATTATGTCCTGGAAATGATGCTTGTCATTATCAAGAAGATATGAAGAAATTCGTATAATTCTGCGAGGTTTCCTGTTGCCGTTCTAAAGGATTACCATCCAAACAAAACCTTTTCATTCAAAGGTGGTTGTTAATGTTATTGCCATAATACCTACTTTTTGGTGTAAAATTTTTTCATGGTGTATCGCCTGAAGGCTTCTGAAATAATGGCATTAATTGTCTGATAAGACATTTAAATATGAACTTTTTTAAATCAGTAAAACATACATATCTCTATTATTTAGTTAAACCTGGATGCTATTGTCCTGTTGAAATGAGAAAACCGTGGCTCTGCATATTTGGAATGCAAAGTGTATACTCCTTCAATGGTGAGATGTCATGCTTGCTGGAAATAAGCTTTCTGAGTGCCCTTATTTGAATTCATGAGTGTAAGGCCAATTTGCCTTTCTATGCTTCTGACTGTTACTAGGAGACTATTGATCATGTTTAATCTTTTCTCTGTCCGCCATATTGCCCAGTGCTTCAAAGATCCAGAGATTGAAGATTTGACGTGCATACATTTTATTTGCAACATTGTAAATGGTGACAATGAACTTGGAATCAGCAAATAAATAATCTCTTACCTCACTACTCTCGGTGACCCGGAGTCTTCAGCTGGTACAAAATGCTGCAGCGAGGCTTTTAACTAAGACAAGAAAGTTTGATCATATTACCCCAATATTAGCTAACCTGCATTGGCTCCCTGTTAGCTTAAGATGGGACTTTAAGGTTCTGGTGGTCGTATACAAAATCATGCATGGACTTGCTCCCTCATATCTTTCAGAATTAATTTCCCTCCATGTTCCGATTCGGAGCTTTCGCTCTGAAAATGCTGGTCTACTAGGGATCCCAAGAGCCAAGAAGAGATCCGCAGGTTCGAGAGCGTTTTCCATTCGGGCCCCGGTGCTGTAGAATGCTCTTCCCCCTGAGTTTCAATCTGCAACCTCAGTGGAGCTGTTTAAATCTAAGCTTAAAACACACTTCTATTCCATAGCATATGAATAACCTATATTTTATGTTGACAATATCTGTGTATTATTCATTATTGCAACATCCATTGCAGCCTGGTCATCCTGGAAGGGGGATTACCTCATGTGCGGTCCCTTCTCAAGGTTTCTTTATTTTGCTCATGTTGAGGTTTTTGAGTTTTTCCTTGCCCTTATGTAGGTTTTAGATCAGGGTATGGTGTAATAAGTCTGTGGTTTACAATAATCTGTGGTCTGTGCAGCCTTTTGAGACTCTTTGTGATTTGGCGTAACCAATTTGTGGAGCTTTTTGACCTTTATTGGTGCTTGCTGCATTTTTGTGGCTATGTGTCACGTGCCATATTAATTTCTGATGCAGAGATAAACAGACATAAAGTGTCATTGTCCCCAGGCGTTTGGCAGAAACTAGCTGCTGGCCAGCTCCAGAGAAGAAATTGACACAGGAGGTCACATGTTTATTAGTTACTGTTTAAAACACGGGCAAGGACATGGCACTTGCGCAACCGTGACATCACTATTTACAACCAGTAAAAAAGATCCTTGTCCTGTAGCCGTTAACATGGTTTCGACATTGCATTGCTTGGATTGCAAGGCTTTTACAAATGACTCAACCGTCACATTGTGTGACCTGTTTGGTTGATTGAGTATTCGCCCAAAATCGAGAGTCATGTGTGGAATGCAATTATTTTGAAGTCATTGAGCGCAATGAGACAGACTGCTCACACAGTACCACAAGTGTATTGTTGCCAACAGGTGCTGCTCTTGGCAGCTATTTGTCATTATTGAAGTTAGTAAGAAGCAATTACCTCACTGCCAAGGGAGAAAAAGCGTAAATATGTCAATGACTTGTGTTATATTAGGCTCAATAGACATAAATAAAGTCTGCTTTTACACCGTGTTTCCGTTAATAGAGCTTCAGTCAGTTTATATGCATCTATACATATATTTATACACGTAAAGAATATAAACCAAACTATGACTCCATGTAAGTTTATGAACATAACTCCAGTTCGGTTCAACAGGAAGCAGTTTTAGAGGAATGTGGTTCAGCATGTGGCAAATCTGGTTGTTTGTTTTGTTTTGTTTTTGGAAGAAAAATTAAAAAAAAGAAAGGAATTTTGGAATGAAGTGTTGGGTTTTTTCACTATTCAAAGCGCTCACATGAGTTACCTATTTAGTTTGTCTTTTTCTAGTTCTACTTTTTGTTAATATTGTCCACATTTCATTCAGTTTTGAACAGGTGTGTACTGAACACACTTTGGCAAAGAGCACAGTTTAGAAAGTAAATATCAACATTTAATAAATAAAATATAGTTACACATTTGTAAACGAGAGCTCATCTTATCTCATCTCATTAGCTGTACCGCTTATCCTTATTAGGGTCGTGGGGGGGCTGGAGCCCATCCCAGCCATCTCCGGGCAGTGGGCAGGGGACACCCTGAACTGGTTGCCAGCCAATCGCAGGGAACACAGGGACAGACAACTCACTCGCTCAGTCACCCCTAGGGACAATTTGGACCGGCCAATCCACCTGAAATGCATGTCTTTGGAATGTGGGAGGAAACCGGAGTGCCCGGAGGAAACCCACGCAAGCACAGGGAGAACATACAAACTCCGCACAGTATGGCCGGTAGCTGGATTTTAACCCACGCAGGAGGTTCCCACGACCTCAGAACTGTGCAGCACACGGGCTAACCATAGACGAGAGCTCTTAAACATTAACTTAAATGTAGAATGACAACTTTGATTTTGTAGATATAATATTGACTGGGCTAAATACGGGCGCCAATATGATCACTGTTCTTACAAGTGCTTGACATCCTTGAAAACGCTTGAATTTTAATGTTGTGTTTTCAAGGTTTGAAAAGTGCTTAAATTCTGAGTGACATGCTTGTTAATGCTTCAAATTTTTGCTCGGTTTGTCGGCAGTCTGAAAGTGAGTGCGCCGCTGCGTGTGTGTGGAATGAATGAGACGGCAGAGAGAGAGGCACGGACGGACATAGCAAATGTAAACAAAGCAATTGTGAAGAAGGAAAAAAATATAAAGAGTTTAAACTGACCTTAATATTGTCCTCTGTAGTGTGCAACATACAATACATTTAAATAAAATTGTAATCCTGCATAGTAATCCTTGTTTTCACCTAACATACCTGTTATTTAAATACGTCTTCAGATGGTGTAATAATATGAAATGAAATGAAATGATCTGCATTTCTATAGCGCTTTTTAAGTCAAGACTTCCCAAAGCGCTTTACAGTGTGCTTCACATTTCCCAATAGTCAGTCAAGTCAAGTCAAATTTATTTATATAGCCCTTAATCACAAAAATGTCTCAAAGGACTGCACAGGATTACAGTTACAAAATTACACAATTACCTCATCTTAAACCAGCAAACCAGCATGCGGGCAAGGAAAAACTCAAAAACCTCAGTGTGGGGAGAAAAGAGAAACCTTGAGAAAGGACCTCACATGTGGTAATCCCCCTTCCAGGATTGAACAGGGTGAATTACAATTAGCATTACTGTATTCAGAATAGTAAACACTAGGTAAAATGTTGAAAATGTCCGGAAAGAGCATGACATCAACGACGACGCCAGCTGGTAAATGCAGGGGTTGACATGCTGCAGGTCAGACCCCGGTCCGTTGACCCATCCCAGATCATCCTTCTCCTTCGTATCAGCCAGGCAGGCCTCAGAAAAAGACAGGACAAAACAGAATACAAGGTGGGCATCAATCATATGCTTTGGAATAGAAGTGTGTCTTAAGCCTCAATTTAAAAACTTCCGTTGAGGTTGCAGATCTTATCTCCAGAGGCAGGGCGTTCCACAACACCGGGGCCCGGATGGAGAACGCTCTCGAGCCCGCAGACTTCTTGGCTCTCGGAGTCACAAGTAGACCGGCATTTTCCGAGCGCAGACTCCGTGCAGGAACATAGGGGGAAATCAAATCGGAGAGATAAGAGGGTGCAAGCCCATGCAAACATTTATATGTTAATAAGAGAACCTTAAAGTCACATCTTAAGTGGACTGGGAGCCAGTGCAAGTTGGCCAATACAGGTGTAATATGCTCAAACTTTTTAGTCTTAGTCAAAAGTCTAGCTGCCGCATTCTGAACCAGCTGCAAACTTTTAATGCTAGACATCGGGAGACCAGAAAGCAATACATTACAGTAATCAAGCCGAGAAGTAATAAACGCATGAATTAAAATCTCTGCATCTGATTGGGACAGCATTGAACGAATCTTCGCAATATTACGGAGGTGGTAGAAAGCTATTCTAGTAATATTTTTCACATGTAACTGAAACGACAGGTTAGGATCAAATATAACACCTAGATTTTTGACCGAGTCACTATGGGTGATATTACATTTGTCTAGGTTCAGGGTAATGTTTGAAAACAAATGACGACAGTGAGCTGGACCAATAATCAACATTTCAGTTTTTTCTGGGTTAAGGCGTAAAAAATTATTTGACATCCATCTTTGAATCTCAGTAAGGCAATCCTCCAGATTTCTAAAACTTAAATGTCCAGTTTTTTCCAGTGGCACATACAGTTGAGTGTCATCTGCATAGCAATGGAAACTAATATTATACTTGCGGATAATGTCACCAAGCGGGATCATATAAATACTAAAAAGAAGGGGGCCAAGTACAGAGCCTTGAGGAACACCACAATAATAATAATAATAATAATTTCCTTGTATTGTCATTCTGTGTAACAATGTACACAGAACGAAATGTCGATTGCATCTGACCCGATGCAGCCGCAGCCAAGAGAGGGCGCCGCCGACCACTTTTTAAGTCTTAGGAATGACTCGGCCGGGGCGCGAACCCGAACCTCCCAGTCTCAAAGCGGGCGCCTTACCATCTAGGCTACTGAGGGGACATTAGATTGTTTAGAGGTCATATTGCCATAGTTAACACATTGCATCCTGTCTGACAGGTAGGACCTAAACCACGAGAGTACAGTTCCTGAGATACCAATGCGTTCTAGACGAATCAATAATATGTTGTGGTCGACCGTATCAAAAGCAGCGCTGAGATCCAGCAGCAGTAACATTGATGAGGCACCAGAATCTATTGTTAAAAGGAGATCATTGGTTACTTTTGCAAGGGCTGTCTCAGTAGAATGATTTGCTCTAAATGCTGACTGGACAGTTTCAAAAAGGTTATTTTCTGACATGAAGTCATTTAGCTGCTGTGCAACGACCTTTTCAAGTAATTTCGCAAGAAATGGCAGATTTGACACTGGCCTATAATTACCTAGGCTTTCTGGGTCAAGGTTAGGTCGCTTAAGCGTGGGTTTAATGACGGCAGACTTGAAGGCTACAGGAACAATACCCGAGGATAGCGATATATTAATAATATTTAAAACTGATGGTCCTAAGATCTCAAACAGATCCTTCACCAGTGAAGCTGGAAACGGATCAAGCAGGCACGTAGTTTGTTTGGCCCTACTGACCATCTGTGTTAGATTATCAAGGGACAATTCATTGAAACTGGAGAATGTTTCTAAACAACCGCTGACACAGTCCATACCTAGCACCTCCACATCTTTGATATAGGAGGAGGAAACAGAGCGTTCTTTTAAAATTTCATTCCTGATTAGTTGAATCTTTTTATTAAAAAATTCCATAATGTCATTAGCAGAATGAGTGCAACCATTTGGGTTAAGTTGTTGTCTGGTAAGTTTCGCCACTGTGTCAAATAAAAATTTTGGATTATTCTTATGTTCAACAATAATCTTAGAAAAATACGAAGCTTTAGCTGAGGCAAGAGCTACTTTATATTTCAGCAAACTGTCACACCAGGCCAGTCGAAAAACCTCCAGCTTAGTAGTGCGCCATTTTCGTTCAATTTTTCTGCAACTTTGTTTGAGTAACCTAGTTTCTTCAGTAAACCAAGGTGTATTCTTCTTGGGTCGGAATTTATACTTTAGGGGCGCCACAGAATCAAGAACATTTACCAAAGCAGTATTGAAGTTGTTTGTAAGTGAGTCAACAGACCCAGTGTACGAAGGGAAGGCTGCAGTTACCATAGGTAATAATTCTTTTAAGGCTAACACCGTTTTAGGGCGGATATTGCGACTGCTAAAGCCTATATTTTCCTTATCACAGTAAACATTAAACAACACCTCACATTTAACAAAATAGTGATCAGAGATGGCATTAGGATACGGTAACACTGTAACATTTGAGGCTACTACGCCACGGGTCAGGACAAGATCTAGAGTGTTCCCATCTTTATGAGTTGGCACATCAACTATTTGATTGAAACCAAATGTATCCATCAGTGACTTAAATGCAATTGCAAGTGAATTTGATGGGGAGTTTATGTGAACATTAAAATCACCAATAATTACAACATTGTCCGCATACGTAACTAAGTCTGTTAACAAATCAGAAAATTCTTCCAAAAAATTTGAGTATGGTCCAGGTGGGCGATACACAACAACTACATAAATTGGTGTTGACATTAAGGACCTCATAACAAGTGCTTCAAACGTTTTAAAGCTAGTAGGGGTATTAGAAGTAAATTTCAACCTATTTTCCGATATAAGAGCAACACCTCCACCTTTTTTGCATGGTCGTGCCAAGTGCGCACTCACAAAGTTAGGGGGAGAAGCCTCATTTAACACTACAAACTCATTTGGTTTCAACCAGGTCTCACAAAGGCCAATAAGGTTAAGATTGTGTTCATTAATAAGGTCATTAACAAGTAAAGCTTTGGAGGCTAGTGATCTAATATTAAGAAGGCCAAGCTTCAGCACTGTGGACTGAGCTGAAACCTTTCGCGAGTTTTGCACCTTAGTGGTAACCACCACAGGATTCGACTGCCGGTCCCGGGTCTTGTGCCTTGCATGACGGCAGATGCGGCCCGAATTCCATACCACAGGAATATTGTTGACCGGTGGAGTAGCAGGATGACTATTGGTAGAAAATAATGTTATTTCTTCTCCCTCCTCACCTAACAAGGGAGAAACAGAGGTAAGAGGCACAGAAGAAGATGCTATAGAATAGTATAGATCAGGGTGTATGGTGCAGTCAGTAGAACACTCTAAACTAGAAAAACTATGTGAATTGCATGAATCTAGCATAGCGCTAGTTAGCTCTAGCGTTACAGACTCCACACCCATGGTAACAGGTTCACTAATCACCTGTGACCTGGCCTGCACTAGTGTATCCTGTCATGGAAGGCTTAAACAGTAATCTATATTTTTAGAAAGAGTGAGAGCACCTTCCCAGTTAGGGTGAAGGCCGTCTCTCCTCAGCAGGTCAGGTCGGCCCCAGAAATCAGGCCAGTTATCCACAAACCTAAATCCCTTCTGATTGCAAAAACTTGCCAGCCATCGGTTTAGCGAGACTAGTCTGCTAAACCTCTCATCATTGCCTCTCGCAGGCAAGGGGCCAGAGACAATTACTCGATGCCGACTCATCTTTCTGGCGAGATTACAGGTCCTAGCAATATTTTTCTTTGTAATCTCAGATTGTCTCATTCTAGTATCATTGGAGCCGACGTGAATGACTATATCGGTGTAGCTAGCCCTGTCCTGGTGTCTAGGTTTGCTCGTCAGCTCCCTCAAATTAGCCTCAATGTCGGGTGCTCTGGCCCCAGAAATACACATAACCGTGGCTGGGGTGCTAAGCTTTATGTTACGGGTGATGGAGTCACCTATAACTAGGGTGCGGGAGCCAGTAGACCGGGGTGGAGTGGGACTAGCTAGGGGGCTGAACTTGTTATGCGTCTGAATTGGCTCACCGCGATTAGCATGCCGTTTAGGGCTAATGCTAACCGGACTAGCAGGTTCGCTACAACCCACGCTAACAGTTGTGTCCGAGGCACCTAACATTTTCTGTTTAAACTGCTCTAGCTCACGGACACGTCCCTCTAGAAGGGCAACCTGCCTACGGACACGGGAGCAACCTTTACAGCAACCCATACTCACTTGTAAGCGTCGGATGCCAAGGGCGTCCTAGCAGCCGTGGGAGGGGATAGCGGCCGTGCAGCCATGTAAGGCGCTAACCTGCTTATTGGGGGTATTAGAGGTTCAGTGTCTTACCCAAGGACACTTCGACATGTAACACGGAGGAGCCGGGATTCGAACTGCGATATCTTGATCCCAAGACAAGCACTCTACCTCCTGAGCCACTGCCGCCCCTAATAGTCTGTAGTATGCAGAAGTCCGTGATCTATGCAGCCGTTGAGACTCTTTGTGATTAAGGGTTATACAAATAAACAGGACTTGACTTCTTTAACTGTAACATAATACAATTACATTTTTTTGTATCCGGATTAAGTTATGCCGTTATATGTATTCCGTTCCTCGCTTAGCCTATGCACAGTCTCCTATGGGGATTTACTCTTCTGGGTTTACTCATGCTATCAGACATCCTCTTGACTGCCAAAGGGCTTAGAAAAGCTGGACCGAGACACACTCGTCTGCATGTGGACGCACCGGCTGCTTCAAAACCACTGTCAAGGGACTTTAGATGTCGGCTGAATCGTGCGACTCGCGCTAATTCACCACTTCTGTTTGCAAGCGCCAAAGTGAACACACATACACGTCTTGCGACTTCTGTGAGCTCTCTCACTATTTAAGCACAAGATGTGGCTGATAGGGCAAGCATGTAAGAGCCAGAATAAAATGATCACTTGGCCGTAAAGCTTGAAAACTGTCTTGTTGTCAGTTTCCTGGCTGCAAGTCTATCACACACATGTTTTTCTTTTGTGAGCGTTGCTGTATTGATCAAGGCACTCAAGAGATTTCAGTGCTGCGATAAATAATTTCCCTCACTCTTTGCTTGATTCACGGGTTTGATCTTATTTATTTTTCATTTTACCTTTAGTTGGGCTCCAACATCAAATATTCCTTTTGACACTTTTGTATTCTACGATTGGTAATTCACAATAAATGGTCTGATGTGCCAACTGGGATGAAGAGACCAACAATATTGCTAAAAGCACACTAGCGCTTAGTTCTTCTCTAAAAAGGGTTCTCAATTTGTGGGTCGTATCCCAAAAGTGTGTTGTGGACCTGTTTTAATTGGGTTTTGGGCCTCTGCCATGGCAAAAAAATATCAATTACACTCTTTAACTGTAGATGGTGATAATGCCCTGCAAGTTGACACCCGTCAATTAACACCACGGACAAAAACTCAGATACAGCAAAGAATATTTATAATATGGAATTTATTATCTTGAACATACTGTGCAGCCTGGTCATCCTGGAAGGGGGATTATCTCATGTGTGGTCCCCTATCAAGGTTTCTTTATTTTCCTCACGCTGTGGTTTTTAGTTTTTCCTTGCCTTCATGTAGGTTTTAAATCAGGGTATGGTGTGATAATAATCTGTAGTCTGTAATAGCCTTTGCATGATTAAGGGCTATACAAATAAATATGACTTTACTTGACTTTAAGAAAAAAGTACAAAAAAATAGTGTCTTGTCCAGTGTTGTGCTGACACATGGAAACATAAAGCCATTGTTTAATGTTTGTGCATGCTGAATCTGTTAACAGTTGATGCTTCACCCAAGTAGCTTCAACGATTCGATGATAAATATAGGTAATTGAGCATTTAAGGGAACATTATCAGATGAACTTGTTTTTGTATTTGCTGGTCATTTTGTTTAAAAAGTATCGAGAATATATAGAATGAATAAAAAATGGCCTTTATTGTCATTACAGTATACAGTATAATGAAATCGGAAGACTTGTCCATTCAGTGCAAGTAAAACAAATTAAAACGTTTAAAGGAAAAAACGCATATTCTACTACCTCTAGTTTAACCTGCACAATCCTTTCATTCATTTTTTTGAGAGGTGGAATACTTTTCTTGATTTGGGTCATGGCTTGTAAGTAGGGTGGGATGGTGGTTCATGAAGTCGGACCAGTTGAGAAC
Source organism: Urocampus carinirostris (assembly GCF_059441175.1). Classification (NCBI taxonomy): domain Eukaryota; kingdom Metazoa; phylum Chordata; class Actinopteri; order Syngnathiformes; family Syngnathidae; genus Urocampus; species Urocampus carinirostris. The sequence goes on along the minus strand of NC_142351.1, from coordinate 11,608,784 downwards.
CACTGTTCTAAAATTAATATTGTTTGCCAAATTTTATTTGCAGACTCGCTAAATATTTAACCCAAATAATGTGTTTGTTCAAAAATATTTTTAGTATTAACTGGTCATATTGGACTCTAATGTCTTTCCACTGCACTTTTACACCACAAAAAACATAAATCTACATTATCATCACAATTGGAGTTCTAATTAACGATTAGACATGCTATTTTTCATGATACGTTTATTATGTTTTAATATTAGACACCTGAGAAGGAGATTTTGTAGGATTCAAGTTCATTATTTTGACCATTATACCTCACCATAGTTCTTTATTTTGATTCTTACACTTCACTGTCCAAAGATTGCTGGGATGGGCTCCAGCACCCCCGCGACCCTACTGAGGATAAGCGGTGCAGCTAATGAGATGAGATGAGACTTCACTGTCGTTGGTTGTTTTGACTGTTATACTTTACTGTTGTTTGTTATTTTTGTCACAATAAGTCAATAAAGGTACATTATTTGATAACTACACCCTTTAGGATGAATATGCCTTTTGAAACCTGGGATATTTAATAAAAAGTAAGGCCTCAGTTGAGAGCTTTTCGAACAGATTTGGAATTAAGCATTGTGAGGGTTTCTTGTACAGTCCTCTCCTGTTTTCCTTGCAAGTTCATAATAAAATTATGTACTGTCTCCTCATTTTGAGTTTATACTAAACTATAAACTTATTGTCAGTAACTTATTCTATTAATTTGATCGAAGGACGTTTTCTCACTAATGAATGCAAATAATAGAAAACCAATAATGGTCAACCTTTATATTCTTTGCCTCAAGATTAGTGGCCAGATGAACTCTGTATCAGTATAATACACATATGCAAAGCACAAATATTTTTTGCCACTTTAAAGCTACTGCAGCTTTTGAGTGATTCATTCGATGACTTATTAACTTCGGCTTTGAGTCACATCAGAATGAATATTTGTCCTTTGTTGTGACTTTCTGGCGAGCTGCCCTCAGTAGCACTTCCAGTTCGGGGCTTGTTATGTTTTTTTTCATCTTGTCACTGAAACCAGCAACAGAAGAGGGAAAATCAATGACTGGTTATTTTCATATTTTTCTACACGAGTCTGCACACTATTGATCTGTAATTTTGTTGCAACACTGCACTGACTGAGAAAAAAATAAACTTAATTTAAGGCTGGTGTTTTTGCTTATCACGGTGAGTCAGACACTGCAAACAGACTGACATAATTTTTCTGAAAAATAAATCATCTACTAAAACCTTGGTCAGTATGATTCTCTTGTTGACGCAGTGAAAACTTTTAACTATTTTTGAAGATCATTTGAAATTTGCAATCCAAAAGATTACTAACATTAATCTTTACTCAAACCTCATGTTTGGTAATCATGAGTAAATTCTCTTTCAAAGCTTCAGTTATAAGTTGGCCTGTTGTACACGGTGACAAACAATGCTCTGAATTCATACATGTTACCCCCTTATGTTGAAATAGCCATATGGGACTGAAAATAAAACATGTTTTAACTTGCCAAAAAATAAAAACCTTATATAAGCCTTCTAAGAAAGGTATCTAAAGTGATATATACTGTATACATCTGTATTCTTTGGAAAATGTTAAGAATGTTTGTGTCATGTTTGTCCTCCTACAGAAAAATTATCATTTTCCATTATCAAACATTTTTGGAAAAGCGCCAGGGAGCTTCTAGGAGCGCAAATGAGCTGTATGCAACTGCAGAACTGCTTGTTGCTAACCCGTGGCTTAACCCATCAAGTATAGAAATCCTGGTGCTACATGTCTCTTAAGAATAACATTGACTTTTGAACTGTGCTTGTAAACCGGGGTTTTTCCTTGAAATGAAAATGTAATATGAAATTCCAGAGCACATATAATTCGGACAAAATTTACTAGTTTACATCTGTGACTTTCAAAAAAACCTATTACAAAATATGGACTATAAGCCGCACCTTTTTTCCCAATATTTCAACACTGCAGCTTATGCAATGATTTGGCTAATTTATGCATTTTTTCCAAACGGCTACCAGGGGCACCCGTGCAGTAAAGGTTAGAGCAGGGGTGTCAAACTCAATTATACAGAGGGCCAGAACTCAAACCACACCTTTGGTCGCAGGCTGTACAGAATAAATATTTATTAAATACACTAAAACTTGCCTTTTTAAAAAGAATAACTTAAAAAAATATGAGTTTAAAAAAGTCAGGAATATTATTCCAGAATAAACAAACTTAAAAATTAAATGAATTAAAAATCGTTGCTCTCCATAAAAATATCTCCTGTTCTGAAAAAACGGAAATATAATTAAAATTTGTCCTTTTCACTTTGGGAATTTGCTTTGGTGAAAAACATCTTCATATTCATCTTTAACCTTTCAACTTTCTGTATCTTTTCTCTGGATTCAAGTTTTTCAGCTTACTCTAAAGTTTTGTCTTGTAGTGCCGTTTTACATTAAATTCCTTAACTACGGCCACAAAAGCTCCACAAATAAGACACACGGGTTTACCGGCAATGTCAGTTAACATAATTTTCCCGGCCATTGTGGTTTTTAGCATCCGAGTATGGTTTGGAAGTTATCAGTGTTTCATAGACCCGGGCCATTATAGTAGATGTTTATAAAATGATTTCACGGGCCGGATATAATTGTACGCCGGGCCGGATGTGGCCCGCAGGCCCTGAAGTTGACACCTGTGGGTTAGAGTGAGACACCTAGAATTTATCCGTCAAGGAAGACAAAAGAGTAATGTAACTTTGTGCTTAAAACTAGCATGACCAGTCCCGCATCACGGAAAATATGTCAATCAAAAGGGGAAGGTTAACCTACCATATTAGGAAGAATTTTTTGAACATGTTTATTTCTAAACGGAAATAATGTGGCAAAACGAACGAATTACAAGAAGCAATGTCCAACAAAGCAGGAATGTTTTAGGTGGATTCCTATTCTTCCGTCTGCATTATCGTGTGTTTTGGAATAAACAATTCACACGGTTTAATTGTATGGCTTATCCTTGATGTAAATAAGCAATTTTTGCGGATATTTAAATAAGTTGAAGAGGGCCCTGGGACGTAATGGTGAGTCACGCCAGCTTTATAGTTTTCGGACTGATCGTGACGTTTCTCTGATAAGTAGTTTCTGAAGCTATCATCATGTCTTGAATCGCACGAGTTTAAGCTTCCCAATGATATGTGGCATGTTGTATTTCAATGACTGGTGTCATCGTACAGACACGTATTTGATAATCTCCGGTAAAAGTAAATCCAAATAAAAGATAGCTTTCGTTAGCCTGCACTGGCACACAAAATGAATACTTTCCCAAGACACAGTATGACAATTAATTATTGTGCCAGCACAAGCACAGTGGTTAAAAAAAACGCCGCCATTATAAATCCAAACTACATTTTGTATTTCCTTCGGTTGTCTCTGTGTGATGACAAGTTGATGATCTGAAACACTTGTGAGTGATATATATGCAAAAAATGAAGAAATTATTAACAAAATATACTCTTTCACGGAACCGTTTACTGTTGTGATTGTATGAACTTTAGGCAGAAGAGTTAGTTTTTCTGTTTCTGAATTTTTTGCACTCCTTGTGGAAGATTGACAGCTCCTAGTGTGCTTGTTGAATAAGCTTTATCGCTCCGTGGGCAGTCCACAAATGTGTCTTTTTTTGCGTGTCACTTGTCTGTATAATTTATTTATTGATAAAAACTTTCACTCGAGCGAAGGATGTGAATGACACGACTGCTTCTTTTTCATTTTCATACGGGAACGAAGGAGATCGAGAACATTTCATTACGAGAGCTTTTACCCAAACGACATATTCTCATGTTTGTGTGCTCCTTTGCATGCTCGTTTTATTAGCTGGTAGCTGGATTTTGGCTAATGTTTACATGCTAACTCAACAGAGCTAATTGTTGCAGTTCAGCAGTTTTAATTTGTAAACGCCTCCTTTGTGTAACATTTAATCTGTTTGTCCCCTAAATCGATTGCCCGGTAGCAAAATAATTAAATGTATTATTATTTTTTTCATTATGACAAATATCTGAGTGTGCCTTAGTTGTTGTAATAAACTGTGCCGACCAACGAACCAGAATTATCACCGTCATTAGTTCCCTCATTCTCCTGTTTCCTTGTCAAAATTCACTGCCCTGTCTTTTAAAAGCAAAATGCCCTAAATTAAGGCTCTCCAAGCATTTCTATGCTGAGAGCTTCTTTTTGTTACTAAATAGCGAAAACAGAACCCATTTTGATACGCATTTCTAAAATAACTTGTGTTATTTCAGTGTTGCTACTATACTATTACTTATTAATTATTAGAAGTAGGGTTAAATAGGTTCAGTTGAACAAAAAAAAAAAAATTGACTAGAAAATGACAATGACCCAGCACTGGTGAGCTATTATCAGAACAGGTCCACGGGCACCTCAGCTGTCCTCAGGGGCAGTCTGGGGCCTGTGGGCACCGCGTTTGAGAGCCATGTCCTAAATATATGTCGCTATAAAAGGGAGGTACTGTTTTTCTTCATAATCACCCACTTCACTCAAAGTACTGTAGTAAAATAAACGTGTTTGTGTTATTTGCATTTTAGATTTCTCAGCAGTTATACTTCATCTGTTGCACTTAACTAAATAATTAAAAATCTGCACATCACAAATTTAAACAAAGGAATAAACCAGTGACAGTACATGAACAGATTTTGTTACATTCACACAAAATTGTTTCTAATAAGATTGCATGTTTCCAATATTTGGAAACTGAGGTTGTTAGGCCATTTTCTATTTACAGAAACTGTATTGTGTAACTATTCACCGACATATTTTAAACAAAAGAAAAACAAACACAACATAATTGTTCTGCTACAGCAGTTCAAAAATTCCTTTCATTACTACAAAACTGGCAACGTGCTTTTTAGGCTTTGCAGGTCTTCAGTGCGCAGTTTGATCCAGCCGTCTGTTTGTTTAACCCACTTTATTACCCATTTTATCGTGATGCTGCAGCGAGCCCTGTTGCGAGCGCATGAAAATTTATGAGCAGCTTTGTCTCAAGCAAACAGCAGCGCGAGTGTAACATCAGGAGTCGTGACACGACCAAGGATTCAGCACTGCAGTCTCTGCTTGACGCCGCATGAAGCAAGCTTTGAGCTTGCTCCGCGTCAACAGATACACGTTGTCCCCTTCATTTCCCAACCTCCACTTCATTCAGATCCTTGGAGATAATGGTTACTCGGAAAAAAATCTCTACAGGTCTGCTGGGGCACAACCAATGATTTTGGTAGCAAATGCTTAGTAATTTTAATGTGAGGTTTCTCAATCCGGGAGACCTTGCCTATTTCACTGAATTACTGACAATAAATTGATAACTACAATCGCAAAAGTGTACTGTGCGAATATCTTTGCTCTAATGTGCTGTGCCTGTAAGAGATGACGTAATGACATCATTGTTGTAAAGCAAATATGCCCAGCACAAAAATGACTACCACGTTTTTCTGTTTCCCATGTCATTTTTTTTTCGTTTTCTCTTTCTTTTCCACAAACAAAAACTTAAAAGTTACAGTTGCCCAGTTCAAATAACTGGAATTGATGGAACGACTCATATGGACAGTTTCCGGATGAACCAATTTGCCATGTACCATGATGACATCTGATAACATGAAGTTTTGAATCTAATTAAAACATCCAAAGCTAGGTATTGATAAAATAATGTTCGTACGCAATTACGCCAATTGGAGGGACATTCTCAAGTACAGCACATTCTGCAAATTTCCCACTCCTTTGGATTTCTAAGATGTTTAGCAATTTCAAACACTGTCATCCGATACTGGGGGTATCAGTTATATGAGACCATGCCCTAAGAGGCATGATCTGGTCGAGCATCACTGGTCCATACATAAAGAATTGGCTGAGTGATAGCCGATCTTTTTTTTCCTGCCTGGCTTGTCTCGCACGACGGCTGCTTGGCGCGTCCGTGCAGGCCTGGACTACAACCTTGAGATCAGCACATGGGCCATGTTGCGACCATTCAGAGCACCAGACCAAATCTTTTAACGGCGACAAATAAGGTGACGGTGTTGGCTGGTTCTTGGGGAAAAAACTTTTTTTTCTGTGTATAGGAATCTCCCCAAACCGACTAGCATTATAGTGGGAAACTTTCTTTTTGTGCTAGTAACTTTCAGCGGTCGAAAACTCCCATGATCTCTTACCCGAATAGAAAATTCAATAAAATGCTCTGGTGCATTCTATAACTTCATGTTAGTTGTCACTGTCATTGCTGTGTTTCATCTACCAGTGATGTCATAAGTTGACTTTAGTTCTGAGGCTGTTAGGTGGTCTCTGTTGCATTCGTGTGGTCATTTCATGAAAGCCTATGCCAGTTACTTTAATCTTCTCAGGGCTGTAAATCTGCTACTAATACTTTGCATTTTTTCATGAAAATATTTGGTATTACTTATATTATATTACCTTGACTATACTCTTAGGGATCATTTCTCTAGTTTTTGACTTGTGAAATGTGATTTTTGCAATCCGGAGATGGAATAAGAGCTTGCTCTGTCCACTCCACGCATCGGCCCGGTATTGCAGTACCTCCGGGAACGGTGCATTCGCAATGATCGTAGCAAGGCTTTTAGGCTAGGACCTTAGCTTGGCCTTTTGGCTGAGAGTAAGAGTCCCGGTTCCTTGGCTTTGTAGCATATTATGAACTGACCGATAACGGATAATGGATAATTAATAAAGAAAATAGAACAATAACCCTTAAAAAATTCCCCCCACCTTATTATGAGACATTGCCAGCTTGCGATACCGCAACAAAGGGCTCTCCTCAACAGGGAAAACACCTCTTTGCCATCCGGTAAGCACCACAGGTCCTTTAAAACAAGGACTAATTGGCTTTTACTTTTCATTGCATTATTATTAGGCCAGTCTCCAAACACTAATTGTAAATATTTTTTTCCTATTTATTCTTTTTATTTTGTTTTTCCTCTTTTAATTTTTAATTATTTGTTTATCCTGGAGTGGCTCGTTTAATTTTGTTGCAAACAATGTTCGTTACATTGTTATCAATGACAATAAAAACAATTCTACGTCTGATGTGCAACCGTTTAAAAATTAAGCATGAGGCTGGAATCAGTTGTTTTAAATTATTCAATATGGGTGGTGTGCCTTGAGATGATTTTTCAATAAATAAAGTGTGCATTGAATCAAATATTCAGAAATAGTCAGGTCATGTTTATTTGTATAGCCCTTAATCACAGGGAGTCTCAAATGGCGGCACTGACCACAGAATATTGCAAACTACAGACTACTATTGCAGATCCCCTGATCTAAAACCTACATAATTGCAAGGAAAAGTTCAACAAGAGGAAAATGAAGAAGAGGGTTGAGCATTCCACAGCACCGTGGCCTGAACGGAGAATGCTCTCGAACCTGCCGATCTCTTCTTGGCTCTTGGGATCACTAGTAGACCAGCATTTTCAGAGTCTGATGTACAACCCTTTTGACATTTTCAACATTAGAAATTAGGCATGAGGCTGGAATCGGATGTTTTGAAACATTTAATATGGATGGTGTCCCTTCACATTTTTTTCAATGTATAAAGTGTGCATTGACTCAAAGGTTAAGAAATAGTCAAGTTTATTTGTATAGCCCCTAATCACGTCAACTCTCAAAGAGCTGCAGGGCCACAGACTATTGCAAACCGCAGACTATTATTACACATCCCCTGATCTAAAACCTAAAACTCAAAAACCTTTATCAAATACATTTTTGACAAAAATCCTGTTTTGAATTAACTAAAATATTTAAAATCTTTTTTTCTGATACCAGTTCATACAGTTTAAAATAAGCAAAGCTTTCAGTTTTGTTGCTATGAGAACTGTCCTTTTTTGCTCTATGTGTTGCTCTCCCTTTTAACATCATAAATGGGTAAAGGGTAATGGAATGGAATAAGAAGTAATGTTTATTACCATTGCATCTCATATGAACAATGAAATTGAATTCACTTAACATTTACAAGAATCATTAAAAAACAAACCGGTATTGACCAGCAGAGCGAAACAGGAAGCTCGACGGGTTGCCAAACCGTGCCACGATTTTGATGGGGCGGAAGCACAATGGGATAAACAAGACCGAAGTTGTGATTTTAGAGGCACAATATACTTTGATTTAAAAAAAAAACAAGCATCAAAGCAACAGTTAGTCATCTAGTGAAAAAAAGCCCCATTCACTTCTGCTTCATGCTTATCATTGTGATAAGATTTATTTTGGGTCACACCGTCAAGTCATGTTTATTTGTATAGCCCTTAATCACAAATTGTCTTAAAAGGCTGCACAGACCACAGATCATTGGAAACCACAGACTATTATGACACCATCCCCTGATCTAAAACCTAGATGAGGGCAAATAATACACATATATATTGTCAACATTAACTATATGTTATTCATATGCTATAGAATAGAAGTGTGTTTTAAGCTTAGATTTAAAAATTTCTACTGAGGTTGCAGATCAAATCTCAGGGGGAAGAGCATTCCACAGCACCGGGGTCCAAATGGAGAACGCTCTTGAACCTGCGGATCTCTTCTTGGCCCTTGGGATCACTAGTAGACCAGCGTTTTCAGGGCGAAGGCTCCGGACCGGAACGTAGGGGGAAATTAAATCTGAAAGATATGAGGGAGCATGTCCATGCATGATTTTGTATAATACCAACAGAACCTTAAAATCACATCTTAAGCTAACAGGGACCCAATGCAGGTTATCTAAAATCGGGGTAATGTGATCAAAATTTCTTGTCTTCGTCAACAGCCTTGCAGCAGCATTTTGTACCATCAGTTGGACGAATAAATTGTAATCCATCATATTGGGCCAGGAACACCTCACACTTCTGCCTTTATTTGCCACACTCGTTAAACTCGCCACACTTGTTTGCTGGTTTCGGGGGAGTTTCTAAAAGAGGTTATATTTCCAGCTCGAGAGGGGATTTTTGTTGTTGTACGTCCAGCTGACTATTAAGTCCTTGCCCTGCTGCTCCCCACTGCTGTCCTAGACGCCATAATGGGTGCAGTTATGGTAGCTCGGTGTCCAGATACCCTTTGTTATCGATTGCCTCCCATTCAGCGTTTTTGTTTACGTGCGGTTTAAACTTTTAGGAGGACTGCTTTTGCAGCCTTCAAAATAACACATAGCCCGAGAGCACTTTCATCCGCAGGTGTACTGAGCGTTCTCACCAAGTGTAGTTGTGGGGGGAGGTGTTTGAGGCATGCCTGGAACAAAAAAGATGAGAGACGCTCAGGGTGTGCGTATGTGTCGACATTCTTGATAAAGAATAGAGAAGGAAGACGCTGCAGTGAGACCAATTAATTGAGTCTTTGAAACCCGCAACCTACAGAAAGCCATAGCGATGCAGCACTGCGGCATCGTGCACAGAAGCTGCTTATTCTAACAGATCAAATATCACTCTGTCAAATGAAATGTCCCGGATGCGCGTACTTTTTTGCTCCGGAAAATTTGTCTGTTTTTTTTGTTGTATCACTTTGATCACACTGCTGATTTCCTCATTCGTTGCATTCCAGTACTGACGGCAAGGTTAGCTTGCCAGGCTTCTCTTAGGCATTGCTATGCTATTCACGGACTATAAATCTGTGCTGTCCTGCATAATTCCCTCTACTTTGAAGTTTTGCCCCTAAACACAGGATCATAAATCGAACTGTTAATAAGGATAAAACACATTTGCATTCCACTTGCCCCCTTTGCATTCTGCTTGTCTTTTTGCTTTTTTGCTTTCTTAAGCCAACACCACTTTGCATTCTGTGCAAATCCTTGGCCATCCCTATCTATTTAGTTAGAAGTTGAGTTCAAGAAAAAAAAGTTGATGAACTCCCTCAGATTTTGGATGAAACATAACAGCCTGTATACTGGTGTGTAAAATGTAAATTTTCTGATCCAGATAAAAAGTACAATGAGAGTTATGTATCTCTATGTGTTTACTTGCATTAAGTGTAAAACGTAAATAAGCAGAAAGACAAATTCCTCATGAGTAATGAAATAAAAGAGCTCATTTTATAAATTTTTGAAGTATAATTTCTTGACAAATTAATGACAGTGAAACTGTAAGGAAAAGAAAGGTACTTTTTTAACACCAAAGTTTGACATTTGACATTCTCATGATTTCTTCATTTTCCTCATGTTGAGGTTTTTGAGTTTTTCCTTGCCCTTATGTTGGTTTCAGATCAGGGGATGGTGTAATAATATTCTGAAATAATAGTCTGTGCAGCCCTTCGAGAGTCTTTGTGATTAAGGGCTATACAAATAAAAATGACTTGACTTGACTTGACATTAAATGTAAAAAAATGTGTATACCGGTATTCATCAATGCATCAAGTGCTTCAGTAAAGCTGTTTAATTTTTTAGCTAACATAAACATAGAAAACTACAAGTGAGGTCAAGTCATGTTTATTTATATAGCACTCAATCACAGGGAGTCTTGTAGGGCTGCACAAACCACAGATTATTGTTAACTACAGACTATTATTACACAATCCCCTCATCTAAAACCTACATGAGGGCAAGGAAAAACTTGAGGTAATCCCCCTTCCAGGATGACCAGTCTGCAACGGATGTTGCAATAACAAATAGTACAGGCGCTCCCCTACCTACGAACATTCGAGTTATAAAAAACGGTAGATACAAAAAAGTGCGTACATTTTATCTTTTTTACTGCGCAAACATTTTCTTGATTTTTTTGTTTTGTTTTGAAAGTTCAATATTTCCTTTTTTCAAATGTTATTCATTTTAGAGAGTCAATTAGGTCTTGATACTGTTTCAGTGGATCAAATAGGGCCATCTTTATAAACTACATGAAAGGTTTCTTGGCCGCTCCTCAATTATTAAAAACAATGTAGGTAAAACAAGGCCGTTAATACTTTTTATGATCCTCCAAACACCATATCTTCCTATTAACACACCCTAAGTGTATGTCTCAAACTAACCGACAATGTTCTTGCCCCTGAGCAAGATCTGTCCCTTGAGGGTGTCTTACACTGCTTACAATGCTCCAGAGTCTCACCGTTCATTCACTCATTACTAAAGTGCACGGAATATCTCCCAGGACATAAAGCAGGAATCGAGCTGTGAACTAAAGGTGTCATTGTTCCCATAAAGTGGTGGTGGGTGTGCACATGACAGATGCGTAATAATGTATACATTATGTGTGCGTCTTGTTGGGGCAACTTGAGTTTGAGTCAGATGCTGGCTTGGCTGACTGACCCTCGACTTGAGGGGCAGACGAACAACAGAGAGTGTTTTGCTAAACTCTGCTGGAACCCAGCTGAGAAATTATGAGCACACATTCACACACACACGGCCACACTCAGACTGTTTGTAGTTGACTGAGCACAGCGGCAAGTCATTGTTTAGTGAACTATGCCGAGGAAAGGCTGCAGACACGCACTTGTGTTTATTTGTCGGGATTTCCCGCTCTTATGTTTAAATCGAAGCTTAAAACACACTTCTATTCTATAGCATATGAATAACCTATATTTTATGTTGACAATATCTGTGTATTATTTGCCCTCATGTAGGTTTTAGATCAGGTGATGGTGTCATAGTGGTCTGTGGTTTGCAATAATATTTGGTCTGTGCAGCCCTTTGAGACTCTTTGTGATGAAGGGCTATACAAATAAACAGGACTTGACTTGACTCTTGCATCTGGACATTTCAAGTTTAACCCATTTGTGAAGCCAAGCCGTCATGTGGCGTGTACGCTCTCTGCTCCCCGTCTTTTTGTGTCTCTTATCTCCTTGCCTCATTTGCCTGCCGCCTTTCAGCCAGTGAAACTGTAACAGAGATGGAGGATATTTTGTCTTTACCACACCACAAGTGTAAACGATGTGTGTCTGATCAGATGCCCTTTGCTCCTATGTACAGTCAAGTCAAGTCAAGCCAAGTCATGTTTATTTGTATAATCCTTAATCACAAAGAGTCTTAAAGGGCTGCACAGATCAAAGACTATTACAAACCACCCTCCTCTGGCACCCTCCTCTGATCTAAAACCTACACGAGGGCAAATAATACACAGGTATTGTCAACATAAAATATAGGTTATTCATATGCTATAGACTGTAAGTGTGTTTTAAGCTCAAGGAGTTCCCCTGAGGTTGCAGATTGAATCTTAGGGGGAAGAGCATTCCACAGCACCAGGGGCCGAATAGAGAACGCTCTCGAACCTGCGGATCTCTTCTTGGCTCTTGGGATCATTCAGTCATCGTCCGATCAAGATTAATCACAAAAATGTCTCAAAGAACTGCACAGGATTACAATTACACCATCGCCTGATCTGAAACCAATATCAACATTCCAAGATTTTGATCCCCTCCCAAATATTGCTTTCCTCCCATGCAAACTTCTGTCAGCCCAAATTAATTATTTATCTCTGCCCTAGCGATGCGTCACTCACTGACTCTCTGGAGGCCCAAAGTGCAAAGCTCTCATTTCAAAGAATTACAGTCTTGCTCTTTATTTCTGATTCCAGCTGTTACATGCATAGAGGTTCCTCCCCCATAGTTAATTAATTATTTTTGCTATCAATTGTCAATGTAATTAAAAGCCTTTGGGTTCTTCAGAGGTCATGGATTTTTAAGGAGAATTTCTTTCCTCAACTGTCATTAACCGGAACAGGATCAGGACCCAAATGCATGATGTTTCTCACACGCCTTTCATTTTACGGGAAATGGGGAGTCATGCACGTTAGGCAGCAGTCTGGCGTGGAATGATAGGAAGCCAGAGGCCGACGAGATCGATACCAATTGCCCGAGCAGATATCGGCCAGATGGGGTCGATACCAGACAGGACGGGACAGGCAGGATTGATATCAAAACAGGATATCGAAACTAGACAGTACAAACTAGACGGGAACGAAACTGGAAACCGATACTAAACAACGGGACAGACAGGATCGATATCAAACCAGGATATTGAAATTAAACGGGACAAACTAGACTGGAACGAAACTGGAAACCGATAATAATTAGGACAAAATAAACGGGAACAATACAGGAAAGGAAATACCAGCAGGAAACAGGACCGAGTCAAAACCCACGACTTGTGGGACTCGTTGACGGACTGACAAAGAAAGAGTGAGAGCACTGAGCTTAAATAGAAGGAAAGCCAATCTGTCAACGAGCCGCAGCTGGCGCCATACGGGCGGGGCCAATTGGGCGCCACGTCAACCGTTTAGCTTTTTGTTTCTTTTAAAGAAGTACATTCTCATACATATCAAATTCGTTGACCAAGGTACATAAAAAACTGAAACCATCCCTACTTTTTTCAAATTACATTTTCCAACTTAACTATATTTTAGGACCTGTCTATTTTAACCATAGACAAGCCCTTGGGGTGTCACCTGTTTTTATTTATCCAGAGAGTTTGTTTTTCTCCCTCACCATCTGCTTCTCCCTTTTCTGTCTGTCAGCACCTTCAATTTTCCCTAAAGCTCAAGTGAAGATGCACACAAACAGTGTGAGCCCAGAGAATTACATAGTGCATTCTCTCTTTATGACCATTGCACGCGAGTCAGCGTTTTGAGGTGCCAGATGTGCTCTTTATGGGTGAACTAGTGAACAAAGATTTTACTTTAACTTAATTTGTCAGTTCAGAAATCAAGTATATATAATATGTATTCTTTTTTCCTGACTTGAGGCCACAATTTATTCTCATAGTTTTTAAACCATGCGGCTTATACAATAACGTGGCCAATGAACTGATTTTGTTCGGCAAATTTATGGATTTTATCCCAAAGCAGCCGGCATGATGGAAAAGATAAGAGTTAAACTGAGGGAATATATGTGTGGTAGAAGATGCCAGTTGGAATGTATGTCAAAGAAGACACTGGTTCGGACTATTCCTCATGAAATGCATATAATGCAGTTTTTCGTGCTCTGCTAGTGCTCTTCTACTTCAGTTGTGACTCAAATATCTACAAAATGGATTTTCCTTTACATTTTCGCACTGGGTGCATCTTATTATCACATGTGCTCTATCTATAGTCCGTTAAGGAGGGAACATCTATCCATATGACTATTATCAATGAAAAGAATAATACTGAAGTCAAATTTGAACAAAGCAGCACGGCAGGGCAGTGGTTAGCGCATGTGCGGCACAGTTCTGAGGTCATGAGATCAAACCTTCGTGTGTGGAGTTTGTATGTTCTCCCCGTGCTTGTGTGGGTTTCCTCCAGGCACTCCAGTTTCCTCCTACATTCCAAAAACATGCATGTCAGGTTAATTGCTCGGTTCAAATTGTCCCTAGGTGTGAATGAGCGAGCGAATTGTCTGTCCCTGTGTTCCCTGCGACTGGCTGGCAACTAGTTCAGGGTCTCCCCTGCTCCCCTGCCCACTGTCCGAGGATAGCTGGGATGGGTTCCAGCACCCCCGCGACCCTACTGAGGATAAGCGGTGAAGATAATGAATAATAATGAATGATAATTTTGAATAGTAGAAATCTTGCCCCTGACCTGGGTTTATTTTCAGCATATAGTTACTGCTATTTCCAATAGGTGTATCACATTTTTTCAGCATTTTTTTTTTTTTTTTTTTTTTTTGCATCTTTTACTATTTTGTCAAATTTCTATTGAAGCAAAAAATTTAAAATGGTAAACAACAGATGAGGGTTTTAGAAATAACCATGATGTTATATCTGTGTTTGTTTTTGTTTTGGAGAGGGCTGCAACTAAGGATTATTTTAATAATTGATTAATCTGCCTATTATTTTTTCGATTAATCGATGAATTGGATTAAAAAAAAAAAAAAAAATTTTCTTCTTTATTCAAATATTGAATTTTTGTGGACATAGAAATTGTGCACAAAACTGAATTTTCTACAATATTAATCAATGAAAAGAAATCAGTGTTTGTCAAATAAAAAACAAAATACATAATAATCTATGCTATACACCTGAAAATATAGATATTTATTATCAATTGAAACAAAAGGCATCTGTGTTGTGTAAGGCGCATGAGCTTTCGGAACAAGAAATAAATGCAAATCTAAAAACCCAGTAACATGATTTTTTTAACATTAATGAGCAAAAAGTAACCACTTTTACCCTTGCTCACTAACGCACTCACGCTTCCTTGTTTGAGATTTTTGCATCACAATGTAAAAATGTGAGGATGTCAATAAGGATCATGTTGCGGATACTCCCAGTGATGACAGCGTGCCATGGAGTGCTCCCACACCTTCGCATACTTGGGTCGGACTGTTTTTTTGTGTCCGTCATGTTTCATGAGTTGAATCTAACATACCCTTTGAAAATAGCACCTTAGTTTGCACTCAACCTCACTCTGTTATGCTCGCCGAGCTCCCGTGTGTGTGACGCCATTGACTCTGCGACGTGCTGAGTGAGGCATTCATCACGCGACACAACACACCGATTAAGATGTTCGTTGCCAATGCTTTAAAAGATCTATTTTAAAGGATTTGATCGATTCGTTGTTGCAGCCCTAGTCTCACACTTATTTTTAAATAATTGAGTACAACCAAGTTTCAAGTTGCCACTCCCTACAAGCAGATTACACTCTGCCCCATCCTCTGTGGGGGTCCTTATTTTGCCCTAGGGGCCCATGGCGACGTCTGACATCACACAACAGTGAGGAGACACTCTGAATTGCGCTTTTCTGTCTACTTCACCAGTTTCCCCTCCATCGACAAAATAGTTTTAGGGTACAAAAACTGAAGAATCACCCTGTGCGTCGTTCATCTGAATAATCTCAACAATGATCCACTGAAAGGTTCCAATGTTAATCCAGTGTCTGAAACTCATGACAAAAAGTTAGCGTACACCAGGGCAAACAACTCTGAAAAGTTGCCTGTCCCATTTTCCATAACTTGAAACACAATAAGACGACTAATCGCAAAAAAAAAGAAAAAAATACATTGTTGCAAAGTATTAAGGATTGATAATCAGAATATATAACATAACAACACTTTGAAATCAAGTTTATTATAAATCTATTTATTACATTCATTGCAAGAATATGACATCGCTGTTTTCCATCTGCCATCAGTATGTACCTGTATTTACTCATTATCATTAATGCAATGTTTGTGTTGCGTCGTCTGCTTCAAGCCACGTGAACTCTTCTTTCCACAATGCTTTTAATGTACGTTTACGTTTTGTAGCGTCATAAATTTTGTTAGCTTCTTTTGAATTTTTCTTCCGGGGCTGAGGTTTTGGCTTGATTCCTGGTAAGCGTATGTCAGTGTGCAGTTTCCTTATGCATGAGAAGATAAGCAGGACATTGTGGTTCAGCCTTTAAGCATATTTATTCCTCAAGAGCAAGCAAACAACAACACGGCTCCATTCAATACAACATGGCGATCAATAATAAGCAAAACGAAAAATGGTGCGTGCGTAATGACGTCACACAATGGAAAACGTCTTACCGCAATACCACAAGTAAGAGTGCTATTAAATTGACAAATCTCAACAATTCCTAACCACTTATCCATTTTTCTTGTGTTCTCTTTGCGTTAACTTTTCAAAATGATATGCAAATGTGCGACCTTGTAACGCTCGGGAAAGTCCGGAAGCACAAAGTTATTCGATGCAGGCTTCTGATTGGCTGCCGAGTATGCAAATTGCCAAACGAACCGAAATTCCAAAATTTCATAATGAACCGAAATTTCCAAAACGAACTAAGATTTTGAAATCGGAATGAAATGTTTTATTTGTTAAAAAAAAAAAAAAAAAAAGAAAGATGTTTTTTTTTCTTGAAAGCAGAGAGTTGTACGCTCGACGTAAAAGATGCACGCCTCGGGCATCCGGGCAGATGTTATTTCAGACACTGGTTAATCTGTTGGAGCACATCACTTCCCTGAAAAATATCCAAAATTTTCAATTAATTTGATTCCCAGACCCAAGAGAAATCTTCCTTTTGATCCATCTGGTGCATAATCACTTTACATAACAGTGCAGCAATTTTCGTGGTTGTATTGTTTACTCAGGCTGTTTTTTTCGGTCAAAGTGTGCAGATTGAATGTCAACCTTGGAGCTTTTGCTCACAGTAGCTAGTGCACTACAAGACAATAAGTGGGAAAAGCAATGAAAATTCTTGTGAATGCGAGCCATGATCGTCAGAGCTGCCGGTGTGATCTACATTGACTGCGAAAGAAAGACATAACCCTTCACAAGGAGATTGACCAGGGTGGCAGTTCCGTTTCACTCGCCGACAATGGAATCTACTCCAAGGTGAAGAGTGATGCTGTCGTTTTCTCCTATTTGGTTGCATAGTTTGGTTCTAATTAGAACACAAGGGCTTCTATTAACGTGGCTTGCAAATATCTAGTTTATGGAATGTGCAAAGCAACATCTGTTTTTACTTGGAAAAACAGTGATGCATATTTTCTTCCTTTCGCTTATACATATCAGACCAAAGAAATGCGTTTTTTCATGCTTATGCAGTTTCTGCGCAAACATGAATAAATATCCATTTCAAACCATGTTGAATGTTCCCTGTATAAAACACTAAAACATTGTGGATAAGAGAGTACTCGGTTGGTTTGGACACATGAAGAGGATCGATGAAGAGCGAATGTTGAAGAGGATCTACAGAGCAGAAGTCAATGGAAGGCGACCAAGAGGAAGGCTGCGATTGACGAGGATGGATGGTGTTATGAGTGCACTGCAGGCAAGAGGTCTAAACCTAGTGGAAGCTGAAGCTCTTGTTGGTGATAGGATTCAGATTCAGATTCAGATATACTTTATTGTCATTCGTGTACACGTGTATACAGAACGAAATGTCGATACATCTGACCCGCACAGTTTCCTTGAGCGTCAGCCGGGATAGATAAGTTTAACCATGTCTTCGTCATTATTTTAGCGCAGCAGTTCGTCATCTCGCGGTTCGATGTTAGTTCCAGTTCTAAATGGTCCAGTTTATTGTCCAGAGAGCGAACGTTGGAGAGGAAAATGGATGGGAGAGGCTTTTGAAGGGTTTAGCCTTTAGCCTAGCGGTTAGCCCGGCCCGACAACCTCGCTTCCTCCTGAGTGGAGATGTGTTGTAAAACGATAGTGGGATGTTTGGACGCGTTCTAAGGGATTCTAAGGTTCTAAGGGCACCTGTATGATGCGGCAGGGGTAAACCAGTGAAAGCTGTCTGGCCCTGCTGTTGAACAGAAGGGTGTGTTGTGTCACCCTGACCCGAGTGACACGGCCGTTTTCTTGTGTCTCGTTTCATCCGGAGGGACGAAAGCATGACCAACTTGGTGCCTAGGTGCCTAAGTTGTTTGGGTGTTAGGGCATTTGGGTTGGCCATGGTCCCAATTTTTGTGTGTGTTTTTGCTATATTTTTCCCCTTTTTATTTTCTTTTTAATTTCTTTTTATTTTATTTTCTTTGTTATTGTATGTGTTTGTCTTGCTGTCGGTCACCCCTCTTGAGGCATATGACCAAGGTAGATAGATAGATGGATAGATAAAACACTAAATGCAGGCGGCAGTGCTTTTTGTGATAGAAAGAACAAAAGCTCTTCAAAGTGATTACTTTTAACATTTTATTTTAGGATTTTGTTGTTATCAGGATAAACCGTTGTTATATTTGTAATTCGCTCTGAAAAAATTGAAAAACTGTTTTCAAACTGCATGCTCCTTATGAATGATACAAGGCATCTATTGGTTTTCATTGCTTTTCAAGTGTTTTTAATGAGCAGTATCTAATTTGGTAAACTCTTTGATGGCAGTGAAATGCAAATACAGTGCTGGCTAGTACAAACACCTTGTTCATTTTGCCGAATGTTTCAGCTACTTTTTTGGAATGAAAAGAAAAAAAAATATTCTAGAAGTACCTTAACTATAAGATACAAATAAAAGCGTCCTTTGTATTGGTGTGCATAATTCTAAACCTTCACAAAGGTTTTTTTCTTAACCCATGGTAAAATCTGCAGCATTGTACTTATGTTTTCTTACATTCCTAAAATTGCCTTTTTACCTGTGCTGATCATTCCCACACCTTTATGTAGCCTCCCACCTCACTTAAGCATTTAAAGTGGAAAACTTTATATTGTCACGACTGCATTAAGCCCCATGATGTGAGTGGGTTGTCTGCATTGAGCTATTTAAAAAGTGAGTTAGCGCCTCTTTGGATTCAGCTAAACAACAAAAACAAACAGTTATTTAGACGTTTGTATAAAGAGGCTTTGTTTGGGTGATATGGTTCCAAAAAAGATGAATGATTTTAGTTGTTCTCAACCAATACACCCCACATTTTTTAATCAAGTTTAAATGATTTAAAAAAAAAACACCCTCTGCTAAATTTCCCAGACAAGAATTGACTTTGAATCGATTGTTCTATGCAAACTAAGCACCCATAGCTCTTGTGAAAAGTAGGTATTTATAGCCTGTATGTGTAACCGAACATAGTTGTTCCAAATGAAAAACAGTTTGGATGAAAAATGGACCGACCCAATACTTAGGTTGATTTGGCCCATTGTTCTTTGTTGTTTTCCAGAAACACAGTGATTTGAAGAAACCACCCATCATCAAAACTCCTTACTGACTTCAAGTGTACATTAGTCACTGACTTGTTTCTCATCTTGAAATTTCAGTGGACCAAGCGGTTGTGCACTTTCGGTGTAATGACGCTGAGTCCAAAATTTTGATTATTCAGCAAAATAGAGTGACTGTTATTTTGTTGAACACGAGCTGGACATTATTGGGTGAATCATATTTTATTGTATCTAAGGGCCATTTAAGCTACAAAGATCTTGCCTCTCAAGCAGAATTAGCAAACCCAGTTGTCACATCTTGATAGTTACTGCCCGGGAACTAGAACTTTACAGGATATATCGGTGAGGCACGGGTGAGAAAAGCACAGTAAACAATGTCACGATGAGAAGTGATAGAAATTCTGAGGAGAATAGGGTGGATGACTGATAATTGAGGGAAGGAAAAAGGGTGGTGGGAAAATGGCAGGGATTGAAAAGTCAAAAGGGAGCAATTACCCATCATTCCATGCTGCTGCTCATTTTTATCTCTGCTACAGTGATGAGAGAGGGCTGACAGCTGAGAGCATCTTCTGACCTCATCAACAGGAGGGCTTCAGTATTTGACCTACAGGATGACCAATGAAGGTGGGGGTGTGGGATGGGGGTTATGACCATCAGGGGGCCGTCACTGGAAGCTACAGTGAGCAGTTCACACCAACACTTTTTTCAGAACCTTTTAGTTTCTGTACAAAATTTTCAATTTGATGCTGTGTGACAAAAACCCTTGGGGTTATTCCATGACAAAAAACCCGATGAAGACTATTTGTCAGAAAACCAGAACAGACCAGTGGACCCCAGAGCATTTGTTTTAGTCTTTTATTAAGGAAGCGTTCAGGGCTTGCTGGAGACGTGATGGCCGTCAGACGTCAGCAGCGGCGCCGGGGAGATAACTTCGGAACGAGTCGTCAATCGTAGTGTGGAAATCAGGCAGGTCGTGTTTACCGGGGCTGGAGAAGAGATCAAAACGTGGGACGGAAACAGGTCGGATCGGAGGCAGGCGGAATTGAATAAGCAGAGTTCTAAACGAACAAGACACCGGGAGAAACACACGGAGTTACAAGAATGTACGCTCTGACACTCCCCTCTGGGCGCAGGGCGCTTAAGAGAGGAGTGCCAGCCAATCAGAAGGCGCCCACCCAGGCACCACATGATTGCTCCAGGTGATCTGAGTTAGTAATCATGACACTATTAACCTTTTTTGACCAAGTATAGTACAGGTTGTTCGAAACAACCCAACCTTTCAAAACCTGGCTTTGACAAGACTGGAAAGGGCCAGTAATTACCAGAATTCTAGATGATACACAGGTGTTCAAATACTTATTTGCAGCTTAATCACTCAAATAAATTGTTAAAAAAAATCATGCATTGTGATTTCTGGATTTTTCTTTTTTGTTTATCTCTCTCAGTGGACATGCACCTAGGATGAAAACTTCAGACCCCTTCATGATTTCTAAGTGGGAGAAATAGTAAAATAGCAGGGTGTTCAAATACTTATTTTATTGACGGTATGTCTAACAAATCCCCCCTATTTTTTGATCTCACACCTGAGAGTGAAAGCAGGGTCATCACTTTTCTTATGTGTTCTCAAATAACTTTTTTTAGTCATTTTGCATCAAGTCCATATGATATGATATGAATGTTTGTGGTTAGATGCAGAAACTTGGCCTATGTTTGTAATGAATGGAGAAAGGGGGAGTGACTTTTGCCATAAAGCAGTCTGCATATTTGCATTTTATTCTGGAAGCAAATGCCTCTCACCTAAAATTCAGTTTCTGAATGCCAAAGAAAATGATACATACCCGCTAAGGCAATGAGACCACACAATTTACCTGTATTTTTGAAATTATTTTACTCTATATATATTGAAGGGTGCCTTAATACCAAAGTATTGGATAGTTTCTTTAAAGAAATAAAAAAACTAAGCGGTAAAATGTCAGCTGAAGAGCAAAATGGCCTAATTGGGTATGAACTACATGTTGTTATGCCTGACTGTTGTTGCATGTGGAGATGCAGATCCACAGATGGGAAAAGATGTTGACCAGATTGTGTCTATGCAGCCTCAGAACAGCTTAATACCCGCGTCCTCCAGGGATTACTGACATTTTGTCGCAAATTGGCCTAATCTACAGCAAATTCATTCGGATATATTGTAGTTAATTAATCACTCGTGACATGATGTCCTTTTGACCACAAGCAAACACATTTGACAAAGCTTTTGTTCTCACGCTTCAGTGAGCTTGCTGATGACACTCTAATTTAAAATACGTCATCAGGCAGCCGGGACTCGAGCACAACAACACATTGGACATGGAAACTGGGTAATTCTTGGCAGAAATATTACTAGAAAAGAATGAAAACAGAATTAAAATGATTAATTAAACTGTGAAATAATTAGTTCCATTTTCAGCTCTCCGTTTAAAGCAGTTGATGATGATACACTGCAGACATATAGTGATTTGGGCGCATGAGGGTAATTCTATTTGTGTCACATATTTTGCTTTTTAGAATGAGTTTTTACTGCCTGAGTTTTTTATGATTATTATTTGACAACAGACACTCAATTTGGTTTTACATGTTAGTGATGCCAACAAACCAGGCATGTCTTTAACAGCCCCTTTTTAAAAGAGTTACAATGATCTTTATCCATGTTAATCCTAAAAAAGAAGATTAAATGTTTTTGCCAGCCAGCACAGAAACGTAATTAAACCGACATAGAATAATCTTTCTAGATGTCTCTGAGGTTATTTTTCTCGACTTTAAGTAACATACAAACATACTGACGTTTGAGGTTATCCAAAGCCTGAAGTTTCTGATGTCACCAGCATGGTCGTGTAGGGTTACTTTAACTGGATTACTTTCAATTACTTTTGGATTACTCCAATACCAAATAATAATAATAATAATAATGTCCTTGTATTGTCATTCTATGTAACAATGCACACAGAACGAAATGTCGATACACCTGACCCGTACAGTTAAACTGTAGCGAAGCCGATGCAAATATGCTAATAAAAGACAAAAGAAACTAAATATGAATAAAATTACTTAATTTTGTGCAGGCTTGGGGAATAACGCAATACATGGAACGGCAAAAATAATGTTGGCAAGCTGTTTGGATTTATTTTCCTTTTGTTTCTGTCGCATTTTATGTTAGTTTTGCCGGAGATCAAAGAGATCAAAGCCAGGAGACAAAGCTTACCACGTGTTGTGAATCATCATTTTATTCATATTTAGTTTCTTTTGTCTTTTATTAGCATATTTGGTATTGGAGTAATCCAAAAGTAATTGAAAGTGGGGCGGCAGTAACTCAGGAGGTAGAGCGCTCGTCTTGGGATCAAGGGATCCCAGTTCGAATCCCGGCTCGTCCGTGTTATATGTCGAAGGGTCCTTGGGTAAGACACTGAACCCCTAATACCCCCAATAAGCAGGTTAGCGCCTTACATGGCTGCAAGGCCTATGGTAAGGCGCCCGCTTTGAGACTGGGAGGTCGGTGGTTCGCGCCCCGGCCGAGTCATTCCTAAGACTTAAAAAGTGGTCGGCGGCGCCCTCTGTTGGCTGCGGCTGCATCGGCTCGCTACAACGGGTCAGGTGCAATCGACATTTCGTTCTGTGTACATTGTTACACAGAATGACAATACAAGGAAATTATATTATTATAATTATATTATTGGGAAATGTGGAGCACATTGTAAAGCGCTTTGGGAAGTCAGTGACTTGAAAAGCGCTATATAAATACAGATCATTTCATTTCATTTTCAGTTCAAAGTAATCCAGTTAAAGTAACCCTACCCAACCCTGGGACTCACCAGTTATACTGATTTTGCTGCCAACTGCATGCCACTATCATTGGTGGCAAAATGGCCTCATGTTATACCAATGTTTGCGGTTCACGGATCCCAAAATTGCCTGAGTCATCGAGGCTGGTAGAGGAAGATGGAGGTAACCAGCACTTGCATTAGTCTTTTTGAGTTCAATGCAATCTTCTTTTCTCTCTAGATGGGTTTAAGTCTGGCAAGTACAATCCTGTAAATATAATTGTTTAGCAAGCATTTATTTGGGGATGGAGCACTTCTCATCCCTGTGGAAATTGTTTAAATGGATGAGTATGTCACGTCAGCCTTTGCATTACTCCGTTCTTCCCCATTTTAACCTAAACCTGGCATCATATCACTCTATCCGCACACCAAATACTTCTAGAATCTCCTTTCCCATTTAACTTTGGATAACAAGAGATCTAATGAAAAGAAAAGCAACAGAAGTATGACAAAGAAGTTAAAGAATAGTGCACCAGAAAACCAAATGAGGACCAAAGAAGTTGTAGGCAGGAGGATTTATCATCCCTGTCTACAGTGAGCAGGGCAGTGCGGTTGCCATGGGGCTTTACATAAATAACCTGGCTTCAGGGAAAGGCGGTGAGGAGGTTTGTTGCCATCTCCGCACGCTGACACACAAGCACTGAGTCCTTTTGATTGTTCCCATCTGAGTCAGCAATGCTGCATACTGTAGAGAAATCATACTGTAGCAGCACCATTGTGCTGCCGGTGTTACTCAACGATATTTGCAAACATGAAACGTAAAGGTACTTTGGAGAGGTGCTTTATCTTTGGTGTTTAATTAAAGGGATGAGATATACTGTCGACGTGAGCTGAACCACAATTACTTTTTGGTATTTGAGTTGTTGGGAATCTACCATTGTCTGGCCTTACATTTTCCGTTGCACTTTTCAATCTGTACTTCTGTATTCCAAATAGTATTTTCAACCAACCACCAATGTTCCCTCTAATTTTCCAAAGGTCTGAGCGTTCACACAAAGTCGGTGAGCAACGCTTGAAACAACAGTGAGCAACCATAATCCCAAGTGTGGCAAGATAATTAATCATCAAACATGTCCAAAACTTGAAATCAAGTTGCAATTTGCTGAGTTTCCGGCAATGCAAAATTATTTTTCTCTTTTGAATGAATTGACTCATGTACTATTGCAAAGGTTGTATGGCCTACAAACTTCGTTTGTTCTTACAATTCTTTCACAAGATATCCATTTCTTTTTATTTCCTGATATATTTTGTCGCATAATACTAAAATTTTTGGGGGCTTATTTAGTCGGTTGTAAGATACAGAACTGTACTTAATCACATTTTTTAGTGGAAGTACAATGTTGGCAACAAGATTCACTTGATATAATGGGAAATTATTCGAATGCAACACAAACTTTTCTTCTTTTTTCCGTGTTTTTTTTCTTTTTTTAAAATTCCATTAAAAAAAATCTCATTGTGTTTATTTTTTCCGAGCTGTGACTTTTTTGTTTTTGTTCTCTATTTACTTTTTTCCTACATTTCTTTCTTTTCTTTTTTTCAGTTTTTTCTAAATTCTTCCTTCTTTTTTTTCCTCTTCCTTTTTTTTCTTTTTTTCTCAGCTTTTCACTACTTTTTCATTTTGGTATTTTTTTCTTTGTTCTATCCCCCCGTCCTTTAATGCATAATTTTACATAATATTTGGTCATGTTGGGATTAAAGAAGCAAAAACAACCTGAAGAGCCGTTTAGGACCCGAAACAGCTGGTTCCTTTTAGTGAGCCGAGCCGAAGAAGCCAGTTCTCGACAAACTCTACTAACTTTACTCAACTTCGTTCTACTTCGACTCGACTTCAAAATACACGCAACCCGTGTATTTTTACCTTCATGCACTGTAACTTTGACTTAAGTCGCTTCTTAATTAGTCATTTTGAGCCCTCATTTTTGTGCCCCGCTAGATTTTCTCGTGCGCTGAGAATGTGCGAGCAGTGTGCAATTACGCACGCGCGCAGCTTAGAGGGAACACTGCCCACCACTAATACTAACAAGTCCTGCCCTTTTTATGGATTCAGGATTCTCCGCACATCTCTCCCAGTTGGAGCTTTAATTGTTTCGTTGTTGTCTTAGCTCATTCTGGCACAAGGGCTCATCAGACATTTTTGGCATTTGCAGCAAAGGTCGTTTCTTAAAGAGGCAAAACAATGGCAAGTGACCTTGAGTGAAAGGTCACGGTATGTCATGTGACTGGCCTGTATTTCAATACCAATTATACCGAATCTGAAAACCAGGTCGACCGCAATTGTTGTAAACGACTTGATTGATTCTCCAACTTGAGTGCTTTTGTCGATATGTGTCGGAGTAAGTCAATCAGAGAAATGGCAATCTCTCTGATCCTCATGAATTCACCCTGTGCATTGCACGCCAATATCAAGATGATGAGCAAGGACTTCTGCATTACTTTTAAATCTCAAGTAAGAAAGATGAGGTATGCAAGTGTGGAACGCTTTTGGTTTTAAATTTGAGGTTTCTATGCATCTTTTGTAACGATGACTTATCGTATGAGCAGCATGTGCATCAATGCACAGCTTTCTCAAATTTCGTTTGTAGTGTGCATCTTTGACTTGGGCTGTGTACTTATTCGAGCAGTTTCGAAATTCTGTATTATGCTTTTGTTTGTAGAATGTTCCCAAAATACAGGACTCATTTATTTATCCATCTTTTAAACATCAAACCATTTTCTATGTCATGATTACCGATGTGAATCACCTGTGCTCACTCCTTTGGCGCCAACTGCCTCGGACTCTGATTGGCTCCCTGTCCCTAGTTAAACCCACTCCTGTTTGTTGCCTTTTGTCAGTCCGTCTGTGAACCTCAGTTAACACTAGGCAAGCCTTTTTCGACCATGACTCCCACCTGGTTTTTGCTCCTGTCTGTCCCCCGGCTTCGACCCGATTTTTGATCCTGACCACGTCTCCTCTCGCATCCCGGCTTTTGGCTTCTTTTTGTCCCTGATCACGTTTACTCTCCTTTCCTGGCTTACGATTCGCTTCCGACCCCGACCACGTTTTTGCTCCTCTGTTCCGGCTACTGACCCATTTTTCCGTTCCCGACACCGCCATTGCTCGCCACGGAAGATCCACTTCCGCGTTCAGAGCACAATGCAAGTGGGTCCTGTCTCCGTTCTGGTCCTGACAGTCTATGTGGTATTTTTTTTGCACTGGTTTATTCCTGGACGCTGGCTATTTCAGCTGAAAATGAAAATCTCCATTCTGATCCCTGCTTATAAGACACTTACTGAAGCATTTCTAGAAAATATTATCGCCTCACAAGGATGTAAACACTGGTTGTCAATAAATGCGCATTTGTAACGGAGTATAAAAGTGCATAATTCATTTCAGTTCATGCATACTGCAATTTCAAAGTAGCCCCAAAAAAAGTCAAAATGATTAGTTCCATATTTGAAGCTTGAAAAGCGTTTTGATGCTTTTTCTTTTTTTTATGAAAACGTGTCCCTGACCTTGTGATCACTTAGTAACGACATAGTAATAACATGATAGGTTGCTATTTTATGTTTCTTCTTGGTAACAAAAAACTAACTCGGCGTCAAAATGTTGGTGACCCCTGACTCAACGTGTCGGGTGGAAAACAGAATGTCTCTTCCTTGTTCCCCTTTAGTTTTAATTGTCAGTTTTTTTAGGTTATTGGACATATTT
This sequence comes from Urocampus carinirostris, assembly GCF_059441175.1. NCBI lineage: Eukaryota > Metazoa > Chordata > Actinopteri > Syngnathiformes > Syngnathidae > Urocampus > Urocampus carinirostris. The sequence goes on along the minus strand of NC_142351.1, from coordinate 11,581,740 downwards.
TAATCATCGGAATTTGAATGTTTCTGAATCGATTCAGATTTGTTCATGTCAAGCTGAGGCTATTGGGATCATGATTTGTCTGCGTTCAATCAGATTATTTGAAAGGGCATTAAGATACTGATCAAAGCCCAAAATGGGAGGAATCATTGGTTGTCATGCCCATAAGAAAGTTACCTTAGCTCAAAAATAGATTTTATATTTATAAGTTTCTTGCCTGTCACTCTATGGATGCCTCCACACGTGTTTGCTAGATTGTCACTGTTGTCGTTTAAAATTTCAAACTGGTCCAGGTTCTTTTTTTCTTTGGGGTTTTTGTGGGTGGTGAATCCAATTTGAGGGATAACAAATGATTATGAGCTCTGCTAGTGTCTACAGAAGAAACTGCCTGTTTACTGATTTCTTAACAGTGTTTTTTTATTGATTGATTTATTTATTGATTATTTATTCATTCTGGTGTCCCATTTCATCTGGAGGGACAAAAGCATGACCAACTTGGGTGCCGACGTGCCTAACTTGTTTGGGTGTTTGGGCAATTGGGTTGGCCATGGTCCAAAAATTGTGTGTTTTTTTTTTTGCTATTTATTTCCCTTTTATTTTCTTTGTTATTGTATGTGTGTGTCTTGCTGTCGGTCACCCCTCTTGAGGGATATGACTGAGGTAGATAGATACCGTAAATTCCGGACTATGGAGCGCAAATGATTATAAGCCGCACCCACCACATTTGAAGAGGATAACCGCTTTTGTACTTACACAAGCCGCACCTGCATATAAGCCGCATGTGCCCACATTAAAACATGTAACACAATCACGAAATTAACCCAAACCCGACTTTGAGTCCCGCAATCTTAACTGAATATGAAGTACACAGTCCAAAAACAACAGCCGGCAAATTGAACGTAAAATGATACCGCTACTTAAGATATGACGCAGACCTGCAGAGTCCGGGTCCCGTTGAAAATAATCCAAGGAAAAAAAATGTATATTTCCAAAGGTAAGAGTGTGAAAAATATATATCCACTATTGTCCGCTGCGTCCACAAACACGTCTCACCTTTACTCCACTTCCCATCAGCCCACGTTGTATTCACCCCTTCTTTTTGATTCGCCCGTGGAAAACATATCAGAATAAGTCTCTAAAATAAATACATTACAAAAATATACAGTTGCAAATACATATTATACATGGTTACACATATTTACAAAGAAAGACGGTACACCGAGAGAGTTTTCAAAGCTTTAATAATAATATTAAAACTTTCATCCCAAACCGTGTGTGTGAAAGGTAGCAAAACGCTACTAGGAACACGCTCGCAACATGAGGAAATGGGTCCGTTAAAAAAAAAAATACGGTATTTGCTAAAATCATGGTAAACCGTGCTCATCTTCCTCCTTATAACTGACGTCATTAAAGTCGTCTTCTCCAGTATGGGAAAGAGACTTTGTCACATAGACGTCGTCCTACGCTCCTTTATTCAAAAACACGCTTGCAGCACACTCGCATATATTCCACCTGTCTAAATCTTACCTTTTGTACTCGAGCGCCGCTGGCGGCTGTTAGAGAAAATATATAAATTGGCCGCATCACTGAATAAGCCGCAGGGTTGGACATTTGGGAAAAAAAGACTTAAAGTTCGGAATTTACGGTAGATAGAGAGATAGTTTTTTTATTGTAAAAAGTAACCACCTATAGAATACATGTTGACTTTATGATTTACTGCAGCCAAGAACAGCGTTGACAATGACAACATAATAACAAAGAAGACTCGAATCACTGTTATCATGTGAATACAGCTGATTTCTTACCAAATGTATAAAAGATTCACAGTTTGAGTTTCTACCCATAATGAATATCAGGATCAGGGCATCCACTCGCAAATTGTGGCTACCATCCATACTTTTCTATTTTGAGCAAAGAAAAAAAAGAGGGTGGACCTTGAATATTTTCGCTTATCAGGTACTTTTTAGATCGGTCCATCTTTCCGGCCTTCTGTTTGTGTTTGTTAGCAGTGGGCTGATTCAACAGTGTTAGTCAATGACACCCACGTTTGAGCTTTTAAAGGAACGACCATAACATTGAACAGCAAATAAAGCATTGCAACCCAAGCTTTTTTGCCGCCTCTCACGTATGGCCATATAGTTAGCAAGACCATTTCAAAAGGTCATCATGATACCCAGTGGTTGATGTTGTACTCAAACCAGTGTAAGACTGCATCAGCACTGACTTGTGCATTTGATTGTTTCAAAATATCTCAAATGTAACTGTTTTTTGTCTACAATCCGTACAGTAATAATGCCTTTTCATGAAAGAGAACATCAACTGATTACTAAATCCCTTCACAGCAGTGTTTAGGAACCTATGGCTCGCGAGCCAGATAAGGCTCTTTTCATAGGAGCCATTTTAACCTTCCAATTCTTGAGTAGAAGCTGAAATAATACTGTAAAACATTTGTTCGGTCCCAAATATAAAGGGCAAAGTTTATGGTGTTACACCAACAGACCCTGTTGTGGCTGTACCGCTCTAAGGAATCCTCTATATGGAAGCTCATTAAACAATCTATGTTCATGTTGAGATACTTTATGATGAAAACCCACAGAACAAACTGTAAACTAGAAATCAACCGATATGTTTTTTTTCCTACTGATACCGATTATTAGTTTCAAGAGGACGCTAGGAACCGATATTTAGAGCTGAAATTAATTTGCTATAAAAGATTAAACATTGACGTAAGACATTTTTAATAATGCAAAAAGAAGAATTTTTCATGTGTCCATCGGGGAGTTAGCAGAGCTTCCCTTCTAACGTTGTTTCAGTGGCTCTGCCCCCGGTCCATTGTCCTACCAGAGGGTGTAGATAGGAGGAGGGGAGGGGAGCCCTTATCCAATCAGATGGTGCGTAGCAGGTTGCGAGGACAAAAGGGGAGGGGAGGAGGAGGGGAGGACTTAAAGTGAGGGAGAGAAAGCCTCTGCTGTATTTAAGGCTTGAATATCGTCCCGTCGAGGGGGGAAAAAAGCCGATACCGATATCCGTCAAATTCCCAAATATCGGTGCGATAATCGGCAACCCTCTAATGTAAACACCCGAAACCAGCCAAGCACCCAGAGCAATTTGATTGAGTAAGCAGTCGGCGTTGGCGAATCTCTGCACACATACCCCAAATACACTGTATTCCTCTAGTTTGTAGTACTTTGTTATTTTTTTTAAAACAACTCTGCTCGTACCTTCTTTTGAAACCATTAATTACAACAAAAATGACAGTCAAACGAGTCTTGAATATCTTAAATAACTGTGGGAGAGAGACACATTTTAAGTGGAATGTTTTAATATGGGATACAGACTATGGCATTATTATTCAATAGATTTGATCAAATTATCAAGCAGTGTTCTCGTTTGCCCGCGTCCCTGCGTCCTAGACGCATTATTTTTGCTGGGGACGCATCGTGTCAAATAAACGTGCGTGACCGGGACGCAACTTTTTTTACACAAAATTGTCATTATCATTTTTTAACAAAGATTTACCGCACTCCAAACTTTTCGCGAGGCAGATCCGCCATTGTTGTTTTGGTCTCGCGGTTCGAGTTTTCGTCTGCACGCCGATCTCCAATTCAAGTTGTGTAGTGATAGTCCGTTTCTTTTTAGAGAACCGGCTTTTTCGGCTCAACTCATTAAAGAGAGCCGGCTCTCAAACGGCTCACTTGCTTTGATGCATTATAATACGAATGATTATGTTGTATAAAGAAGTTAAGAAAAAAAGGAAGTATAAAAGGAGAAAATGAAAAAAGACAGGTTTGTGGTGATCTCTTTTAATCAGTATATTACCAACAATAATTTAATGCAGAAAATGAATTCATAATTTGAATAAGAAAATGTATTATTCTACCTAATTATATTTGCATGTATTTTTTCCTTCTACAGTAAACGTCCAAGCGACTTCATTTTTGAACTTTTTTTATAATAAACCTCATTCATGTCGAGCAACTCAGTGTCTCACAACAAAATGTTTATTACCAATATATATGATATAAGGAAACACATGTACAATATAACATAGATAGATAGATAGATAGATAGATACTTTGTTCATCCCCGAAGGGAAATTCACATTTCAACATGTTAAACTACATAAATAAACATGTTTGAAAAAAAAAGATTTTTTGTATTTTGTAAGGGAAAATACGACAGTTTGTAAGGGCATGGAGCACACTAAATTTTGGGGACCCATAGATCTCTGTTGGGACCCATAGATTTTTGAGCATGCGAGTCCCTGGGACCCATCACTTTTCACAGGTAAAATGAACACTGATCAAGCATCACATAGTGAAATAAAATTTGCTGAAGAATTAGCCTTTTTCTGGAAAGTGGGTTTGGTGGTTTTGTTGAATTTTGTCTTAATTAACGGTAAAAAGTCTAAATATTTTGCTTCTATGGCTTCTTGAGTCAAACAAGTTCCTGACCCCTGATTTTCAGTATCAGCAGTCTGGGTAATTAATTAATGTTTACCAAATTCCATCAACAATTTTGTAGCTTGTTTTTTTTTTTTGCTGTTTTTTGTGCTCCGGCATCACTGTTTAGAGAATCATTTTAGGCTATCCTTGGAAATTCGTTGGAAAGAGATTACCCGGCAGCATTCATAAATTTTCATGTGTTGCTAAACGAGGCTGCCTAAGGGAGACTGTGGCACAGACTGTCTGCAGTGTGGATGAGAGGAGATGACAACACCATTGCTCATTTGGCTTGTTGTGAAGAGTGTGTGTGTAGGGGGGAAGCAAACGTCAAGAATGTGGGTGCAGTATCAAGAAGATGTACACTTTGTAAATAGGCAACAGCAAAGGTTATGGTTACCCCGAGAATTGATGTCACCCAAGTGACTTGAAGATTTCTTGCTGCATTTCCCAACTGTTTGCCAGAGCAACATAAAATAAACCTGACTCACCACATTTGGGTTTAGAACCGCTAACCACGCATTTCATGATTTAATGTGGGGATTTTAATGACTTGGGATGTCTTTACTGAGATACACTTACGAGAAATTATTCATTTGGTTTTATTCTAGGATGTTTTCAGCCTTTGGCTGCCTGATCAGCACTAGTCCCTCTCCTAAAAGCAAAAGGCTGTGGAGTCACATGCGTCTCTTTGGGGCTTCTGAGTGGGAATTTGGCGCTTTTTGTTTGATAATGGAAAAGAATATGGTTTTTGTAGGTGGACAAACATGACACATACATTCTTAACATTTTACAACTAATATGGATATATGCAGTTTAGAAATACAGCATGTGTGGCCTTCTTCGAATCCCATTTTCTGGGCTGCTTATCCTCACTAGGGTCGTGGAGGGTGTTTGAGCCCATCCCAGATATCTTCAGGGAGTGAGCCGGGGACACTCTGAAGTGGTGGCCACCTAGTTGCACACAGAGACTTACAACTCACTCGCTCATTCATAATGTTGGGGCTTAGCACATGTTAGCGCATGCGAGGGACACGCACGGGCCGCAGTAGGTGGAATCGAACCCTGGACCTCGGCAACGTGGGGCTGCGCGCTAACCACCCAGCGCCTATGTGTTGCCTTTCTTATAAGGCTTTTTTAAAGCTTTTATTTTTTTCAGTTTCAAACAACCCCTAAGAGAAAGCCGACATAATGGTCTGCTGTCTTGCTGCTACAGGTGCAGCCAAACACATTGTGAAAGGCTGTGCATAGAAATAAGAAAGATTGTGTAGATTTGTCAATTTGGGTGTTCTTCCTTGTGCGTTGTAGCACATCTGTCATTGTCAAATCTTAAAAAGTGTACCTTAAAAAGTTTAGGAAAACTGCGCCGTGCCAATAGCGTTGAATGACAAACATGTTTGAACATTCTGGCGCTCAGTCGCCAAATTTCTTGAGTGTGCGTGTTTGGCCTTTAAAGAAAACTGTTCTTTTCCACAACGTATGCCCTTTAAATACAAAACAATGTGATGATGTCTGGAAACATTCATGACGAGCTTTTTGAGTAGCATATTATAAATACCTCAGCCATATCCCCCTAGTGGGAGGGGGCTAGAGTCATTTCTGACTCTTTTTTTGGGAGATTGATACAGAGGAGAGGATTCCCAGCCCCCTCGCTCAACCCAACTGAGGTGTTTGGAGTCATTAGGTGACCAAACACCCCAATTCCAACCCCTAATGCTGAACGCCAAGCAGGGAGGCAACGGGTACCAATGTTTTTTTAAGTCTTAGGTATGACTCGGCCGAGGCTTGAACCACAACCTCCCAGTCTCGGGGCGGGCGCCATACCCCCAAGGCCACTGAGCTTTTTGAGTAGTAGTTAGTAGATGTTTTGCCATCATTATTCATATAATGTATAACAGTAGCAAAACTGCTATATTCCTCTTTCCGTATCATCTGCGTCAATGTCAGGTGGCTGAAGTTTCCTTTAATCCCAGAGGAACGATAACAAAGGAATACAGTTTGGTTCGTTACTGCGGCAACCGCCAATGACAAAACAGCTGAAAGACAATGTCTCACATATGTGTTGCAATCTGGCACTATTCATTTCAGTATGGTAGCCCTGGTACTCTCATCTAGAAATATAGGTTCTGCAGCCATCATTCACATTTTATTTCAGTGCAATATTAAATACGTGCTCGTCTTGGGAACTTCCCTCTTAAATGGTCACAGGAACCAGAAACAAGTGTTGTAACAACTTGTGGCAGAGCTGAAAACGGCGTCAGGTGTGCAGGGGCATGGCACTATTCCTCACGCGGTTAGCCCCAAGTGTGCCCCGGGATTTAACGTTAATTACTATTTTAACATTTTCCTGTCCAACATATAATATTGTCTTTGTAAAATAAAAAGACTGCATTGAATATAGGTCTAACTACTTCATCACCAGATCTTGTGTATAAAACATACAGTATATCAAACGTTTTTATTCATTTATATCTAAAGAACTAGCCACACTTTCAATGTTACCTAATGGCATGTTGCTCAAATTCCATTCCCATTGCCAGCAACCTTGACATGTAAACCATTCATTTGACTTCCACAGCAGGGTGGCTCGGTCAGCCATAATAAATATACCATTGTGTATAAAACCACAACTGGAGTGTGAGGTTTGATGTTGTGGGGAAAGGAAGTGACTGCACACTATTGAGAAATTGCGGTTTTTGGAAGAAGTGCGCCTTCACAAATGCCTTTCAGATTATTATTCTCTGTTCAATGTTGTGGTTGTTCCTTGACAAGCTCTGTTCTTTTTGGGAACTATTTGTGCACATGAATGTTTTATGTGTGGTTACATGAGCTGAGGAAAGGCATATAAGGAATTGTATGAATATTTCAAACTGCTGTGTTTTAGTGTTTCGTTCGAACATTTCATATTTAATCTTGAGTCATAAACCTCAAGGGTATCAAGTGTGGAATATCCCTTCCAAGGTAAACCACGAAGCCAGTATTTTGATTAATACTGAGACATTTATCAGAACTTGTAATCAAACTCTGCCCATTACCATTTGCGTTGAATTGAGACTTTTCCCTTGCAGCAAAAGGTTTACTTTTAACCAAACTAAAGAAGGAAATGCCATCCATCCATCCATGCATTGTCTTCTGCTTATCCGGGGTCAGGTTGCGGGGGCAGCAGCCTTAAAAGGGAAGCCCAGACGTCCCTATTCCCAGCCACCTCGTCCAGCTCATCCGACGGGATCCTAAGGCGTTCCCAGGCCAGCCTAGAGAGATAGTCTCTCCAGCATGTCCTGGGTCGCTCCTGTCGAGGGAGGCATCCAGGAGGCATCCTTATCAGATGCCCGAGACACCTCAACTGGCTTCTCTCAATGCGGAGGAGCGGTGGCTCTACACAGAGTCCCTCCCGGATGACTGAACTTCTCACCATATCTCTAAGGGAAAACCCAGACACCCCTGTGGCGGAAACTCATTTCGGCCACTTGTATCCGGGATAGTGTTTTTTCGGTCGTAACCCACAGTTCATGACCATAGGTGAGGGTAGGAACGTAGATCGACCGGTAGATCGAGAGTTTTGCCTTTCGGCTCAGCTCCTTCTTCCCATTCTTACATTTGTTATTAGTCACAACTGTGTCGACTTTACATTCAAACATAAAATAAAAGATCCATGCTTAGTTTAAGGAAATGGCACATATTAAAGTCATGAATGGAGTTTATTTAGGCACACCACAAGAAAACAACATTGGATGTTCTTTACAACCGATATTCACAGTCCCAATATTTTTTTTCTGTAATCAAATAAGCAATTCTATATTTCTCTTATATGTCTCATCTCATCTCATTAGCCGTACCGCTTATCCTCATTAGGGTCGCGGGGGGGCTGGAGCCCATCCAAGCCATCTCCGGGCAGTGGGCAGGGGAGACCCTGAACTGGTTGCCAGTCAATCGCAGGGCACACGGGGACAGACAACTCACTCGCTCATTCTCACCTAGGGACAATTTGGACCGGCCAATTCACCTGAAATGTACGTTTTTGGAATGTGGGAGGAAACCGGAGTGCCCGGAGGAAACCCACGCAAGCACGGGAAGAACATACAAACTCCGCACAGGAAGTCTGGAGCTGGATTTGAACCCACGCAGGAGGTTCCCATGACATGAACTGTGCCGCACAAGCGCTAACCACTGCGCCGCCGTGCTGCCCCTCTCTTATATGTATTTTCCTAAATCTATACATTAATTTATAGAGATTAGGGGAAATATACTGTATATCAGCTCTTGCATCTATTTCCTCAAATCTCTATACAACAACTTATATAGATTTTGGGAAATACATATAAGAGCATATATTTAAAACTAAGTGAACCCCAAGTCATGAACGTTGACTACGTGATCCATATTTATTGAGATAAAACATTGCTGGTTGATGTTTATGTTACTGTATGAAACGGAGGATACAAAGGAGCATTCACGCCTCCTCTATTTCTGTTAGTTTATATCCCTGGTGATCCGTTTCTAATGCATTTGGTAAATTGCATCCTTTTGGTTGACTGTAGCTAACCTGATCATAACCTGATCATAGCATGTCATTCATATTGTTTAAAAACTCTTAAGTACTAAACTGCTACATATGTTAAAGGCACACTGTGTATTTGAGTTAAGATCGGGCCTAAAAAAATCCAGCCAGACCCGACACCGCGAGTATAAAAGCCCGAACCAGCCCGAACTCGACCGAATCAAAGGAGAAAAATGTTGCTATTAGGTCACTTTGGGTCTGTTTGTGTTCTTCCTTGTGCTTTTTAGTATTTGTTTTTTGGTTGCACCACAAAATACATCGACATCTAGTGGTCACATACAACAGCCATTGCAGCCTGGTCATCCTGGAAGGGGGATTACCTCATGTGCGGTCCCTTCTCACGATTTCTTCGTTTTCCTGATGTTGAGGTTTTTGAGTTTTTCCTTACCCTCATGTAGGTTTTAGATCAGGGGATGGTGTAATAATAGTCTGTGGTTTGCAATAAGCTGTGCAGCCCTTTGAGACTCTCCCTGATTAAGGGCTATACAAATAAACATGACTTGACTTGACTTGACTGATAAATGGTAAATGGTCTGCATTTATATAGCGCTTTTCAAGTCAATGAAGACCTCCCAAAGCGCTTTACAATGTGCTTCACACTTATCCATTCACACACACACTCTCATACCAATAGCGGCCATGCAGCCATGCAAGGCGCCGACCTGCTTATTGGGGGCATTAGGGATTCAGTGTCTTGACCAAGGACTTGACTACACAATGTCTCGAATGAAGCTAAAATAAACATATTTTCTACTTGTTAAGTGATTAGAATCAATCAAGGAATAAATCAATTACATTAGGAATGTTCTTTGAACTGGTTTTATCGCAAACATCTCGAATGATTTGGGAAAACGTAATGCATTTTGTGCCGTGGACATAAATTGAAAAACCTTCACTGTAATTTTGAGTGCAAATGCAGTTTCCATACTATTTCTCCTCTCTATGCTTGTAACAGTAGAAAGTGAACAGTGTTTTGTCCAAACACACATAGGCTTTGGAAAAGAGACAATAATCCAATAACATTTTACACAAATATAACACTGTTAAAAATTCATCCGATTCTTTTTTGGGTTAGCTGTTCATTTTCTCCTAATGAATTTGCATTTTGTCACACTTTTCATGCAACAACTATGTGTCAAAGAAAATCCACAATTGGATGTTTTGACCGGGCACATATCAACATCTAATCTGATTAAGCCTTATCTAAAGGTCACCCTTCCCTTTTTGTCATATAACAAGCACTCGGGTGTCTTGTTGCTCTTTGCTCCCTTTACCAAGAGAAAAACACACAAAAACAATACAATTTCTAAATAGAATTGCAGAACACTTTAAGTAATTGTCATAAACACCCTGGCTGGGGGTCCTATTTAAAACGTCAAATTGCTTGCATGTAGCCAAACAATTGAACCCCCAGATTTGCTAGTTTTGAGTAAAACCAATTGTAAACAACGTTGCATCATCATAAGACTTAAGGCACTTTTCTAACAAGTCACTAATTTATCAAGACGATACTTGTGGGGTGGAGAAACAGAAGGAAAATTATGTATCATTCACGTTTGTACTTGTTTTTGTTATTACTCCAATGCATATACAGTATCTTCACTTTTTTGTGTTTGATTCTTGCATCTTATATTTTTGTAACGTTTTTTTTTTCTGTTGTCGTTTGGACTTTTCCCCTCTTTAATACGGTTGCCAAGTGCTTTCAGTATAAAGAACACCATGGTCCACTTCCAGGCAATACAATCCACAAAACTGCATAGTGATAAGACAATGGGTTATAAATGGTAAGAAAATCCGAGCCTACAACGTCCCATTCTCCCCTTTGTTATTAGTCACAACTGTGTAGACTTTACATTCAAACATGAAATCTAAGATCCAAGTATTGCCTGGTTGAACACATGCTTCTCAATGTGACAGACGTTTCTCAGCAATCTTTCTGAGAAAATGTGCATAAAAACAGGGTTGGGTAAGGTTACTTTCAATTACTTTTGGATTACTCCAGTACCAAATATGCTAATAAAAGACAAAAGAAACTAAATATGAATAAAATTATGACTCGCGACACGTGGTAAGCTTTCTCTCCTGGCTTTGAGCTCTTTGATCTCCGGCAAAACTAACATAAAATGCGACAGAAACAAAATGAAAATAAATCCAAACAGCTTGCCAACATCATTTTTGCCGTTCCATGTGTTCTGTTACTCCCCAAGCCTGCACAAAATGTTGTAATTGTATTCATATTTAGTTTCTTTTGTCTTTTATTAGCATATTTGGTATTGGAGTAATCCAAAAGTAACTAAAAGTAATCAAGTTAAAGTAACCCTACCCAACGCTGCATAAAACATGCACGATCTTAAAAAGTCAGATTTGCCTGCCTTGTTGCAACACTTTCTCAGCAGGGTCATCCTTGTTTGCTGTTTATTGAGTACAAATCAGACTGTCACGTTCCATTAGTGCGGAAAAAGAGGTGTGATTAATGAAGTGTGGTAATTACTGATGTTCATCAGCACCTAAGTAGCATGCAGTTTAAATTAACTGGCTGCCATCACTTAGGTGAAGTGTTTTCAACCTCTTCATCTTGAAGGCACTACAATAAATATAATGTTTACTGTTTATATGATTGTATGGGCAGAGAGCACACAACATCAAAAATGCAAGCTTGACAATTCACATTCTTTGCTGCAAAATCAGGAGGTTACACTGTATTTTATCTGTAGGAGATCCTCCAGCTGGGATGTTTTTGCCTGTGTTGTGAAGTCCAATAAGTTGCTTATAGTGGTTTCGGTCTTTTCTTTTTTTCACCATTTTAATGCTATGATAACATCCATCCATTATCTGCACCACTTATCCTTAGTAGGGCCGCAGGGGTGCTGGAGCCCATCCCAGCTATCTTCGGGCAGTGGGCAGGGGATACCCTGAACTAGTTGCCAGCTAGTCGCAGGGAACACAAAGACAAACAACTCACTCGTTCATTCATACTTAGGGACAATTTGTACCGGCCAATTAACCTGACAAGCATGTTGTTGAAATGTGGGAGGAAACCAGAGTGCCCGGCAGAAACCCACGCAAGCACAGGGAGAACATGCAAAGCCTGCACAGGAAGGCTGGTAGCTGGATTCGATTCCATGACTTCAGATCTGTGACACCCACCGTGCTGCCTGCTATGATAACAGATAGAAAGGGAAAAAAAAACATCACGGGGACGATTCTGTCTACCCAATGTGTTCTGCTCCTAATAGCGTTGCTAAAAGTAAGTTAAAAGAAAAAAGGTGCAGTTGAAATTGAAGCATATGGACTCTTGGATCTCCAATGAACATATACTTTATATAGAAAATATTTAACGTTCAATTTTTTAAGGACACTTTAAATGACCCACCCCACCTTTTAAGTAGAATCAACTTGTTTGTGTTACTTGCATTTAAAATCCTTAATTAATTGTACTCCTTATGCATCACTTTGTCTGGAAGGGTTTCTTTTAACTACTTAAATGGCATTTTTTGGGGTTGTACGATGTTCAAAAAAAGCAAGTCTGTGAAAAATAAAAGTTAATAAAATAATAAATAATTGTATTTACTTTCATTAATATCAGCGTTGTCAAGCCTAGTCAAGTCATGTTTATTTGTATAGCCCTTAATCACAAGGAGTCTCAAAGGGCTGCACAGACCACAGATTATTGCAAACTACAGACTAGTATGACAGCATCCCCTGATCTAAAACCGACACAAGGGCAAGGAAAAACTCAAAAACCTGAATTCCTCCAGTGCTCAGCGTCAGCGTGCAAGATACAGCCAGTGGGTGGTTGAAGAGAAAGTCCATAATCCAGATGCAGATGAGGAGAGACCCAGTTGAGAGAGTTTTCCACCAGGATCTCTGGGACAATGGTGTTGAATGCAGAGCTAAAGCCCAGGAAGAGCATTCTGCCATAGCTCCTGGGTTACTTTTAATGGCTTAGCGCAGCATCCCCTGATCTGATACTGACATGCGGGCATAATCATCTGTAGTACCTGGTACATCCTCCTTGGGTCTTTTGCGACGAAGTAATTCTCAATCCTCCTCACTTAGCCTATCTTGGCAACCCTAATGACTCTCATCAGTTCAGCCCTGGCCATGCAGTAAAGGGCATACTCCCCTGACTTCAAGATCATATTATGTTCTTTGAGGAGTGCTCAAACTTTATGTAAAATAATACAGTATCAATGTGAACCTGTAGGTTATGAGTTTCAAACACCGCCCAGCAAGTTTATCGAAAATAGTTCTGCGCCTGAGAGAAAACGCACTCAGCCTATATCAGAATTTCCTTTGTCATTGGCTTTGTCATTCTCTTTAAAGGTTTATAAAGGTGGTCTGACCATCCAGGTGGGGGAGGAGGTAGCTCTGTATGCAGCTTTGATGTTGCTATACATATTGTCCAAAGTTTTACTTCACCTGGTTGCACAGTTAGGGAGTATACGCTCTAACTATGTCTGATTAAATAGGTGAGTGATTCATTGACATTTTTATTTTTGGTCATCATTTACAAGGTTACAATTAGTTGAAATTCAACTACTTCGCTAAACAATTGACAAAACAGAAGGAAAAATGGCAGATAGGAAAAAAACAGCGTATCTGCTCCCTGTCCCCTTAACAACCAAAACATTTTTCACACTATTCTTGTCATGTAATCAGATTTTTATAAAAAAGTCATTTTGAGTAACTTAAATCAAATCTCATCATCACACAAGAGAAATAATCCAAAACGTAAAATCTATATCAGCATAATCATGTTTAGCATAATATCTGGATTTCATGTTCACCTTGATATCTCCCCCTCATTTTTGATCAATTTTATTTTGATTTGGTATTTTTCTTAATTTCTACGAGAAGAGCCAAAAGTAAATCTTTATCCGATGAAACCAGCCTAGCTGGTTTGTAAGTCAGCAGTTTCCACTTTGACGTTGAATTTGCTGTAGAGATTAGATTTCAGTTTCTCCAATGCATTTTCAAGCGTGGTGGTCAGTTCATGAAGCTGTTGGGCCAGGATGGCATCACAATGTCGAAGTAAGACCTCGATTTTGCTGATCTAATCTGTGAGCAGTTGGTCAGACATTTAACGCAGCCATGTCCGCAAACTCCACATAAAACGTCATCACAAGTTCCTCTTATGAGAATGAAGAACAACAGATCTTTCATCAATTACAGCTCTCCTAGTAGACTAGATCCCTATCAATTCCACTGAATGCCCAAATAAGAAATTCCATTTTGACGGCAGTCACGTTTCGTGAGATTTGTGAAATGCAAGGGGAACTTTGAAAGTCTGTGGGTCAATCTTTTGCCCTCTGTGCAGCACTCGGCATCATTGTAACATAACAGTGATCTGGGTTTAACAGTAACATCTTTTGTGTGTTTGGTCGGTTTTTAACCTTGACAAAGTGCACTCAATAATATTACATCGAAAGTAGCAGGCTTTGGACCTTGTTTGGATTTTTATTATAAACCTTTGTGCATAGTCACTTCATCTTTATGTAACCTGCAGAGTCAATATATTTTGTTGTATGTGGGCTAACTTATTAATGTAACCTTGAATCAGTCTTGTTTTGTAGGATTTCTTAAAGATGTGAGAGCGTGACAATTCCTTAAAGTCACCGCTGATGATAAAAGGAAAGGAAGGAATTACAACTGGAGTGATGGGTCTCTGCTGTCTGCACCTTGGGCAAAGTCTGCACAAACTTTAGAGTTACCTGGCTCTGATAATGGCCTCTTACATCCATCAAACTGGGAGGATTTTGACAAAAGCTAAATTCCCAAAATCCTGATTAATGGATTATTGTTAGATGACTGGAAGAGAACACACTCTACCAGTCAGGGACTGAACAAATGTTCTGCCAAAGACAGTATACTAGGTGCCTACTCTGAAGGGAAGCCTAATTTTATTCTCAATTTGGAAACAAAAACCTCGTGGAAGTCTCTCCATTTCTTCGCCAATGAATGTTAAAGAAAGGAGAAAAAAAGTATATCAACAAAATATTATCCAAGCTCTTTTACGTATATATACATATATTAAATTGCAACGTTTACTCAGAAGTGAAGAAGTGGAGAAACTGTTTAACCGATCAAAACACGGAACAAAATGCACTATCCAAATCATTTTTTTCTAGAACCGTTAGTTGATATAATGTGATGATAAGTTGCAATATGTTGAAGTATGTCATCTTTACTAGTGGAAGGCTAGTGCTAAAGTGTCAGTTCTCCTACAGGAACAACTTGGATTTCATTTGCGATTTTTGTCAGTGACCCATCGACTGATCTACCATTGCATTATGATATACCGTTATTGTATAAAGAGCCTGACTGTTATACAGAAATACACACATAAGCTCTTATTGTAGCCTTTATTGTATGCGCCTTGTAGTGTGGTGTGCCTTATGTATAAAAAATATATGTCTACATCATATTTGTGTGGGGGGGGGGAGGGATGCCGTACATTTATGTGTCCAAAATATTCAAAGATATTATAATCAATATAGTCAATGGAACGGCTAATATGTGGAAAGGTATTAATTAGTATCACCGCTTGATTCAAGGATGCTAGGGTCAGGAGGATTTTAGTTTTTAACATTTTTAAAATGGTGGGTATTTTATCGTAACTCTTTGTCACAGATCCCTTGCTCGCACCCATCAGTTTATTAGTCATTCATCACCAAAAATGATGATCTGTCATTTAATGACTAAATGTTTGGCCTGGTGAGTAAAGATTAAACTGCTTCCATCACTCGTTAGATCATATTTTTATTTTATTATTAATATTTTCTTCTGTTATCAGAAGAAAAAACGGTTTCCGTCAGTGATGCATTGATTGATTCTGTCAGTCCTGAGAAAGCGCCTGCTTCTGTTATTTTACTGCCAATGACATTTTACATTACCTGCAAGCTTTAGAACTGCTATTTCTCTGAAATAAATTGTTCCAATTTAAAAAGATTTCCATCGTTATTATTTCTCTTTGACCTACATACATAAGGACTAACAGGCTCAGAGACAGTTTCTTCCCCAGGGCCATAACCACCATAAACAAGCCACAAAAATATGAAAATATATACAATTTGTTGGTAAAGTACAGTGTATGCACTACATTTCATCGGACTACTGTTACAATGCACTTTTCTTTCTTTGCACGATTGTAAGAACTTAAGCCATTCTCTAGACCAGACCTGGGCACTCCGGTCCTGGAGGGCCGTATGTTCTGCATGATTTTTGAGGTTTCTCTGATCCAATACAGGTGATTCCAATCACCAGTATCGTTAACGAGCACTTGCTAGCTTGCTAACGGGGTTATAATTTGTATCACCTGAGTTAAAGAAGAGCAAACTTCAAAATCTGGCAGGACGTATGGCCCTCCAGGACCGGAGTGCCCAGGTCTGCTCTAGACAATACTTTGTAAATATTTTTCTATTTATCCTGACAGTCTTTTATCACGTTTTCTCTTTCAAGTCTTTATTTAAAGTTTACTCTGGAATGCCATGTCCAACCCCATTGCATACAGTGTTTCGCAACGTTGATATCAATGTCAATAAAGACAATTCAGTTAAATTTAATCAGGCCGTAGGATGCTTGCAATACAGGGCTCTGTGCTCTTATTTACCCTTGCAGAATTGAATTTAAATGTTCCCTATCTTTTATTCTCTTTTGCTTCCTTTTTTCCTTCCCATTTAGTTTATCCAAAAACTTCGACTTTTCTGTTGATCGTTTTTTCACAATGATATCAGAAAATTGTACATTTGAGGCTGCGTTAATTTACTCTGCACTCACTCAAGTGGGATGGTGCCAAGGGCTGCAGAAGCAGATGAGAAATGAGATATAAGCTGCTTCAGCTTTTGCCTTGCCCTCTGACAAACGGGAATTAAGAGAAGAGCAGTGTGGTTGCTGGTTTTGTTGGATATCTTCACAGCCACAGTCTTATTTTAAGTCTTTTTTAAAGTACTGGAATAGTCGCCTTCTAGTTTTAACCCTACAGCCTTTAATGCATAGGATGTGACAGCTCATCTCATCTCATCTCATTAGCTGCACCGCTTATCCTCAGTAGGGTCGCGGGGGTGCTGGAGCCCATCCCAGCAATCATCGGGCAGTGGGCAGGGGACACCCTGAACTGGTTGCCAGCCAATCGCAGGGGGATGTGACAGCTATCATTGGAAAAACGAAAATTAATTTGGCTTATTTTGACCTTCTTTTCTGAACTTTATTATAAAAATTGCCCTTGTATTCCTGAAAGGAAATGTTACTATTGTAAGCGACTATCTTAATCCACCAACTCGATCTTGATCAATAGAAATAAGTAAAGTCGAATTAATATCTCAAACAGCAGAGCTAGACAAACACAGTAGAACCTTTATCTATAGCATAAATCATACTGCCGATATTCTTTTAATATTTCCTATCACAAAGCACTACCGAGTTCTCTCCATTGACATAGTAAGACCAATTCCTTCATTTTACTCTGGATTTAATTTGACATTAGCATTTGATTTTTATAAAATATCGCAATATCGTGAAACCGGAATTGCTACAATATATTGCCATAGTATTGTCATGATATTACCAGCTCAGTAGCCTAGATGGTAGTGTGCCCGCTTTGAGACTGGGAGGTCGCTGGTTCGCGCCTCGGCCGAGTCATACCTAATTGGTATAATGGCGGCGCCCTCTGTTGGCTGCGGCTGCATCGGCTCGCTACAACGGGTCAGGTGTATCGACATTTCGTTCTGTGTACATTGTTACAAAGAATGACAATACAAAGGAAATTATTATTATTATTATATTATAAGCACGCCTGGTTCTAGAGTTCAAGGATCAACTGGTGGCTAGTTAGTCGATATGTTTTCATTTGAATTAAGAATGTTTTGGGAACAGTGGATTCTGCGACTCTTCCATGCAAATATTTATTTTTACCTCTCTAATAAAATGCATTGCTTTGGATACTTTGGCTGAACACAGAATAATGACCTACCCACTTTGCGCCAATGAGCTAATAGAAGCACATGAAATGACATGGCTGGATGTAAAATGGACTTGATTTCATTTTTGTACAAAAATACATTGATTGTTTTTTTTTTACAATAAAGGCTATTTTATTCTATTCTATCTCTTTTGATCATCCTTCTTAAATATGCTGTCCAGGATTTTACAATGTTCTAGAGCAGCATGTGTGGCGCATGCTAGTATGAGCATGTCTTAGGAGGGCTTGAGTAAACCCTTTTTTTTCCCTGGGGAGGCCTTTCGACTGTAATTGGAACTGTATCTTCTTACTTTCACCATTTTCATGCAGCACTAACAGAAAACTTTAAGCAGGAGCATGCAATGACTCTCCAACCAACCTTCCTTTCTTCCTCCTTTTCATACTTCCTCATTTGCTGCAATCTTGTAACAGCTCTGATAAAAGTGGGATAAAAGCAGCAGATGGACAAAATTATAAAGGCTCTTAGAGCTCCGTTGTGCATTGTTAACACATTATTCATAAAGAAAATATTCTCTTGAATTTTAAGGACACCTCAAACAACGCACCCCACCATTAAAGAGAAGCCCTTTGTGAGAGAAGTGTGAATAAATAGTAATGAGTTTGTCTTCCCCTGAGTTTGACTTTATTTCAAGAGGTCTTCTTCCTCATACCCGAACATGCCTAATTGTGATTTTGCATGCATTTTGCTGCATGCTCCCACCGTTGCTGACAATAAGCATGTTCAAGCAGTGGGTGCTATCAGGTTTCACGTTAGCATTGTGGGACTTGAGTTTATCGCCAATGCCACCTGGTCGCACCGGTTGGCTTCAATCCATGCCAGTAATTGAAAATGATTCACATGCTTGAGCAGCTCTTTCCCAAGCATTCCGCCTGCTTTCAACAGATGTTGTCTGACACAGCAGACATGTTGCGGCAATTTATCCCCGCGGTGTACATCTTCAGAAACACAACAACTGTGATTGGCATCATTCTGTCATTCCAATTGTGTGCTTTAATCTCTGTGGCATGGAGTATAGCTGGCATTGACATGCAGGCGAATCTCCCGGGAACATAGTTTAGCGTGACGAGAGAAAGTATGGCTTCTGCTCTTGATGATGAGCACATTCGAATAAGGGTGCCATGTAACCAATATGTGCCATTTGCGCAGTACTTTGGTTTTATCTGAGGTAAATACTGTGTCCATTAATAGCACTGCAAACATCAATGTTTACGCCACTGGCCGTGAAAATTGCAACCTTCAGGGCCCACACTCACTCTGTTAATCCCTTTTGCAAATATTCAGGGGAAAAGTGCATTTTGGACCATAGTTGCATGAATTTCTCTGCAGTTTAATCTGATGGGTAATTACATTGCCTACAGAATTGGCCACGAATCCCTTTGCGCTCACTGTAATGTAATGTCTTTTTGAATAATTAGGTTTTTTATTACCGTAAAATTCGGACTATACGGAGCACCAGATTATAAGCCAACGTATGAGCAGAAGTATATAAACAGAAGAAGGAGACCAAGCGGAAGGCTGTGATTGACGTGGATGTATGGTGTTATGAGTGCACTGCAGGAAAGAGGTCTAAATATCATGGAAACTAGAGCTCTTGTTGGTGATAGGAATGAGTGGAGAGGTGTTGTAAAAGGATAGTGGGATGCTTGGATGCATTCTAAGGGATGGGCAGGGCACCTGTATGATGCGGCAGGGGTAAACCAGTGAAAGCTGTCGGGCCCTGCTGTTGAATAGAAGATTGTGTCGTGTCACCCTGACCCGAGTGACATGGCCGCTTTCTTGTGTCCCGTTTCATCTGGAGGGACGAAAGTATGACCAACTTGGGTGCCGAGGTGTCTAATTGTTTGGGTGTTTGGGCATTTTGGTTGGCCATAGTCAAATTTTTTTGTGTGTTTTTTTTTTTTTTTTTTTTTTTTTTTTGCTACTTTTACCTTTTTTCCTTTCTTTGTTTTTGTATACGTGTTTGTCTTGCTGTCGGTCACCCCTCTTGAAGGATATGACCAAGGTAGATAGATACATAGATAAATAGATAGATAAAGCTGGCGTAACTTACCATTACGTCCCCTGGCCGTCTTTGACTTCTGTGAATATCCGCGAGAATAGCTTAGTTACATCAAGGACAATCCTTAGAATCCAACTGTGTGAAATATGTACTCCAAAACACATGATAATGCCGACAGATAAATAGAAATTCCTCCTTAAACATTTCTGCTTTGATGGCCGTTGCTTCTTGTAATCCCTTTGTTTTGACACATCATTTCCGTTTACAAATAAACAGACTAAATTATTCCCAATATGATAGTTGACTGACTCCCATTCACACAGCCAACTACACGCCAGTTGTATACCTTACCAATAGAAGCAAATTTGGGTTCAGTATTTTGCTCGAGGACACTTCGATATGACTGCCATGGCCGGAGAAGCATCCTAGAATCCTCGGGCTGGGAGATGGATATTGGGAGGACAAGACTCTTCTCAACATTGCTCAGCAAAACTTTAAATCTAGTACAGAATTGCAATTTCCCATGCTGGAAGGTTACATTTTACACATAGACAATCTTCTTTCAAAAAATGATGCCGCTTTTGCAGTGGAAGAACAATGTTTTTTATTTTTCTAAGTATATTTTGTGACTGTTTTTCCACAAAAAAGTCTGTGTTCAGAGTGGGAGCATTGGCTCCCTGTTACCCTAAGATGTGATTTTAAGGTTCTGTTGGTATTATACAAAATCATGCCTGGACTTGTTCCCTCATATCTTTCAGATTTAATATCCCCCTATGTTCCGGTCCGGAGCCTTCGCTCTGAAAACTCTGGTCTACTAGTGATCCCAAGAGCCTAGAAGAGATCCGCAGGTTCGAGAGCATTCTCCATTCGGGTCCCAGTGCTGTGGAATACTCTTCCCCCTGAGATTCAATGTGCAACCTCAGTGGAAATGTTTAAATCTAAGCTTAAAACACACTTCTATTCTAAAGCATATGAATAACCTATATTTTATGTTGATAATGTGTGTATTATTTGCCCTCATGTAGGTTTTAGATGAGGGGATGGTGTCATAATAGTCCGTAGTTTGCAATAATCTTTGATCTGTGCAGCCCTTTGAGACTCTTTGTGATTAAAGGCTATACAAATAAACATGACTTGACTTGACTTGACTTAAAGATAATAACGTAAGTAGGGGTGATCGTGTTAATTTGCAAAGATATTTGGGATATTTTGTCTAACAAAGTAAGGACCATGTCTTTGAGAATTCAATTTCTTTTCCATTGAAATAAAAGTAGTCAAACGGCTCTGCACCTGGCCTCTTGTTTACGCTGCCTCTCAAATAAAACTACTTAGCCGTCCACAAAGGCAAATGCCTGAAAAGCTCTTGCAAGTATTCTTTTTTACGACCTATGGCCACAAAGATGAACACCCGGCAGCTTCTACTCCATCGCTTTCTTAAAAGCACAATACAATATTACTATGATTCAGCAGGCACCGACAATCTCTTCCAATCTCTTTCTGAATGTTTTGCTTTTAAGTAGAACTGACTCTGCACATTGACATTTTAATACATTTCACTGAATTATCGCGAGACCACAAAATAACTTGTTTTTGCATTTAGTGTATCAAAGACACAGATCCTCACATGAGGCAGCAGGAGTTACTCCAAACAAAATGAGGGCAAGCATCTGCTAACACGGAAAAATGGGTTATTTCTTCTCAGCCACACAAAGGTGTTCAGTGATTTGTTACTCATTCGCTCGTCATCTGCTTGCTGGTTGTCTCTAAAGGGACAAATGTGTTTTCTTGTCTTCCATGGAGGTCTGCCATGCTCATTGTGTTTCTTCTCTCAAGAGTGACACATCATTTAAGCACGAGATGTCATCGACCTGTAGCTATGGCAGCGTGATGGGAGGATGCGGATGCGCCACAGTGTCCTGCGTTTTTCCTCACGCTCCTGATGGGAGCGCACGACTATAATGGGCAGTGACTCTAAGGCTGCCGATGCTGTCACACGGGATGAATCGATGTGTTGTGGGATGGCAGTTCTTTCATTTGGCTTTGTCTTTGATGTGTTTATGATTTTCACACCTAAGCTAAGGCTAATGAAAAACATTTTTCATAAGAAGTTGTGAACACAAAAATGATCCTGAGTTGAACCTCTTGATTTATTTAAAGAGACTTTGTGTATTAGTCAGAGCCTCCTAGTGGTAAAAAAACGTCATTTATTTAAAAAAGAAAAACGATATTAATTTGAAGCAAACAATGCATGATCAAATAAACATGCTTTTTTTAAATACTCGTAAGTCAGGAAACTTTTATTTTACATAAAGGGCCTCACCTAAAGGGAGCCGACATGATGGTCAGCCATTTTTCTCCAACGGGAACCCCCCCAAAAAACCCAAAGAGCTGGACAAAACAAAAACACAAAAAAATGTGCTTTTTTGTCACTTTTAGTCTCTATAGTTTCTATTCTTTCTTTTGCATTGTAGCACTCTTTTTGGTTGCACTGCAATATAGCGACATATAGTGGTCAAGTAGTATACATTGTTCTTTTAATCCCCTGCCCCCAAAAATGCGGTTACCACGGAAACATTTAACAAAAAACGCATTTTCTTCCGAAAGTAAAGGAACATTTCCTGGTATGGATCATTATCAGCTGCTGCAGGAAATTCTTAATTCACAAACGTATTCGTTAAAGTAATGTTTTTTGTTACAAAGATAACAATAGTAATAGTAATAAATAGTCAAGTCAAGTCATGTTCATTTGTATAGCCCTTTATCACAAAGAGTCTCAAAGGGCTGCATAGATCAAAGACTATTGCAAACTACAGACTATTATGACAACATCCCCTTATATTGTCAACATAACATACGTTATTCATATGCTATAGAATAGTAGTGTGTTTTAAGCTTAGATTTAAACATCTCCACTGAGGTTGTAGATCAAATCTCAGGGGGAAGAGCATTCCACAGCACCGGGGCCCGAATGGAGAACGCTCTCGAACCTGCGGATCTCTTCTTGACTCTTGGGATCACTAGTAGACCAGCATTTTCAGAGCAAAGGCTCTGGATCGGAGCATAGAGGGAAATTAAATCTAAAAGATATGAGGGAGCAAGTCCATGCATGATATTGTATAATACCAACAGAACCTTAAAATCACATCTTATAAAAGGGAGCCAATGCAGGTTAGCTAAAATCGGGGTAAGGTGGTCAACAACAATAATACATTTACACTAGTTGTTATTACTTTCCTTTTATATATAATACATATGTAGTAGAGAAGTGCTTTCAAGAGATTGATACACACAATCAATAATGATAATTAATATTAACTCATTAGTAATACTCATTAATTTGGATTATTATGAAATGATGATTATTATGTACTAGCACAACCAGTAAAGATATTTCTTTAACATGGTGAAAATAAACCTTCATACAGGGAGTATTTTTTGAATAAACCTTTTTACATGTACCCATTCTCCATTGAAAAATGCAATTATTCTGAATAATTTTGCTAGTTTTAGCAAAATATGGTCGGCAGCCGGTACTCGTGGTCAGGAAACGAGGTAAGGGTTCGGTACACTGGAATTAAACAAGGCTGTGACAAGATGGCCTGGAACATGACAAAAGGGACAACAAACTTATCCTCAATCCTAGCCCTAACCATAGCCCTAACCCTCACCTTAACCCTAAGCCTAACCCTAACCATAACCCTAGCCCTAAACCTAACCGTAACCCTACCCCGAACCCTAACACTTACCCTAACCCTAACCCTCGCCTTAGCCATAACCCTAACACTAACCTTAACCCTAGCCAAAATCCTAACCATAACCTTAGCCCTTACCCTAGCCGTAACCCTAACCCTAGCCCTAAACCTAACCTTAACCCCAGCCCTAACCGTAACTGTAACACTAACATTAAACCTAACCCCAACCCTAGCCTTAGCCTTAACCCTAACCGTAACATTAAAATTAACCCTAACCCCAACCTTATCCCTAGCCCTAGCTAGGGACAAGGTTGTCAATATACTATTAAGAATACCAAAGTATAATTTGGTAATAGGGCAACCATTTTTATTGGATAGATTTATTAATGTACTTTGTTTCCTGAACACATCAAATGTCTTGTGAGGCTGAGTGAATGTAGCCAAAATTTGTGCTACACTTGAATGAAATAGGAAGCGAGATCCGGTGAAAGCAGCAGCATACAGGCCTTTCACATAAAAAGAGCAAAAGCTTTCCTCAAGGCAAGCTTTCCCATAAATCTTTTCTGCACAGCTGTGCGTATGATAAAGATGTCCTTTACACTGTCTTGGACAGCAGCGCTAGCGGTGATTGTCTTTTTGAGGTGATGCACAATCCTTCGTTAAATCAGGTGACATATGATCATCGTGGAAAAAAGTAAAATGTTTTAAGTGTTTTCTCTGAAAGATTTCAATCCAATTAGGTATTGACATCCATTAGTTGATTAAATGAAATCGGACCGGTTTCCATGGTGTTTTTTTTCCATACATGCTGGAGAATTCTGTTCATGCAAGTCAAATAATGACAGCGATGCCTTTTTATTTTTTTCTAATTTAAATTTACACGCAACTAGTTTTCAATTCCTCAGGCTAGATGATGCACTGATCTCCCGCCCCTCGTTCTCACTCTCTCTCTCTCTAACTGTGCCATCCATTCTTTCTGATCTGATGTCAACCGGTGCACAGAGATTCGACAGAATGCATTCTTCTGCACTTTGAACTTCTTATTATTATATTTGTGTGTGAGTGAGAGCTTAGGGTTGTATTGCAACCTTTTATTTTGATTGACAGGGACTGTTTATCACTAAAGTTTTTGTTCACGTTCCCAAAACTGTTTACAGGTCCTCAGATGAATCATTTTAAAGAAATGTTATGTGGCAAGTTCCAATAAAGAGTGATAATTAAAAAAACACGATAGTGTGCTTATGAGAGTGGCCACTAAGTCATTTTGTTTATAATTAACATGAGATGAACCAGATAGAACGCATGGGTGGTCCACTAAATTAATGTGCATAGTCCAGCAACACCTGAAAATCTGTAAGCAACGCTGGAGCCAAAACCCAACATTGCAGTAACATGCAGTGAGGTTTGTGTCTGAAGGCAAAGTCAAATTTACAACTAAATCAATCCATCCATCCCTTTTTTTCGCGGGGGCAGCAGCCTCATCAGGGAAGCCTAGACCTCGATATCCCCAGCCACTTCATCTAGCTCATGCCTCCTACCGGTGGGGCATGCCCTGTACACCTCCTGAGGCAGGCGTCCACAAGGCATCCTTATCAGATGCCCCAGCTACCCAACTAACTCCTCTCAATGTAGAAGAGCAGCAGTTAACCAAGCTTCCCACCCTATTTTTTCAGCGAGAGACCCACAGTTTATGACGGTAGGTAAGGGTAGGAACGAAGATCTACCAGTTAGTCGAGAACTTTGCCTTTCGGCTCAGCTCCTTTTTCACCACAACGGGACCGGTACAGGGTCCCCATGACGGCAGACAGTGCACCAATCCGTCTTGTCGATCTCCCATTCCATCGTACCCTCACAAGACCCCGAGATACGAACTCCTGAAAGAAATCAACATACCTCTTATTTATCATTTAATTGGCAAAACAAGATGTATAAACTGTAGTATAGGAATAAAAACAAAATATTCCCTTTCCTTAACTTATAAATGAAGTCTATGCGCTGCTACCTTTGAAGAGAAGCATCAATATATAGGTAATCCTCTATTATGTACATGAAACAAGAAAAAAAACAGTATGGCTTGACTTGCTGTTAGCTTGCTAATACTATTACTAATTCATATGTTAAGGGCTGACTGAGGTCTGCACTAAATCAGAATCCTTGGTCTCACTCTCGCCCCCTTTGATGAGGCAAGAGAATTGCGTGCCTCTCTCTGCATTTGCAGACACTCAGCACAGTTGCATGTATTCCTAGTATATTTTGATCATTCTGCAATTTTGAAGCCAAATGAGAAATAACTTTTAACACTGATTTTATATATAACCTTTTGATATATTTTATATCTCCATGCCTGCCCCGACTCCACGTCACTTCATCATGTACCTTAAACAGTTGATAAAGATGTTCTCCCTTCAGTCATAGTCTGAACTGAATGAGAACAAGGAGGATTAAATTAATCACAGCTTGTATCACCTACACAAATTTAAACTTGGCAGTTCCCCATTTGGGGAAAATGTGATTGAAGTATTCGAACAACTTGATATGAATTCAACAGCTTGGAGACTGGTTGAAATAGAAACGACGAGCCAGATGGTATGTTCTGAAGGCACAGCCACAACAAGCAACAGGAAGCTTAGAAGAATGCAAAATGGAGCTGCTCCTTGTTTTCAGCCTTCACCCGTAAAATGAACAATGAAATAGAAAGGAAATACATTTGATTGGCCCATGCTAACTGGCAATGAGGAATATTAGCATTTACAGTGTGTAGCGAGAGTATTGCCTCCCCCCAATAACCCTTTGTCATATTGCCACATTTCAGTCTTTAAACTTAAAGCTAAAAAACTGAAAATATTTTCTAAGCATCAACAACATGAGACACGATCGTAAAGTGGAACCAAATTACTTCAACAATTTCACAATACATTTACAACAAAACTATTGAAAACGATTGAATATATTAATTAATTAATTATTGTCCCCCTCTTCTCTCGGCTCAGCCAACGGACTCCAGATGTGTCCCCCATTCAAAATGTAGAACAAAATTCATGAATCATAGCTGTGCACAAAAAACAAAAATGTTCGAGGCTCGATGTTCCTAAAGCATTCAATCTCATTCATGTTGAAGGCGCATAAAATATGAGTTGTCACTCTTTCATTTAAAAATCTTGAAATGGAGCGTTCTTTCGATTTCAGTGAACGGATTCTTCGCTTGGGTTCTCCATATCTGAAATGAAACTGCTTTTGCTGCAGCTGTAAGTTGTTAAATACACCTAACAAAGGAGACAATTTGCAGTTATACTGTGACTTTTGGTATCAATCCAATCCAGGTAAACCACAGGGTAGTATTAATCGATACTGATTTGGCATCGAAATTAATGATCGTTTAATATTAGACCCAGGCGGCACGGCGACTTGGTGGTTAGCACGCAGCCCCATAGTGTGGAGGTTCAGGGTTGCATATTCTCCCTGTGCTTGTGTGGATTTCCTCTGGGCACCGCACTTTCCTCCCACATTCCCAAAAACATGTAAGGTTAATTGGCCAGTCCAAATTGTCCCTACGTGTGAATGAAAGAGCTAGGTGTCTGTCTCTGTGTGCCCTGCAACTGGCTGGCAACCAGTACAGAGTGTCCCCTGTACACTGAGATGGTCTCCAGCACACCCGTGACCCTACTGAGGATAAGCGGTGCAGATAATGAATAATATTAGACCCACTACCCTCTTGAGTTAGTTTATAATTACGATAAAAACAGCCTAAAATGATCTATTTTTATATTAACTATCCACTTGCAAAATTTAACAATGCAATATATATATATATATATATTTCTATTACTTCTGTTTTGGAACATAGGCCAATAGAGTCAAAACCCCCCCAAAAAAGGCAGTGATGTAATGAAAATACAAATATAGTAAAGTCAACATGACAAATATAATGCCTTCCATGACATGAACCAGAACTAGATCAGGACCCAAATGCGTGACGTTTCTCACACAAGCTTTTTATTTTACGGGAAATGCGGTGTCATGCATGTTGGGCAGCAGTCTGGCGTGAAGATCAGACGCCGTGGAGATCGATGCCAATTGCCTGAGTAGATATGGGACAGATGGGTTCAACACCGGACAGGACGGGATAGACAGGGTTGAAAATAAAACAGGATCTCATCTCATCTCATTTCATTAGCCGTACCGCTTATCCTCATTAGGGTCACGGGGGGGGCTGGAACCCATCCCAGCCATCTCCGGGCAGTGGGCAGGGGACACCCTGAACTGGTTGCCAGCCTGTTGAAATTAAACAGGACGAACTAGACGAGAACGAATACTGGAGAGAATAATAAACAGGACAAAAATAGACGAGAACAAAACTGGAAACCGATATTAAACAGGACAAAAATAAACGGGAACATTACCGGAGAGGAAATGCCAACAGGAAACCGGACCGAGTCAAAACTCACGTCTTGCTTAAAACCCACATCTTTCTTAAAAACGCTGAGCTTAAATAGACGGAAAACCAATCTGTCAATGAGCCGCAGCTGGCGCCACATGGGCGAGGCCAATTGGGCGCCATGGCAACCGTGACATTCCATTGCACAATATTTTGAAAATTAAGTCAAATTGCAAATAGTGTAAACAATACAATGTAACGGTATACAAATAAAAGTACTTCAACAACAATAACTGATTCATAACAAAAGTCAAGAGTGTCAAACGTAAAAAAACAGCAATGTCATACAACTATAAATACTGTATATACTGTTTAAAGTTTGCATTATAATCAGAGCGTGTTAATAAATCCAGAATTACTGTAAATAAATTTGGCAATGCATAATTATAACAAAACCGCTTCTACATACGGTAACTGTTTATGAACAAACATTTTGGCTGTTAAACCAGAATCCCTAGTATTTATGTTCGATGAATTACATTTGTTATCTTCTGTTTTAATATTCGATGCATCTTATATGGGCTACTAAAAAAAACAATTGAGTGTTTTTGAAGGTGTGTCTTATTATCAGTTGTGCCTTATAGTCCGGAACATATGGTAACTTTTCATTGTAAAATCAATTGTGGGAAAAAATTGTAACAACAATCGAATTGAATTTGAAAGTTAGAATGTAAGTATAATCTTACGACACGCCAACAACAATATTATAGTTATATTTAAAATGGGAAAACAGGGTGATTAGCTGACCCCAATGTTGTTGGCTTTTCTTCCTCTTTCATTCAGGAGAAACATTTTTCTTTGCAATAACGGAGTTATTCTTTTATTCACTTTGCAATCCTTTCGCATGAATAATTCAGTGTGTGTGTATTTATATTATTGAATTTTGATCTCATTTACTATGGGTATAATTTTGGAGCTGAGTTGTGCGTTTGACTGCTCATCAGCTGCCGATCTACGATTGTGATCTCCATTTCCGCTTTCAAAATCTGGCATTTTTTGTCTTACCGTCTGTCACTCGGTGAAATAATCAA
Organism: Urocampus carinirostris; assembly: GCF_059441175.1. NCBI lineage: Eukaryota > Metazoa > Chordata > Actinopteri > Syngnathiformes > Syngnathidae > Urocampus > Urocampus carinirostris. The sequence continues at coordinate 11,552,605 of NC_142351.1, read as the reverse complement.
CATCAGTTTGTTTCACATTCATTTGAAGTAACGAAACGGAATCAAACACACCGGTTGATTCATTATGTGTTCAATCATTAGCCGAGGATGAATCGAAAGTCAACATTTGATTTCTTTATTAAGCAGTGATCTGTCAGGACCAGAATGGAGACATGACCCACTTGCGTTGCGTTTCTCACAAGTTCTATTGGAAGAAAAAGAAAGGGTTGCGCCCATGCTCTGGTGTTCGCTGGACGCGGGAAGCAGGTTGCTCTGATACTCGGACTGTGCTCCGAACGCGGAAGTGGACCTTCCGTGGCAAGCGATGGCGGTGTCAGGAACGGAAAAAGCGGGTCGGTAGCCGGGACAGGAGAGCAAAAACATGGTCGGAAGCGAGTCATAAGCCAGAATTGGAGAGAAGACGTAGTCGGGGACAAAAAGAGGTTGAAAGCCGGGACGGGAGAGCAGACATGGTCAGGAATAAAAAAAAACGGGTCGAAGCCAGGGACAGACTGGAGCAAAACACGGGACAGGTGGGAGTCAGGGTCGAAAGAGGCTTGCCTAGTGTTTACTGAGGTTCGCAGACGGACTGACAAAAGGGGACAGACGACATTTCGTTTTGTGTGCATTGTTACAAAGAATGACAATAAAAGTAAATTATATTCTATTCTATTCTATTCTAATATAGAACACCTGCAAAAGAGCTTTCATAGGATGCCATTTCAGTATTTTGACTATTTTGCTCTGCTGTTTTTTGTTTTTTCACTATTTGTTTATAATGTTATTGTTCTTAGAGGAAATCAAACTTTTTGGGAGAGTCTTTAGAATAGGTTGGACTTTCTTTACTGAAGGCTTCTCTCCATCTCCTCACTGCAAATTGATTGGCCGGTCCAAATGGTCCCAAGGTGTGGATGAGCGAGTGAGTTGTCTGTCTTTGTGTGTACTGCGACTGGCTGGCAACCAGTTCAGGGTGTCCCCTGCCCACTGCCCAAAGATAGCTGGGATGGGCTCCAGCACCCCCGTGACCCTACTGAGGATAAGCGGTGCAGATAATGGATGGATGGAATATAAGTATTTGGAAGGGAGTGTGAGCCTTTTGGATAGCTAAGTTCACTACTCAATTCAGTACATAAGATATACAGTATGTTTTTCCCTAAGTCTTAGAATGTTTTTTCTTTTGTAACGTTCATACCCCATTATCCTACTGGGGGCAGCAATGGATTACATATCAGTTTTTAACTATACTGCACTTGCATTCCTATGTTAAATCCTGTATACTGTTTATAAAACTGGTCAAAGTGAAGGCCTTAGCGAGCTCTTTTATCAGAAAAAGGTAGGGAGAAGAACGCTAGAGACACAGACTTTGGAAAGGCAGATATAATAATATTAAAGGTTAAATGTCAAGTATCATTGAAAGTAGAAGGAAACATTGCGCCATGATTACTGATGCGGGGCACCTCAGTCTGCTCCGTTGGCGCCAAAAGCCGTGGACCCTGATTGGCTGGTGACCTCTTTTTAAACCCCCGCCTTCCTGTCAACATTCGTCAGATCGTCTGCGAACCTTCGCTACACGCAAGGCAAGCTATTTTGACTCCTGACTCTATCCTGTCCTGTTTTCTGTCTGATTCCCGTTGCCGACCTCTTTTCTGAACATGTTTATGTTTTTGCTTCTCCGTCCCGGCCATTGACCTGTTTTCTCTCGCTCTCGACATTGCCTTTGATCGACACGGAAGTGCCAATTCCGCGTTCCCAGCGATCTGCTACCCGTGTCCGACGATCACTGGATCTTGGGTGCAAATAAAGCTGGGTAAAACAAACACACCTGGGTCCCGTTTCCCTTCCTGGTCCGTGACACGCTGTTTACGCTTAGTAGTCTTTCCTGAAAGTGATCTTGACAGAAGAGCAAGCTGTTTCAAAAGGAACTGCAAATTATGAAAATTGTACAATATCTTTATTATTTTGAAACAAGATGGACAAGTACGAGGGTTGGAGTGATAGAATGATAGAAGATGATTGAAACAGGCCACGTTTTGATTGGCTCCCATACAGTTTATGACCATAACTCTGTCTGCCAAAAAAAACTGCTCATCTATGGCCTCCCCTTGTCCTTAATGATTTCTCATCCCTAAAGTGCTCCCCTCACACCCACCAGTATTTGTCTAATCAACAAATGACAAGGCACAAAGACTTGTATTGTGTCGCGCATGCTTCAAACTAAGGCCACCAATGATAGCGCCATGTAAGTTAGTGAGAAGCTCTGAGGTAGCGCTGCCTCTATTTGTCTCTACCCCTTTTTGTCTGTGGTGATATGATGTAGCACACTAACACAAGCTGACAGGCGGGCCACAAAGACTGCCCTGTTCTTTGCACTCGGGTTGGGGATAGCTTTCGACAGGGGAGGTGATTTTCATTTGCATGAGTTTGCGTTCGGGAGATTGATTTTATCTCTGCAATCCCTCGGTGGCTATTAGTAACGTCTATTTACATTGCTGATCCCAGTTGATCCTTTCCGGGAATCTTTCCTGGGATATGAAACCATTTAGAAGACGAAACAACCCAAAAGGATAATTTTTGTTGAGATTTCTACTTCACTATTTTGCTCATAATACCGCTTCTGGGAACGCAAACCGCAGGCTCTTTGCTTCGTATGTGAAGCATGCATTGAGACCCAGCTTATATTCCCCTGACCTAAATTCCTCACTCACATTGTTCTGGTAAAAAAGTCCAAAGAGTTGCATAACAGTGAGCCGTGTGTCTATTGGCCCAGCATCGCCGCAGTTACTCGACTGGGTGAAGAGTAGCAGGAAAACATGGAATTGTTTGAAATTCCAGATAATATGTGTTCCATACAGCTGCAACAACAGGCATAACAGGTTTAACTCAAAGATGTAAAGCTGCCAACATTTTTAAGGAATGGAGCTCTTGTTGTAGTTGTTAATGCATAAGTATTGTTTTTCTTCCAATGAACTAAATGTGTTCTGCTTGCTGGAGCTTTCTCAGTATTGTTACTGAGGGGTCAGGTTACTTCCTTAACTTTGTACATGTCAAGTGGTAAACATGAGTGATTAGAATTTTGCAATGTTTCCAAATAGAAGCTGTTGACTTTAGGTACATTACTATTACCTTAAGTTTTGCACAAAAAAACAAAGTGCTTATGGAAAAAGCATGACTTTTGGAGAAAAAAACCCTGAATTTTTGCTACACTCTCTTTGGGTCACAATGTATCACAAAATAAATTGTCCGTGAAATTGTAATAAGAAAACTTCATGTGAACCAATCCAATAATGTACAAATGTCAGAAGTCATGATGAATTGTCAGATTTTGATCAATACTTGATTGACTATCATGTATAATAACACATAATGTGAATACGGGGGCAGCGCAGCAGAGCAGTGGTTAGCGCGTGCGCGGCACAGTGCTGAGGTCATGGGTTCAAATCTAGCTACCAGCTTTCCTGTGCTGAGTTTGCATGGCCGGTCCAAATTGTCCCTAGGTGTGAATGAGAGAGTGTTGTCTGTCTGTGTGCCTTGCAATTGGCTGGCAACCAGTTCAGGATGTCCCTCAACCTACTGCCAGAAGATAGCTGGGATGGGCTCCAGCACCCCCGCGACCCTACTGAGGATAAGCAGTGCAGATAATGGATGGATAAAATATGAATACGAAAACTTATACATGTAAAATTATTAGCTTTTTTCTTGTTTTTTTTTTTTTAAATCAAGTCAAGTCAAGTCAAGTTATCATGACAATGGCTGATATGTACTTATTTAAGCACTGAATACAGACTTTGAATTTGAATAATCAAACAGTACCTTTGTCTTCTGTTTAAAACTTCTAAAGCAGCAGCAGTTGATGCAAGCAAGGCTAATGTAAAAACTGCAGAAGATTTCGGGCACAAGGTCAGCTGTTGTTCTTGTTTGTGCCTGCCACTTAATTCTTCTAAGTTTAATTGTTTGTGGTTGCTGCTTTTTTATTTATTAATTTTTCTGAATACCTTTTACGGTTTTATTTTTGTTCTCTGCTCAATCGGTAAACGTTGTGCGACTGTTAGTTTTCATCAGATGGAAACATCTATGGGTCGATATTTTCCAAATTATGCAAAAGACGCTTCTCTACTTCATCATTTAATTGGCAAAGCAAGAATGCAATGTATAAACTGTAGAATATGAAAAAAAGAACGTTTTATTATTTTACCTTAACCTATAAATGAAGTCTTACCTGTGTCTGGTTACATATATAGTACATACCTATCCATCCATCCATCCATTATCTGCAGCACTTATCCTCAGTAGGGTCGCAGGGGTGCTGGAGCCCATCCCAGCTATCTTCGGGCAGTGGGCAGGGGACACCCTGAACTGGTTGCCAGCAAATTACAGTGCACACAGGGACAGACAACTCACTTGCTCTTTCACACATAGGGACAATTTGGTGAGGCCAATCAACATGACATGCATGTTTTTGGAATGTGGGTGGAAACCGGAGTGACCCACGCAAGCATCGGGAGAACATGTAAACTCCACACAGGAAGGTTCGATCTCATGACCTCAGAACTGTGCCGCACACGCGCTAATCAGTACATACCTAATCCTTGTAATTTGATTTCCTGTAATGCATTTTAAAATAAATTTTCTACGTTCAACAAAATAAATGCTTATCTGTTTTCCTGAAATCTGATCTTCTTCCTCTAGGAAAGGTGCTGAATACCGATTTGCATCACTACCTCAGTCTGCAGTTCCAGAAGGGTTCTCTGGACCACAAACTTCAGCAGGTGATCAGGGACAACTTGTACCTGCGCACAATTCCTTGTGAGTAATGAAAAATACCTGTAATTGTGACTTTAATAGTGATGCAGACGATTGCCTTTCAAGCAATTGTCAATAAAAATAAAAGGAGCAGTGCTTGGTGGTTTGGGGCCACTAGGTAAGCCATTACATTATTACTACAGGTCTACATGGAAGATTAGATAGATAGATAGATACTTTATTCATCCCCGCAGGGAAATTCACATTTCCAGCAGCATCCCTTCGCTGAGAACAATACAATAATAAAGCAAAAGGAATACAATATACAAATACCCAATGTGACGTGCTAATACCCACTATAGCGTGTTGTATAGAGTATTTAAATAGTGCTACATAAAATACACACTGCAATAAAAGTACGGTAATATGCAATGTAGGGGGTGTGGTTTAATGTGGGCCTTTACTCCGCCGGGTGGAGTTAAAGAGCCTCATGGCATGAGGAAGAAAATATCTCTTCAGTCTGTCCGTGGTACAAGACAGTGACAGCAGTCTGTCGCTGAAGCTGCTCTTCTGTCTGGATTTAATGCTTATGATTAGACATTTTCTTTACATTTTTTGCATTATTAACTTATGTATCGATGCTGTATCTCAATTTTTTTGTTTGTTTGCAATTTTTCAATGTTTTACATTTTAATTATTTCATAAATATAGAAGACAACAAATGCTGATACGTCTTTTTCACCAGACAAGAAAATTCCCTGCATGGTTAAAGTAGACCACGTTTATCTAAAATGATACACGTTCAATGCTATAGTTGTCAAAGATCTATTCTTTTACGTTCGGCATTAAATGAGCGAAAGATCCAAGCTCAGAAATACAAATATATTATAAATAATAAATAATAATATAATAATATAAATATATATACCATATTATCCGGACTGTAAGGCACACCCCCAAAACCCAAGTGGCCGTAAACTTGAGCGTGTGCTTAACTGTATATACGGACACAATTGTAAAAATACAATGGTATATTAACATATTTGTGCAATTATTGATCTGTCAGAAAATTTTGCTGACCAAAATTTCATAGAAATAATGTCAACAGGGATCGAACGTGGATAGCCAAGGGGAGAGTGCCGAATCCTAACCACCAGGCCACTAGGGACGTAGATGGCCTATGAAAAGGCATTAGGCCTTCTTATGTGTTGTCTTTATCTATAGTGGTTTAATGGATAAGATCCAGCACTTTCCCCGCCGCGATCCAGGTTAAATCCCTTTTGCATGCAATGTTTTGCAATTGTGATCAGCGATATCTTTTGACTGATCAATCAATCCACAAATATTGTACTTATTTTTGTGTGCAACGTTAGACCACACTATAGTTTTAATTCAATGCGCCTTATACTTGGTTGTTTTTTGAGGGAGGTGTGCACCTTATAGTTCGGAAAATTCGGTATATGCATTCGCAGCACATGTACAAGATCTACGTTTCAGTAACTCGAAGAATCATGACCTTTACAAACCAATTAAAATTGCAACTGTATGTAAGAGACTGCATAATTAAACAACGCATAGTCCATACTGATTAAAAAAAAGAAAAAAACAGATAGTCTCCCGGTTCACTAAGTTAAAGTGAGGTGGAAAAAATCTTCTCTCATGTTGTTATAATCACCTCTCCCTATTGCTGTCGGTTAGAAAAAACCACAGTCTTTTTAGCAAACTGAGCTTGTTTAGAAATGATGGCCCACAGCGGCGTCAGGATGGATGTTGGCGTAGTTCTAAAATGAAGAATGAGGACATTAAATATAAAGTAAAATGTCCCCCAAGTGTGCAAAAGATCTAGATAACTAAGCGACGTAGCGGTAAAAGCCCTGATTACAGCGAAAATGATGCTAAGCAGAGTTGGCGCGCTAAGAAGCGTGAAGTCTTTTCCATAACAATGCTTTGCAGCATCTCCAAGATGAGAGAGTCATCGAGGCAATACATGGTAGTTTGTTAATGAGGGGTAACATTTTGAGAGCATTGTCGTTTTATCAAAGGAACTGCAGGGATAATAAGTCTGGGGACCAGAAACATCACCTCAGTTTCTAGAAGTGATTTTGAGATGTTGATTTAGAAGTGAAAAACTGTGAGCCACTTTTAGTCTTGAAAAGTTCTTTAAACAATGTCTCATGCTTCCAGCCTCTGGCATTTCCCTCCATAGATTTTTTGTTTTTGTTTTCGTATTACTCCCACAACGTTACAACAATTGGGAATATACAGTGTCTTGTAAAAGAAATCGGCCTACTTAAACTTTCAAACATTTTACCACGTTTTAGGCTTCAAACATTAAAAAAGTTTTTTTTGTCGAGAAACAACATCAATGAGGACACAATGAAGAAGTAGAATGAACTTTATTTGATATTTTTTAGAATGAGAGGTGTCACTGCTAACTAGTGGCCAGAGTTAGTCAGTACAATATCGGGACAGCTTGATTTTCACAAGAGACATGGCTAATGCATTGCTCTGCTTATTCTTAATATTAGAGGTAGCTGAAAGAAAAAAATCATTGATTGTACGAGTCAAGAATAGGGAATTGTTCAAAAAATATTAAGAGAGTCTGAAATAACGTCTGCCCGGACGCCAGGGGCGTGCATCTTTTACGTCAGGTGCACAAATTACAAAACGTCTCCGCCCGGGTGGCTGACAACTTTTTCAAGGAGGGAAAAAAAAAAAATTCAGACAGATTTTTCATTCTAATCAAACATTTGCTTTATTTAGATTTCGAAATCTTCGTTCAGTTTGGAAATTCTGGTTCTTTTGGCAATTTGCATACTCTGCAGCCAATCAGAAGCCTGCATCAAATAACTTCGTGCCTCTGGACTTTCCCGAGCATTATAAGGTCGTGCATTTGCATATCATTTTCCAAAGTAGACGCACAGAGAACACAAGAAAAATGGAGAAGTGGTTAGGAATCAAGCCAAAACTTCAGCCCCAGAAGAAATATTTAAAAGAAGCAAACAAAATTTATGACGCTACAAAACGTAAAAGTACATTAAAAGCATCGTTGAAAGAGGAGTTCACGTGGCTTGTAGCAGACGACGCCACGCAAACATTGCATGAATGAAGATGAGTGAATACAGATACATATTGATGGCAGATGGAATACAGCGATGTCATATACATGCAATGAATGTTATAAGTAGATTTATAATAGACTTAATTTTAAAAGGTTTTTCTGTTATATCTTCTGATTATCAATACTTAATACTTTGCAACAATGTTTTTTTTTGCGAATAGTCGTCTTATTGTGTTTCAAGTTGTGAAAAATGGGTCAGGCAACTTTATGGCTGGGCAGGCAACTTTTCAGAGTTGTCTGCCCTGGTGTCCGGTAACTTTTTCGCATAAGTTTCAGACACTGATAATAAAGTAGCTATTGCTATGTATTGTTGTATCAAGATATTATCACACTTGACAAAAATGAAAAGGCTGGCTTGATTTATGTTCACTCAATTGACAATCTTGATTTTTACATGATTTAACATTAGCACAGGTGCCTGAAATGCTTGTATTTTAATATATGTTTGAAAAGTGCTTGAAATTATTGCCGTCTTACTCTGCAGTCTGACTCGATAGACCACGCATTAAAAAAAGAAAAGTCAACTAAGTCTGCTTAAAAATGGCTCTGACACTGCTCTCTGGTGGCTCTACTTTGCCATTGCAATTCACGGGAAGAAGTCCGGCATCAATCTATAGCTTTACAGTCTGAAATTGGCTTTTAAGTGCTTTAAAAGTGATTGAATTTGGCCATGTAAAAAGTCTGCAATCCCTTTTATTTTAGTGGCAGTATCGTTACTTGATTGTGAAGGTCATTTCGCTAAATCAATGATCATAGAAGATCTTTTAAGTAGACGTTAGAGCATCGTAGCCAATTGTTAGATTAAAGCTTGTTTTTCAATGCGCTCTTCTAATTTGTACCCTTATTGGCAGGTACAACTCGACAGCCCAGGGAGGGGGAAGTTCCTGGAGTGGATTACAACTTCATCAGTGTGGAGGAGTTCCGTAATCTAGAAGAATGTGGATTGCTGCTTGAGAGTGGAACCTATGATGGTATTTGGCTAGCAAAACAAACGTTACAAATTGATTGATTTCGAAAGATAGGGACTATACTTTTTAATGAACCCTCAAACTGGTTGGATGGATGGGTTGAAACCTGCTCTAGATGTGAGGTGGTTAATTTAATGGACGCAAGAGTGTGTGCAAGGGATACATATGAACAGCGAAGGATAATTTAGACTCATATGATGCGGAGGGGGTAAACCAGTGTATGCTGTTGGCCCTCTTTGCTTATGATGAGTTGCATGGCACAGCAACTTACCCCTTGTTGTGCTGTGGGTTTAATGTTCTGTGTCTGGTCCGTAAGAGCGAAGGGGAATGAATGTTGGGTGAATGTGAGTGTGTTCTTGACTCTAGCCACTTCCCATTAGGGGGATATAGCTTTGGTATATAGATATGAAAACTGGCAAAATTGTAACACTTTTATCTATAATGTGAATTCTCATCCATTTGCACCATTTTTGGGGGGGTTGGGGGATCAAAATTATAGTGGTGACCTCGTTTACGTCACAGTATTTGCTTTTGATAAAGTGTCTACTGCAGCATAGAATGAAATACACACACACACAGAATGGTTTGATGATGTATCACTCCACAAGTGAGAACAAACAGTCTCATTGACTCTATTGGAGCTCAAGTAAAAAATTGGATTCCATCGCCCCCGACTGCAAAATGACAAACAGAGCCGTACTCCTGTAGAAAGCACATAATTTAAAAAACTTTACTCTGTCTTGGGTCAGCACAAGTGCAACTGCATGTGGTAGAAAATGTATCAGTATTAAACATAGTAGTTTGATATTGAGGGTTTAATTTCACTAACTTTGTGTTTCATTGTGCATGTGCAAAGTAAGGAGTCAGTTGCAAACAACCAATGGCCACGGGCACCAGGTTGCTCCCTAAAGACAGCTGAGGTGCCCAGGGAGCTGTTCTGAAACTAGCTCACCAGTCCGAGGTCATTGTGATTTTTTAATTAAAATTGTATACCGTAAATTCCGGACTATAGAGCGCACCTGATTATAAGCCGCACCCACCACATTTCGGGAGAAAAAACGATTTTGTACATACACAAGCCGCACCTGTATATTAGCCGCATGCGCCCACATTGAAAATACGCAACACAAACACGAAATTAACCCATACCCGATACAGTCCCAAAAACACAGCCGGCAAAATGAACGTAAAATGTTACCGGTACTTTTAATTTAATGCAGACCTGCAGAGTCCAAGTGCCCGTTGAAAGTAATCCAAGGAAAAAAGTATATATTTCCTAAGGTAAGGGTGAGAAAAATATGTGTATCCACTATTGTCGGCCACGTGCACAAACACATCTCACCTTTACTCCACTTCCCGTCAGCCCGCGTTTGCCCCGCCCCTTCTTTCTCATTTGCTCGTTCAAAATATATCAGAATAAGTTTCTAAAATAAATACATTACAAAAATATACAGTTGCAAATACATATTATACATGGTTACACATATTTACAAAGAAAGACGGTACACCGAGAGAGTTTTCAAAGCTTTAGTAATAATATTATAACTTTCATCCCAAACCGTGCCTGTGAAGGGTAGCAAAACGCTACTAGGAACACGCTCGCAATACAGCAAATAACTCTGTAAAAAAAAAAACTTACCGTGCTTGTAGTAAGCACTGTAAAACGTCGGCATCTTCCTCCTTATAACTGACGTCATCAAAGTCGGCTTCCTTCAGTGTGGGAACGAGATTTTGTCATATAGACGTCGTCCCACGCTCTCCCTTTAATCAAAAACACGCTAACGTCAGGCTCGCAGAGTAAAGTTTACGTGCGGTAGGTCTGTTTCCTTCTTTATTGGACTACTCGATTGCGTTTAGCTTGAAAGTTGCGTCCTGTGCCTTTCTTTATGCAATTTGCATGACGAGGATATGTCTACGCTAATTGAATTTGTGCACAAGCTAAAAGGTTGCAGTCTAAATCTTACCTTTTGTACTCGAGCGCCGCTGGCGGCCATTAGAAAAATTACATAAATTGGCCGCATCACTGAATAAGCCGCAGGGTTGAAAGTTTGGGAAAAAAGTAGCGGCTTATAGTCCGGAATTTACGGTATTTGTGGTTGACTGAGTATATAACCCTACTTCCAATAATTAACCTGTTGGTAACAACAACAAAATTATAATAACATAAGTTGTTATTTTAGTTTATCAAACTGTGTACCCTTTGCGCTAGTTGGTAACAAAAAGTAGATCTCTGCTTGACAAAGGTTGGAGACCACTTTCCTATGGAGTGTAATTAATGTACCACTGACCAATGATTACGTAAGTAGTCAAAAATTCTTAAAGAGAGAACCTAAAGATCTTAATCAGACTACTCCTGAATGTAAACATACCGTCTTCCAACAACCTGTAAATGTAAAGCAAGACAGGTTAATATGCAACAAGGTGATTTGTGCCGGTGGGGGCACCATGTGATAAGGCTCTCAGCTGCCTGTCCAAAACGGCCCCCAGGTGACCGGCTATTCAACCCTGAAGCCATAAACTAGTCAACTTGATGACTAATAGAGTCCCTCTGCCCTTCCCATCATAAGGCAGAAAAAACATTGTTAATGAGATACCCGAAAATCACAAGCCCACTGAAGTTTAATTTCAATTAATTCTATTCATGTCAACACCCTCTGCAACTGGCTTTGTAATTGTAATTGTTTTGTACTTTAGACAACCACGTTGTGAAAATTATGCAATAAATTGAATCGTTACCAGTTCAACGTGTACACCGAATCCTGTCAATTGACAGCTGGGAATGGTTCCAACATACCTTAACCATAGTGAGGTTCAGAGAATGGATGGATGGCTAAATCAAATTGTTGATGACCGTACATAAATGTTGCATAATATGGTATTTCCTAAATTGATTGCCGTAAATTCCGGACTATAAGCCGCTACTTTTTTCCCAAACGTTCAACCCTGCGGCTTATTCAGTGATGCGGCCAATTTATGTAATTTTTCTAACAGCCGCCTGCGGCGCTCGAGTACAAAAGGTAAGGTAGACCGGTGGAATATATGCGCCGAGGAAGACTGCAACTTCTTAGCTTGTGCACAAATTAAATCAGCGTAGACATATCCTCATCATGCAAATTGCAAAAAGAAAGGCACATGACGCAGCTTTCAAGCTAAACGCAATCCAGCAGTCCGATAAAGAAGGAAACAAAGCTACTGCACGTAAACTTAACTTTGCGAGCGTGTTGCTAGCGTTTTTTGAAAAAGGGAGCGTGGGACGACGTCTATATGACAAAGTCTCTTTCCCATACTAAAGGAAGACGACTTTGACGGCGTCAGTTATAAGGAGGAAGATGAGGACGGTTTACCATGATTTCTACATGTACGGTATGTTTTTTTTAACAGACCCGTTTACTGTGTTGCGAGCGTGTTCCTAGTAGCGTTTTGCTACCCTTCACAGGCACGGTTTGGGATGAAAGTTATAATATTATTAAAGCTTTGAAAACTCTCGGTGTACCGTCTTTCTTTGTAAATATGTGTAACCATGTATAATATGTATTTGCAACTGTATATTTTTGTAATGTATTTATTTTAGAGACTCATTCTAATATGTTTTCCACGGGCGAATTAAAAAGAAGGGGCGAAAACAATGGGGGCTGACGGGATGTAGAGTAAAGGTGAGACGTGTTTGTGGACGCAGCGGACAATAGTGGATATATATTTTTCCCACCCTTACCTTTGGACATATACTTTTTTTTTCCTTGGATTATTTTCAACGGGACCCGGACTCTGCAGGTCGGCATCAAACCTTAAGTACCGGTATCATTTTCCGTACATTTTGCCGGCTTTGGTGTTTGGACTGTGTACTTTATATTCAGTTACAATCGCGGGACTCAAAGTCGGGTTTGGGTTAATTTTGTGATTGTGTTACATGTTTTAATGTGGGCGCATGCGGCTTATATACAGGTGCAGCTTGTGTAAGTACAAAAGCGGTTATCCTCTTAAAATGTGGTGGGTGCGGCTTATAATCAGGTGCGCTCTATAGTCCGGAATTTACGGTAGTTTATTTTTGGTTAACTACATGTTTTCATTGTTTTTCTTAAAGCCAGAACAAAGAATATATGGACTTTGTGATCCTCTCAAATCAAATTCCATCCAATCAATATTTGCCAATCATGTTCAACGTAAATTTTATTCACAGTATTCAAATTACTGAACTCTTTGTTGCTTATTGTTTGACTATTGAAACGAATATGTCTCTGTATGATGTCACCAGTCACTGAAGTATGTAATGCCAAATATCACTGGAAAGCTTAAACTTTTGGGATTCAAGATATGCCGACCATTTCAAAATGTACTCTTCACACCAACATCACAATCGGTGTGAAACAAGATACTCGAAAACTATAAAGCAGGTGTAGCTCACCAATTACAAATTATTTGAATTCAAGCAAGCATAGAGTCCCCACTTCCAGGAACGTCCAGTGAATCGAACTGTGTATAATATTTACTCTAAAACACATGATAATGCAAACAGAGAAAAAAATCCGCCTAAAAGCATTTCTGCATTGTAGGAGTTCCTTGTTGTAAATCCGTTTTTTTCGCTACATAACTTCCGTTTACAAATAAACAGACTTGTAAATAATTATTCCAAATCTGACTGTTAGCCTTGTCCCTGTCTCTGTCTGTGATTGACACCACCTTCGACCAATAGCGGGCTCAATCCCACCCCATTCCCCTACACAGCCCGCATTAGCCTATTAGGGCCTGTATTGATAAAAACAAGATCCCCAGTTTTAGTTTAAAATATTTTTAGCCAGTCGTAACCGAATGAAATGATGATTGACACATAGGTTAGCATTCCCAACATAAACATGTGCATATTTATTGTCTGTATTCAAATACAGTAATCCCTCGGTTATCGCGGTTAATGGGGACCAAAACCACCCGCGAAAAGTGAAAATCCGCGAAGTAGCGACGTCCCGTCGAAAATGCTTAAAAAGAAATAAATATTATTATTTTTTTATTATTATTTTATTTTATTATTTCTTTTTTTTAGACCCGCGAAGCTCTGAACCCGCAAACGTGGAACCACGATGTAGCGACGCCCCTTCAAAAATGCATGAAAAAAAAAAAAAATCTTTCTCTTTTTTTTTTTTTTAATTTATTTTATCATTATTATTTTTTAGACCCGCGAAGCTCTGAACCCGCGAACGTGGAACTGCGTAGTAGCGAGGTCCCACTGTAGAGCCAAAAGAGCATTTACACAACGTCAATCGTGATTCATTTCTAAGCACTATTGACTTCTGGAAAGAGAAGTCAAACATTTACAACTCTTTTAAAATTTCTAGAAAAAAATAACAAATGAAATAAATCTCTCATGGCTGACATTAATTATCTAAAATTTAAATGTTAAAAAAAAAGGCAGATACAATACAAAACATACTCCATGGACCCCAGGCTGTTATGATGACACAGTGGAGATTTATTAATTTGCAGTGGCGTGGATGATGATTCTGGTCAGAATACTCAACCGTTATAGTCTATGCTAATGTGTCCTGGAACAATTGGATGAAAAAATGAAGATGATAACATTTTTTCCTAAGACAAAACAAAAAAAAAATAACTTCACGCTCCCCAGACACTGATGAACTTTACTGCAAATGTAATTTTCCACCCCATTATTTTGCTGCTCCACAAAGCCCACAACTGTTTTTTAATAGAACCATTGCTGTTGTAAAGTCTTTGTAGTCACTTTGCAAAGTTGCATCGCTGTTTATTAGATAGAAATAGGGCAACATGCCAAAAGTCACTGACTCGTGAGGTAGGGTATAAAAGTGCTGTGCTGGCAACTACTTATAACTAAGATACGACAAAAGGGATTCTCTTTACAAGTGACAAATAAAAAGCCAAGGTAAAGGGCAGTATTGTTAATTACAATGTCCCCAAATGCTGCCTGTTTTGGAAGAGAGGAATGCAAGTTTGGAATAGGTAAATGAAGCGAGGCCATTGGTGCCGCGCAAGTCAAATGCTGCAACAGCTCTGTGCCAAAGTACAGAGCACAAGATTTGGCTTCAAATGCCTCAGGCTGTGGCAATCACAATCACAGCCTGCGCACACTGGGCACTGCCCCAGAGAGTGTAGCTCCATCCTTCAATGATTAATGAGGGTCTCTGACGGTGGCTGGCGAGGAGATAAATGGAAATGTGTTTGGCGAGGTTAATCGGGCAGGCCCCTGATAAATCTCTTTGACGAGCACATTTTTTTCGTGACTGAAATGCTGCCATTTTTTGATTTAAGAGTCATCTTTTTAGTGTTTGAGATTGTGTTGTCAGTATCTTTGGTCTCGGGTTTCTATAGGCTATGTTCTAAATTTTGAGTTACTGTACCAAACGTTGTCGTCAGATACTTTAGTCTCAGGTTTCGATACAGTGCCTTGCAAAAGCATCGGCTCCTGAAGAACTTTTTGACATTTTGTCATATTTCAGACTTCAAACTGAAAGAAAAAAAAATACAATTTTTTCCAAGAATCAACATCATGTGAGACATGAAAAAACCTAAAATATATTCCACGTTTTATGTTGTGCTAACAAATTTGAAAAGAAGGCGTTGCAAAAATGTTGCCCCCCTTGGAGTTATTACTTTGTACAGTTCAGTTTTGCTGCGATCACAGCCACAAGTTTTTTTGGGGGGGTATGTCCCTTGTCCATTCGAACACACGGATATTGTTAGTATTAAACCATTCCATTGTAGATATTGCTTTATGTTTAGAGTCATCGTTCAGTTGGGAAGTGAACCTGTGCCCCATTCTGAGGTCTGTTGCAGACTTCAATGAATACTGTTGTGGGCACAGAGCTCGACAGCCTGACAACAGTAGCTGAGAGACGGGCACTGAAAAAGCTGCGGTCAATCATGGACAATTCATCCCATCCACTACACAGCATTATATCCAGACAGAAGAGCAGCTTCAGCGACAGACTGCTGTCACTGTCTTGTACCACGGACAGACTGAAGAGATCTTTTCTTCCTCATGCCATGAGGCTCTTTAACTCCACCCGGCAGAGTAAAGGCCCAAACTAAACCACACCCTTCTACATTGCATATTACCGTACTTTTATTGCAGTGTGTATTTTATGTAGCACTATTTAAATACTCTATACAACACGCTACAGTGGGTATTAGCACGTCACATTGCGTATTTGTATATTGTATTCCTTTTGCTTTATTATTGTATTGTTCTCAGCGAAGGTATGCTGCTGGAAATGTGAATTTCCCTGCGGGGATGAATAAAGTATCTATCTATCTATCTATCAATTTTCTCTAATTGGCTCTATCCATCTTCCCATCAAATGTAACAATCTCCCTAATCCCTGCAGAAGAAAAGCAGCCGCAGAGCATGATGCTGCCACACCATGTTTGACAGTGGGGAATGGTGTTTTCAGGGTATTGTGCAGTGTTACTCCTACACCAAATGTAATGTTTTGCATTGAGTCCAAAAAGTTTAATGTTGGTCTCACTTGACCAGAGGACCTTGTTGCAAATGCCGAGCAGGCTTTTTAATGGCATTATTTTAGAAAAAGACTTTCTTTCTCCACTCTTCCATAAAAGGCAGATTTATGCAGCTTATGACCAATATTTGTCTTATGCTGAGATTGTCCCACCTCAGCTGTGTATGCCTGCAGGTGATCCAATGTGATCAAGGGCCTCTTGGCTGCTTTATTATTTTAGAACAGTATACAAGAACATCTTGAGCACAAGGACCATCCCTGGTTGTCTGGGCTCACTTTTTGCTGGATTTCCTGGTACCCCGTACTTTCTTCATTCTGTTCTTTGGTTCCTTGCGCTGCTTTCTGGAGGTCTTTTTTTTCCATACAGACCCTGCCTTGCCAATCTGTATTTGGGCTCATTTTTCTTTGCAAAATCTAGAGAATCATAGACCATGCCGAAGCCTGTTGTCTTGCCACCACCAAATTGAGTCTTGAAACCGAAGACGAACACAACGTCGGGTGTCGTTTTATACATCTTGGCGAGCTTTTCCCGGATTTCAGTCTTTGGGACTGTGGGTTTGCCAGGATGCAGAACATCAATAACCATTTGCTTCCTCTGAAGCAGACGGTTCGTCATGAACTTGCGGGTCCTGACTGTAACTGTGTTGTTCATCTTTCCAGCGGCCTAGCTCGGGAGCCTCGAAAAAATTATCTCTCCATTTTGATAGTATTGCTTGCACAGTGCTCTGGCAGATGTTAGAACTGATTAGAACTTTTCCACAACTTTATCCCGAACCCATCTGGTGAGTTCTTCGATCGTCATGATGCTCTCTGTTCTCCAATAACTCGTTTCAGAGACTTCTGAGATTAGGTGCCTTTCAACGTAGAGTTAGTGACACACAGGTGCACTCTGTTTTTCAATTTTCGTCATTTTGGTCGGCATTAGATCATTCAGATGTCATTAAAGAAGTTCTAGAGTCAGTCCACTGAGCTGAGAGAACAAGGGGCTAATATTTTTGCAACATCTACTGTTCCGTTTTTTTTTCATTGTAAATAACATATACGTTCACTATGCACTTAATGTTGGGTTACACATTTGCATGTCACTGCAATAAATTGTGTGTTCTTGTATTTCCAAATTTTGAGATATTGTTCTGCCTAGAAAGAGATGTTCTGTTACCTTTTGGCAGCCTTTAACCTATTCCGTGCGTCTACCCCAAGGGCGTAAGTTTGATGATGGCATTGGAGGGGACATAGCATGTTTAAATGCGATCCAATAATTTTGGTATGGACAAAAAAATTATTGCTCGATATTGGTGGGAACATGTCCCCGCCGTCCAATCCAAAACTACCCCTTTATCTACCCTAAATTTGACTTGACCTTAAAATTACCATATTTTCCAGACTGTAGGGTGTACCTAAAAACCCCAAATTGGCCAAAAATGTGAGCATGCGCATAATGTTCTGGAAACTACGGTGGACAAATGTGGAAATTAATTGCATGCAGACAATGTTCTGCCTTTGAGAATCATATATAGCAGTCCTCAAGTGCCCTCTTGTGGTTAATGTGTTAGGAAACAAAAGTGTTGCACAGGACTCCGATGGCAGCACTGATGCCAACTTTTGAGCGCGCATCGCAAATCCTCTTTTGTCGTCGCTTTGGACAATAATCGCCCGTAAGAATTTGAAACATCGTGATTACTTGAATGAAGATTTTTGTTTATGGCAACATTTTATACCCAATTACGTACTCTTTTTACAATTTTAGTTGTAAAACCGGATGTCATAATGTTAATTTATGTTGTATGAAAACAAATATTTTAATTTAAATATTTATATTTTATATTCATGCAAACCTAGCTCCTACTGTAGTTTTAATATAATGTACACTATTAATGTACACTCATAATTATTTGCACCTTATAGTGCAGAAAATTCAGTAAATTGGTTACACAAGTCATGTTACTTGAACATCAACAGCTGAAATTATCGTGCATAAAATTCATCAATTGGGTTTCTTGTGGGCACGAACTGTTAAACACATCTGTCAGTAGAGGCTCACTAAAAAACACTTTTGCCTAAGTTACACGATTAACTATTCCTATTTGAATGAACAAGTAAAAGTAAACAAGGAGTGCCATGGGGATTACTTCTCATGTCCAAGTGGGAATTTCACTTCTCCAAGAAAATGTAAACATATTAAATCAGTAAAAACAACAAGTCTCTTTAGTCCCACTTGTGTGAGGGTGTTTGGTTCTAGACGGATGCACAAAAGCACAGATTTCCTTAAGCTACAGTTTGTATAACAACTAATCAGCTCAGTAACATAAGTGCTGCATCCATCTTAGGGACGCACACTCCCTCATCCCTTGGTGTTCCCATTTTTATTGAACGGCATGATGAAATGGTACCAGCATGAATGATGAATACAACTTTTACAAATTGGTTCTGCCTCCATCACTCCCTGTTCATGACACATGCATAAAGAATACTTGTTTATGAAAGCTCCGACCGGTCTCATTTTACATTCATGCTACTGCAAAGAGCTCTTTGAAGGTAACTTAATGTCTTTCTATGTCCTCTTCACGGCAGGTCAGCCCTCTTAAATTTGGTATTTGGGGAAGTATGAAAATGAGTGGGGCTTTTGTCCATACACGCTCTGTGCCGTTAGCATTGCACAGCCTTGGGCACTGACATGACAGAAGAGGCTGATGGACTTAAATGGGGGGCCTAGATAGATAGATAGATAGATAGATAGATAGATAGATACTTTATTCATCCCCGAAGGGAAATTCACATTTCCAGCAGCATCCCTGAGCTGAGAACAATACAATAATAAAGCAAAAAGAATACAATATACAAATACCCAGTGTGATGTGCAAATGCCCACTGTAGCGTGTTATATAGAATAACTCAATAGTGCTACACAGAATACATATTGCAGTAAGATTCGGTAATATGCAATGTAGGTGGTGTGGTTTACTGTGGGCTTTTACTCTGCCGGGTAGAGTTAAAGAGCCTCATGGCATGAGGAAGAAAATATCTCTTCAGTCTGTCCGTAGTACAAGACAGTGACAGCAGTCTGTCGCTGAAACTGCTCTTCTGTCTTGAGATAATGCTGTGTAGTGGATGCGATGGATTGTCCATGATTGACCGCAGCTTTTTCAGTGCCCGTCTCTCAGCTACTGTTTTTAGGCTGTCCAGCTCTTTGCCCACAACAGAGCTCGGTTTCCTAGCCAGTTTATTGAGACTCATGCTTATTGTATTTAATATTTGGTATTTATAATTAAGGTATTCAATTGCGCTCACTTGGTCAACATTAATTGGAGCAAAACACCAAATGGTCTTTCTAGTTTTTGTAAATTTTGAAAGACCACAACGGGCTAAAGTTTGTTCCAGTGCTTTAGGCTCTCTCTTCCCTGTTGAAGGTGGTGTCTCCATGTCTTCTGATTTCAATGACCCACTTAATGCATTCCCTAAATTAATTGGCTTTTGTGGTTATTGTTTTACCCTTATCTCCCAGTCCATTTTGTTGTTCTCTTTTCTGCATTGACCTGTCGCCGACTAATTTTTTTTTGTCAAATATTGAAAAGATCAAAGCGGCGCCGCCGCGAGCGGCAGTCTTTCCAGCAGCTCTGTGTTATTTCGCAGCTTTTGTGATTTATTGTTTTAAGTGTCTGCTTCTATCTTTGGTGTTTTTCGTCCCGTTTGGCAACTACACTTTGTATTACTTTCTATCCTATCGTTATGGGTTTTAACGCACAAAAATGCGTTTATTCGAGGAATCAACTCCTTGCCCTGAATAATTCTCGTGCCGGCGTGATGAGGGGGCCCTATCGTGGATGGAGAGCCGGAGCTAGCTAAGCGGCTAGCGGTGTTATAAGTCTTAGGTACCGTCCGTTATCATGGTAACTGTGCCCAGGGATGCTGCTGGAAATGTGAATTTCCCTTAGGGGATGAATAAAGTATCTATCTATCTATCTATCTATCTAAATAAGACAGACGAACTGGCTGTGCTGGTGAAAAACATCAAAGCACACAGGGAGTGCAGTTTTCTACGTTTTACGGAAACGTGGCTCACGTCCAGCATCCCGGACGCTAACGTGGAGTTACCCGGAGCTACCGGAGCTACCCGGCTTCAGCGCTGTTAGACAGAGACAGGAAAGCCTGCGGGAAGCGGAGAGGAGGTGGACTCGCTTACACAAAGTGGTGTATCCCTGGGCACAAAGATTTCCAACTGCTGCAGGGAGTTCAAACTTTTGGACTAGCGCGTGACGTCATCCACTCCGCTGTGGCTAACGACAAAGCACCCTGAGGGCATCCTGTTAAACTGTTAATAAACAACAAAGGAGACTGCTGGAAGTGTGAATTTCTCTAGGGGGATGAATGAAGTATATGTCTATCTGTCTGTCTGTCTGTCTATCTATTCGTAAATGCCATTCCATACATTTTATTGGAGATTTTGCAGTTTATTTACATTTTTGGGGGAGAATTAACACTACAGAGACTTCCAAAACTCTGTCAAACATCATAATTATTGACAAAGAGCAGAAGGGAAACTCTTTTTAAACCAGCATCCAATTGCAACTGTAAAATCAGAATAGCGAAAATGCAAGTGTGACTCATTGATGCCGGGGATATTTTAAAAATAATTTTCTGACTCATCCTCCAAATGTACTTTTCCTAGGTAACTATTATGGAACACCTAAGCCACCTGCTGAGCCGAGTCCTGTGCAGCCGGATTTGGTGGACCAGGTCTTGTTTGATGAGGACTTCGACAATGAAGTCCAACGGAAGCGCACAACCTCTGTTAGCAAGATGGACAGAAAGGACAGTGCAGCACCAGAGGAGGAGGATGAAGAAGAGAGGCCCCCCATGGTCAATGGCCAGTCTGGTGAGACAAAAACTGTGCATGCATTTCCATCCACTGTAATATAAAGGTTTAAAAGGATCCATTCGATTTGAAATACAAAATGCGACATAATGACAGTGATTTGGACAAATAAATGCCCAATCAAAGGTTGTCCTCTGGCCGTTCTAAAGTCTTCATCAATATGAGAAGCCTGGCTTTAAGAACACCTGCAGGCAGAAGCTGGAGGTGGACAACTTGTAATTGAGCATGCTGTAGACCATCCCATTTTGCATCATCATCGTAGTCCTGGATGATTAGGAAGTAAAAGTTCAGCCAACAAAAGACACATTGCATAGTCTCAGGATATTGCACACATGGGCAAGGTGTATTGTTAATACCTACTATGTGCTTAGAAATCACCATGTGATTCTTTCTGTAAGAATCCGTCCAAAATATGTCCGCAAAACACTTTTGTCATGTTTTTTTTTGTCATTAACTAACAGAAAGTGTGCATACATATAAATCAATGATGTACTGAATGAAAATCTGTAGACCTAATCTTTGCTCACACGTGATGTTCAGTAGAGACTCTGGTCAGCTCTGGAAACATTGGTCAGTTCTGCTACTGCCCAGGAGGCAGTTCCCAGGATATCGCTGCTGACATGCAAATTATATGGCAATTGTTACACTCTTGTCCTTGTACTCTCTCTGCCTCCCTCTCTCCTCTCTCACTCTCTCTCTGACTCTCTACCCTTTCGTGTTTTGGTGGGATGAAACCATCCCCCAGTGCACAGAGGAAGACTAAGTTGAGCAGCAGTGTGGCACCATGCAGGGAGCCCATCACAGATCCAATGGTTCCACATTCTCACCTCCCGTCTCTTTCTCCTTCTACCACCTCCCATACCCCTACTCCCACCCACTTCCCCTTTCTGTGTCTGTGCCGGTGTCCCTGGCGGCATGTCGGGCCACCGCAGACCACAAGGACATGGAGGATTGGAGGAAGACTGTGCCCAGCTACAATCAGTCAGCGGCGGCCATGGACCTGCGAGCGTGGAGTGCAATGGCACAGGATGATAGTCAGGAGCCTCTGCCCAAGAACTGGGAAATGGCCTACACAGAGAGCGGCATGGTCTATTTTATAGAGTGAGTAGTCTTAACACTCCTTGGCTTTGGTCCAGTTGCTGTCCCATTGCATGAACTCCCAGCAGTCTCCTGACACCTTTTAGCCACATTACTTTCAACTATAGTCCAAATGCTTGCAATAAGCCACATAATGTCTGGTCACAGTTAGCTGCTATCACTCTGGTGAAGGTCCAGTTGTTGTTATACTGCAAGTATTTTCAGATTAAAAATGACAGCACCATTCAATATGATTTTAGAAAATAATAGTGTATCACACTATTTATTCTAAGTAACCCTTTTTATATTTTATTTCAAAAGCTGGTGAAATAGCTCTTGAGTAATATGAAGCTGCTATTCTCATTATATTTTTTTATTAAAAATATGCTAAAATAAGGAAAAAATGTCATAATATAGCCAATCAGATCATAAATATAAGCAGGTAGGTGCCTTGCATGGCATACTCCGTTATCGGTAAGTGTGAAGCAGATTGCAGAGCGCTTTGGGGGGTCTTCGGTGACTTGAAGAGCGCTATATAAAGTGCGATCCATTTACCATTATCTTTTTAATGACCTCGAGAAAATCCTGAAGATGTTTTTTTCTTTGTGCAGCCATAACAGCAAAACCACAACCTGGCTGGACCCACGGCTTGCCAAAAAGGCCAAAGCTCCTGAGAAATGTGAATTAGGAGGTGAGACAATTAGACATATTTCTTCAGGTTTCATCTATACTCAAGTTGAGTTGCTCAATATTGCATCTTTCGAGATATATATATGTTAAACATTAGGTAGAACAATTATAGTTCTGTACAAATCGGAAATGTTTAGGGATAGTAAAGAAATATTTTGGAGGTAAAGGAAATTATAGTTCTGCGTAGTCCTTCTTTGAACATATGTATAATTTGAGGTTTATATGTTGTTGTTTTTTTTTTCATTTTCTTTTTTGTTTTTATAAGCCTTTTTACATTTTCAAAATAAATTCAATCGACTCATTCAAAAGAATTTGCACCCTTACAAGTGCAACATGCCATAATGTTTATGGCAAGTTTATATACATTTGTAAATGATGGAATCTATTAAAAAATCTGTCACGATTACCGATGTGAATCACCTGTGCCCGCTCCTTTGGCGCCAACTGCCTCGGACTCTGATTGGCTCCCTGTCCCTATTTAAACCCACTCCTATCTGTACCCTTTTGTCAGTCCATCTGCGAACCTCAGTGAACACTAGGCAAGCCTTTTTCGACCCTGACTCCCACCTGTTTTTTGCTCCCGTCTGTCCCCCGGCTTCGACCCGTTTTGATTCTGACCACGTCTGCTCTCCCGTCCCGGCTTACGACCCATTTCTGACCCCGACCACGTTTTTGCTCTCCTGTCCCGGCTTTCGACCTGTTTGTCCGTCCTTGACACCGCCACCGCTCGCTACGGAAGATCCACTTCCTTGTTCGCATCACAAACTGAGTACGACAGCAACTTGCTTCCAGCGCCTAGCGAACGCCGGATCGTGGGCGCAGCCCTTCCTTTCTCCTTTAATAAAATTTGTGAGAAACGTAACGCAATTGGGTCCTGTTTCCATTCTGGTCCTGACAAAATCCAAATGAGATTAAGCAACTTGTAAATGCAGCACAACAGTACTGGTTGACTATTTGTAAGTAGATCTAACTTGGAGAAGAAAATGACCTGCCGTTTTAAATATGTCCGCTTGATGTCGCCAAAGCTAAGTAAACACTCACCAAATAAACCGCCCGCTATAGCTGTATTTGTTGAGTACCGTTTATCAACCGGGAACGGTCAAGCAAACAAAACGTCCCGATGCTGTTTGACTCAAAGTAGAAACCACGGACGCGCTGTTTGTTTATGGCATAAACACTCCTGTACATAATGTTTCTTCTTCAAGTTAGATCTACTTACAAATAGTCAACCAGTACTGCTGTGCTGCATTTACATGTTGCTTAATCTCTTTTGGATTCTTTTGGATTAGATTCCATCATTTACAAACTTATATGAACCTTTAGGGTAGCCACACGCTATTTTTGTCAATACTACACACCCAATACATTGCAGTGGAACAAAACTTGATTTTCTTTTTGAAGGACCAAATAATAGATTTAGTAGACACTCAAAAAAGGAGAGAAGACATCAATATATTTTGAACTTGCAAGGAGGACCAAGAGAAGGGCTGTCAGAAAAGAAATTTTTTGTCCATTCCTAAAGCCCTCCTTCAAGGTCACAAAAAAACAGATCAGCCATAAAGAGTGTGGATAATCAAAGAACTGCAACATGATTGGGCGATACCGACAATGAGGCAGTAATCAAAACAATCAACAACACTGAGTCCAAATAAGGAACTGACATCCAATGAAATCCGGTCCAATAGTAACAAACCCATCACACACATACACAAACTTATTCAGCATTTAAAAAGGAAAACAAAAATCAAGGCATCTTCTCATGGTGAACATTTTGCTGATTTAAAAAAACTTAATTTGTGATTTCTCTTCCCCATAGAGTTGCCCTACGGCTGGGAGAGAATTGAGGACCCCCAGTATGGCACCTACTATGTCGAGTGAGTAACTGTCTCTTGTTTGTGTGGTAAAGGCCTTTTAGTTGAGAGGTTGATGATGGAGGTGTGGCGCAATGTGTTGTCGTTTATTGGCGGTGAGTAGACTTAATCAGCTGCTTAGATAAATTTAGGCCAAAGCGCTGATGAATTTGATGTGGATGATGTAATGCAACAGGATACTTGGATAGTGCCTGTGCCCCAGCTTCCCACAGCCCCTAAAGCAGCTAATACAAAAGACAATAATGGTTTTGGGGCCCTGTGTAGGGAACAAAAGCGGAGATTCTTTTATAATCAACAGTACAAATAGAGCTCAATGTTTCATTTTGCTCCCATTACGATGAACAAAGAGACGTAATGGGAGGATGAGTGTCTCTGTTTATACAAGAGGGTCAACGGGAGGCTTCATCTCCCATCACTCTGCCTACTTTGTGTGACCATTTACAGTATCTGATGCAAAGGTGGGTAGAGTAGCCAAATATTTTACTCAAGTAAAAGTCCTGTTACTTCAGAATAATATTACTCAAGTAGAAGTCAAAGTAGTCATCCAAATACTTATTTAAGCAAAAGTAAGTATTGTAAGTACTGAGTAACTATAGCCACGTCGTATTTATTGATGTTTTAAAACAACCAATCGGATCATCAAACTATCGAAGTCCATGCAATCAACAAAAAATGACATTTAATTTAAAAGTAAAATAATCAACTTAAATTCAAGTGCTTTAATAAACAATAAAATAATAATGGTATAAGTCAAGTCAAGTCATGTTAATTTCTATAGCCCTTAATCACAAAGAGTCTCAAAGGGCTGCACAGACCACAGATTATTGCAAACCACTGACCATTATGACACCATCCCCTGATCTAAAACCTACATGAGGGCAAAAAATACACGGACATTGTAAACTTAAAATATAGGTTATCCATATGCTATTGAATAGAAGTGTATTTTAAGCTTAGATTTAAACATTTCCACTGAGGTTACAGATCGAATCTCAGGGGGCAGAGCATTCCACAACACCGGGGCCTGAATGGAGAGCGCTCTAGAAACCTGCGGATCTCTTCTTGGCTCTTGGGATCAATAGTAGACCAGCATTTTCAGAGCAAAATAAAGCACATATACCAAGTAGCACATTTAAAGCCCCAATACTTATCTTAGTCTCTGCAAGCAGAACAACAAGCCAGCCCATGAACTCGAACAAAGGAGCCATTGCATTTTGTAGCTGGTGTTTAGCATCCTTTTTAAGAGGAACATGATTTTAATATGAGGCCAGTGGTGCTTTTTCTGTGTTTTCACAGTCAGTATTGCTAAGCGACATTTTCAATCTGTTTCATTCGTAAACAATTTCCCCTTTTGCCGAAGTTGAATGTGGTCAGGTGACCAGGCTGCTACTTTGATTGGTTAAACATGGTAGAGCCTGGCAGAGTTCTGCGTCAAAATAAATGCGCCTTAGCGGAGACAGACAGATGCGTGGTTACGTGGAGGGGATTAATGAGTAACGAAGTAATGACTTCAATTACTTAATGGGGCCGCATTAGCTCGGAAAGTACAAATTTGAGTATAAATCACTCAATAACATGATGAAGTAAATAAAGCATGTCTTAAAAAGAATAAATACTTAAAATGAATGGCATTAGCTCAGGAGGTCAAGCTTGGGATCAGGAGTTCACGGGTTCGATTCCCGGCTCCTCCGTGTTATATGTCGAAGTGTCCTTGGGCAAGACACTGAATCCGTAATGCCCCAGATAAGCAGTTAGTTGCCTTGCGTGCCTGACGCTGCTATTGGTGTGTGTGAATGGGAAAGTGTGGAGCACATCGTGAAGCGCTTTGGGAGGTCTTCAGTGACTTGAAAAGCGCAGACCATTTACATCTAATGTAGCGGAGTAAAAGTAATTTTTCTTTTCTTCACAAATTTACTCAAGTAAAAGTATAGGAATTTGAAAATACTCCTAGAAGTACAAAATTTTCCAAATCTTACTTAAGTATATGTAATGGAGTAAATGTACTCTGTTACTACCTTGTTCTGATCCTACGTCTCATATTTTCCAAACCTGACTTGCAGTGACGAGGGAGTAAGAATAGACAGCAAAGTGGAGAACTTTACTCTGAGGGCAGAAATCATTGTGAGTCACATACAGGAAATGTCAGTAGGTGGCCACTTTGGTAGAGCTTCAAAGTTGCCATTTTGACTTAAGTGTCAACTTGTCAAGCTACTT
Source organism: Urocampus carinirostris (assembly GCF_059441175.1). Lineage (NCBI taxonomy): Eukaryota > Metazoa > Chordata > Actinopteri > Syngnathiformes > Syngnathidae > Urocampus > Urocampus carinirostris. The sequence continues at coordinate 11,525,588 of NC_142351.1, read as the reverse complement.
CTGCGCCAACATTCAGATGATGCGTTCAGTTTTACAGATTTATTATATCTTTCAAGTGAGGGTGTTTACAAAGAGATGGATTTGTGATGTAAGTCAGAGGAGGCAGATGAATCACAAGTTGGCATGACAAGAAAAAGCATTCCCTTCAAAATAGATTTCAACCCTGGGAAAGAAATGTATTTTTTGCTGTAGATTGAAAGCATTTTGGGTTGGTATCACTAGATGAATATGAGACCCATGCTTGACAACATTATTGGTTACCAAGAATTTAATTTGTGGATTGAAAAAAAAGCCTAGACTTAAAATGGATTCTAGTAAACACAACACCACTTTTACAGTACAGTGTTGGGTTTTGAGTGACCTTGTCTAAAATAAAATCTGAAGTAAGTAATGCTCTAATTTACAGTTCCAGACTGTACAAGATAGATCCTATCTATCTATCTAAGACAAAAACAAAGAAAATTAAAAAAATGGAAAAAAGTAGCAAAAATCACACACAAAAATCTTTGGACCATGGCCAAACCAAATGCCCAAACACCCAAACAAGTTAAGCACCTCTGCACCCAAGTCAGTCATGCTTTTGTCCCTCAAGATGAAACGGGACACAAGAAAGCGGCCATGTCACTCGGGTCAGGGTGACACAGCACACTCTTCTGTTCAACAGCAGTGCCCGAGAGCTTTCACTGGTTTACCCCTGCCACATCATACAGGTTCCCTGCCCATCCCTTAGAACACGTCTGAACATCCCACTATCCTTTTACAACACCTCTCCAATCATTCCTATCACCAACAAGAGATCTAGCTTCCACTATATTTAGACCTCTTTCCTGCAGTGCAATCAGAACACCATCCATCCACGTCAATCATGGCCTTCCTCTTGGTCTCCTTCCATTTACTTCTGCCAATCTTCCAAAAACATTAAACATACTTTTGAGAGGACTTGATAATCACAATACATGCAAACCTTTTAAGTTTGAAGACAAGCTACAACCACAAAATTGATATCATAAGTGTACCTGTGGTAGCTTTGTCACTGGAGGTACTACCATTAACTGTTTTGATGATGAGTTTGTACTGCTACAAAAAAAGACTTTTTTATTTTACCATAGTTTAACCTGATTTTTAGTATTTTCAATTATAAGATAAGGGAGAAAAATAACTTAACAAAAGTATCCATCAGCAAATGAGAAATTTTACTGAGAAAGAGGATTCCTTTGCTTATTTTACTACGTTTTTGTAGTTAGATCTTTGGCTAGCTTATTCCACCTACAATGGACACAACCAAGTTTGTTTTATTAGAGCCCTAGTAAAGATGAATGTTAATTTCAGTTTCAGTTTTCAGTTTCAGTTTTTAATGGTACCACAGTCTTACAATGAGATTTTCATGTGCCCTTTTGAACACAACTGATGTGTTGGGAATCATTAGGTGACCAAACCCCCCCAGTTCCATGCCCTAATGCCGACGTCACCTAGCAGGCAATGGGTACCAATGTTGCAAGTCTTAGGTATGACCCGGCTGAGGCTCAAACCAGAAACCTCCCAGTCTTGGGGCGGGCGCCTTACCCACAAGTCCACCGAGCTCAATAACAGTCACTGTATTGCATGCCAGAATCCGGTTCTTCAGAGCCGTCGTGTGTTTTAGGTTTTTATCTTCAAACAAAAGTGAATCACACCAGCAAGATCGTTAATCAGGTTTCTGCAGAGCTTGTTAATGAATCAGGTTTGTGTGTAAAGAGAAGGCTTAAAGACATACGAAGCTGCAGGCCATTTGGACTTCATGTAAACATGAGTGCTGCATTGCCTCACTCCAGCGCTTTTGCTTTAGTGCTTTTCCAATCTGCTGACAGCTACTGTTGTGGAAGAACATTACCGTTACTTTGCTAATCACTGGAAGAGAGCAAAGATATGCAAAACAGTACGCTTGTTCCAAGTTGATATAAAACCTTGTTCCATGAATGAATGAATGAAAACTTTATTCGAACTTTAAAATGAAAACAGAACAAAAACAATAACTCAACAACAAAATAGTAGTACATAATATGTTCGAAAAGGGGTAGTCAGAAGCAAATGCCTTATATCCCCTACCCCTTCATCTTCCCTATTAAACACACCAACTATATAACAAAAATTGTAATAATATTAATGATAACAGTTTTGATATAACAACAGCAACAATAACACAAAGTTAATCATAGTTCTAGACGCACTATTCCCAATCTCGTATCACTCATACCCGATTTTCTTCATCTCTGTATTCCGCCGGGAATGTTTTTTTGTATTTAAATTTAAACAAGTGAATGGTTGGACATTATTTGATCTCGTCTTGCAAATCGTTCCAGAGCTTGATTCCACACACAGACACACACATACTTCTCCTGGTGGTTCTCACCTTTGGGATCGTGAATTCACTACAGCCCCTTAAGTTATAATTTCCTTCTTTCTGAATGAATAATTTATGGATGTTTTCTGGCACTATGTTTTTGGTGACCTTAAGTAGCAGTTGTGCAGTATGGTCTCAATATCCTACCCTGTGTATGGCTCTAATTGCACGTTTTTGGAGGATGAAAGGGGGCTGTAGTGAACTTTTGTAATTTTTGCCCCAGACTTCTGCACAATATAAAATTGTAAAAATAATTCTGTCTTACACAGACAAGATCTCAGTGATTGAGAAACACAGCTGTACATAGCAAAGTAATTCGATCCTAAATGAGGATAGTTGAGGCATAGAATTTTGCACCCTTATTTCATGCGTTTCCTCTTGCAGCCATATCAACCAAAAGACGCAGTTTGAGAATCCCGTCCTTGAAGCAAAGAAGAAAGTCAGTGTTGAGACACCCTCCGCGACATCCTCAACCACAATCACGCCCTCAGGTGAGTCCTCAGATAAACACTGCAGTAGAACTGTTGATGTAGCATGCAATTGAATCAAGTTGTGCCGGCATTTCCAAAAGCGCGGCATCAATAACTGCCCTGCGCGCATCTCATCCCCCCTGCTGTGATGTTTTAGGAGTTGACAGGCTGCGTCTAAACAGCCCCTCAACAGCGATAGTCCATTTGCATAACCGAGCTGAGCTGCACTGGGTAGCGAAAGTTATTTCTGCAGGCTGGCGGATATTACATTTAGAGGGCCCTGAGGTCCCCTTTAAATCAGAATCACTGCAGTTGAAAGTAACTTAATGATAACAGAATTACATTTTCTAAATTGACCTTACACCCGTTTGCTGCGTTTACTGAAAGCCATTTGTGTTGATATACATCTGAGTGTAAAAATTTACTGTTTCCCCTGCACATGAAAAACAAGCTCATTAGTATTCAGGTAGCTGCAGCGATTTCAACCTAGCACATCCTTGGGTCTCTGAGGATGAAACTGCCTTTATTTAGGTGCTACCAACTTCTCCGCCAATAAAACATCAACCGTATTTTCTGCACTATAAGACGCACCGGGTTATAGGGCGCACCCCCTGAAAATACATACATAAGGCGCACCGGATTATAAGGCGCTACAATGGGAACGTCGACAAAACAGTCAGATAGTTCAGTCAAACTTATTACCCCCTTAACATTCCGAAAGCTTGCAAAGAAGCAAATACGTGTCGTAGACACGTGCGGATGCGGTGTCCGTACGATGTCACCAAACAAACATTTCTTAGTTTCCATTTTATTTTTTGCTGGCAACTGTGTGGACAGCAAAGTAAGAATTTTATTGTGCAGGGAAACGGGGTTCTTTACTGTGCATATGACAATAAACACTTTGAATTGAATTTAGTTTAAAAATAGACTCATCACAGAAACATCAAGATCGTTCTAAAACAAGACACCGGGAAAATATAAATCCGCATAGCTCACCTAAGTTCTCTTGCAGCCTTCACGTTCATTAATGATACGTAACCATGGTCTTCTTACAACCGTGAGTGTAGTAAATCCAGGAGAGTAAAATATTTACAAATACAGAATAATAAAAAGTGTTTTCTCTATGCCGTAGTGCAACCCAACATGTGATTCACATTCATCTTTTTCGGCCAATTGCAGGCTCTGTTTCGCCCCTTTAGCCTATGCGAGCCTGTAAATCATGAAACAGGATCCGCCCCCTTTACCTCAGAATAACTTTAGCCAATAGTGACTGATTCAAATGATGATTGACACATTGGTTAGGAAATGAAACGCCGGTATATAAATCCCAGCATACACCGCGGATGACTTCGCCTTCGGGGGAAAATCTAGTCGGCGGCTGCTTGCTTTAGTTGCAAGACTTTGCGACTTAATTTTGATCCATATATAAGGCGCACTGTATTATAAGGCGCATGGTCAGCTTTTGAAAAAAATAAAGGCTTTTAGGTGCGCCTTATAGTGCGGAAAATATGGTACATCTTTAATCACCTCGTTAACGAATTAATATTAAGCAGGGACCTTGTGAACGTGTGTGAAGTTGCTTCCAAACAGTGTTCACACAGGACAACCACTCTGGCCTATCTGACCAAACAAAGTGAGTAAAGCCCAGCTCCAATATTCATCATAATTACACCACTGACTGGCCTGTCTGACATTTTATATAATGAGGCAGACCCTGATACATAAGATCGCCTCCCAGTGGGCCACAAATTAATTACCGCCATGTAAACATGAATTTGGTGTTAGCGTACCATGCCCACCCGACGAGCATTTAAGGCTGCTTTGTTCTCAAAATATTCTTCAAACTTATTAATGTTTTAAGTGTGGAGTTTGTAGAGTGATTGCTCACAGTGTTGCATGTATTTGTATGGCAATGTGCTCTTACTGGCTCGTAAATTTTCTCCAAATGTCGCAGTGAGAATGCGGCGGGCAAAGGGGTTGTCATTCATTTGGAGCATACAAATCACTCTGTCACGATTATGCGCCGAGTGAATCCTCTTTGTGGGGAAATAGTAAAGTTGCCTGTTTCTCGAAGCTTGCAGGTAATGTTGATTCCATCTACATGGAAATCAACACACACACACATTTATTATTTACATCAGACATATACATAATAGCTGCTGGTGTCCTTCTACAAGACCACAGTGGAGAGCATTCTGGCATACAGCGTCACAGTGTGGTATGCTGGCAGGATGGCAGCAGACAGAAAAATCAAGAATAACAAAGCCCACAAAATAACTGGTTCCTGCCCAGTCTGTAGGATGCCTACTTGCGATATTGCGACAAAGCCATTAACATTATTTAGGACCCATTCTCACTCTGGCTGCAACTTCTTTGACCTGTTGCCCTTTTGTAGGCACTACGGGCCCCTAAAACAGTGAATAACCGTCTCTCTTCTCCAAGGCCATCACCACCCTAAACAAGCATTCAAAACTGAAAATTATGTATCTTGCAAACGTATTTGGGAAATGTAATGCTGCTAAATGTTTTGGCACTACTTTTCTTTGCAATATTGTCCCGATGCAATATATTTCTGTGCGCTGTAATCACAACTTTGGCCAGTCTCTAAGCACTATGTTATAATTCTATTTACCTGAAGTGCCATGTCTAATCTTGTTGCATACAATGTTTCACTCCGTGAATATTAATGACAATTAATTCAATTGATATCCTCTGTGCCACTTTTTATTTATGTATTGGGCCCCGAGCATTGGTTACCTTTTGTTTTTCTTGTCATTTTAATTGTGGGTTTTTTTTTTGGTATTGTTGATCCTTTTTAACCGACACATAAACCAGATATGTTATTTTTAAATAGGAGTGTTTCAGCTATCACAATGATAAACCGCAACATTTAGGAGTTTTCACTAAGAAAACAGCTAAGGTTTAGTTGCATAACTCTGTTGCCATAGGTATAGAGTGAACCCTCATTTATCATGAAGGCTATGTTCTAAAAAGAACCTGTGATAGGCAAAATCCAGAAAGTTATTTGTGTAGCCCTTAATCACAAGGGGTCTCAAAGGGCTGCACAGATCAGACTATTGCAAACCAAAGACTATTATTACACCATACCCTGATCTATAACCTACATGAGGGCAAGAAAAAACTCAAAAACCTCAACATGAGGAAAATGAAGAAACCATGAGAAGGGACCGCACATGACCTAATCCTCCTTCCAGGATGACCAGGCTGCAATGGCTGTTTCAATAACAAATAATACACAGGTATTGTCAATAGGAAATATAGGTCAATCATAAGCTAGGGGATATAAGTGTGTTTTAATCTTAGATTTAAATAGTTCCACTGAGGTTGCAGATCGAATCTCAGGGGGAAGAGGACTTGGGCACGAATGGAGAAGACTCCTAAACCTGCGGATCTCTTCTTGGCTCTTGGGATCACTAGTATAAACGGTGTTTCTTGTTCATAGCACTTGTTTTGGTGATTTTAAATCTTCTGACCTACATTTTGAAGATTATTTAGGTCCCCTAGCATACAGAGAATAGATGTCTGAAATAAGGTGTTAGTAGAAACTTTTCTTTTTTCTTTTACAATTATTATACAATGAACTACTCTGTTATCCATTAAATTCAAAGAACAAACTCAGACTCAATCATTCGTTCATCAGAAAAATTACTGTACATGTAAACATTCATTTATTTATTGCCAATACCTACCCTGTGATGGACTGTTGCCAGTCAGAATAAAGAACTCAATGTGTGATAAAAATCTGTGATTCCGTGTGACTGTGAAAGTTGAATTATGTTATAGCGAGGGATTACTACACTGTACTGTACTGTCACATGAGCGCATACCGATGCTAGTTTTTAAGATTTTCATTTCTTGATATCAGAGAAACTTTGAAATCCCTCAAGTAACAGCTTTTGTGAGACTTTTAAACTTGCAGACGCTAATTTCTGTACATTCTTCTTCATTCAATAGAAGAGCCTGGACAGGGGGCTGCGCGGTGCTTCACGCGGGATCCGTCTCAGCTACAGGGCTCCATCTATCAGACTGCGCTCCGAAAAAGCCCGCAAGGCTTCGGCTTCACCATTATCGGAGGAGACCGTCCCGATGAGTTTCTTCAAGTCAAAAATGTCCTTCCTGATGGGCCTGCTGCACACGACAAAAAAATTGCCTCTGGTAGGAGTCCACACATAAATCTTTAGTATCGCCATGTAATAGGCGAAGAGGCTAAAGGCTCTTACGTACCAACTTCTGACCAACTCGTCTTGAAACTCTTATTGATCCATTTTTTTACAATCTGTTAATTATGGTGGACTGAAACTGCCTGATAAAGAGCTAGATGGATAGATGTTTGGTGGGGGGAAAGGTGATCTGTTGGATAAATGTACTGATGGATGTGTTGATTGATTAATTGATAGATGCGTACAAGATATAAAATAATAATTCTTAAATAAATTATAAACTAATTGGAAAAAACAATATGTACATAGATGAATAAAAATGTAAATTATTGGAAAAATGAACATAAAAAAAAATATTTAAAATCTAAAAATAAAAATAAATGCTAAAATGCAATTAAATATTGACATTAGATGAAAACGCTAAGCTTTCACAGGTTATGTCACATTTATTCCATGCTGCAGATTTGTTTTCCGAACAAAACGTTTTTGAAAGGGGGATGCATTTTGAGGTGACTCTTCACCCATTTTGTCCTGTAAGTTCATTAATAGACTGAATGTGACTGGCAGAAATAAACTCAAAATTACTTTCTCATTTGCATAATGCAGTAGCTCAGGAGGTAGAGCGATCGTTTTAGGATTAAGGGATCCCAGTTCAATCCTGGCTTGTCCGTGTTACATGCCGAAGTGTCCTTGGGTAAGACACTGAACCCCCGATACCCCCAATAAGCAAGTTAGCGCCTTACATGGCTGCACAGATCACGGCCGCTATTGGGAAATGTGAAGCACAATGTAAAGCGCTTTGGGAAGTCATTGACTTGAAAAGCGCTATATAAATGCTGATCATTTCATTTCATAACATGAAATAAAACATGTTTTATATTTATTTTTTGTATTTTTCATTTTGTTTTTTATTTTTAGATTTATCTATATTCATTTATTTCAGATTTGTTTTTCTTTTTATATATATTAGTATTAAATTTCAGTTTTTTAATCAATTTTTATATTGACGACCTTTTAATATTATTTTATTATATTATTTTATCTGTTGTAGAATTTTCAGTTCCTCGTAGTTAATCGTTATGATAGTGCAGCTCTATGTATCCTACATTCACACAAACAAATATTGAGGACCATTACCTACTGACCACTGTTGCTATAGAGTTTGCTCCCATGAGGAAAATCGGATCCGTGCTTGTCAGGAATTTGTATTGATTGTGTGGGAAGGTTGAGACAAGCGTGTGGGTCAGCAATTTAGCTGCCTTTCGATCTATTCTTCAACCTTTTCATCAGACAGGCCCTTCTTTCTAAGCACATTTGCCTTATGTTCAAATATACAGTGGTAGATCTTCCTACAAGCTTAATTCGGTACAGGATCGTGCTCGTAGCTCGAATTGCCGTATAATGAGCCCATTTTCCCGATATGAAATACCGTAAATTCCGGACTATAGAGCGCACCTGATTATAAACCGCACCCACCACATTTTAAGAGGAAAACCGATTTTGTACACAAGCCGCACCTGTATATAAGCCGCATGTGCCCACATTAAAAAAATGTAACACAAACACAAAATTAACCCAAACCCAACTTTAAGTCCCGCGATTGAAACTGAATGTCCTTCATTAAAGTACACAGTCCCAAATTCACAGCCGGCAAAATAAACGGAAAATGATACCGGTACTTAAGGTTTGATGCAGACCTGCAGAGTCCGGGTCCCGTTGAAAGTAATCCAAGGAAAAAAGTGTATATTTCCAAAGGCAAGGGTGGGAAAAATATATATCCACTATTGTCCGCCGCGTCCACAAACAGGTCTCACTTTTTCCCCACTTCCCGTCACCCCGCCTTTGTTCCGCCCCTTCTTTTTGATTCGCCCGTGCAAAACATATCAGAATAAGTGTCTAAAATAAAAACATTACAAAAATATACAGTGGCAAATACATATTATACATGGTTACACATATTTACAAAGAAAGACGGTACAACAAGAGAGTTTTCAAAGCTTAAATAATAATAATATAACTTTCATCCCAAACGGTGCCTGTGACAGGGCAGTTAATGGTAGCAACACGCTAGCAACACGCTCGCAACACAGTAAACATACCGTACTTGTAAAAATCACGGTAAACCGTCCTCATCTTCCTCCTTACAACTGAAGCCATCAAAGTAGTCTTCCTCAGTGTCGGAAAGAAACTTTGTCATACAGACGTCGTCCCACGCTTCCGCAGCCTCACTCGCGCTGTCACTGTCGCTGGAACTCTCATCCACTCCTGATTCTGTGCCCTCCTCTCCGTCACGCAGCAGACCGGCTTTTCGGAACCCGTTGGTGATGTTGGATTTTTTGATGTGCCTTTCTTTTTGCATTTTGCTTGATGAGGCTATGTTTACGCTAATTTAATTTAGGCACAAGCCAAGAAGTTGCAGTCTTCCTCTGCGCATATATTCCACCAGTCTAAATCTTACCTTTTGTACTCAAGCGCCGCTGGCGGCCGTTAGAAAAATTGCATACATTGGCCGCATCACTGAATAAGCTGCATGGTTGCACGTTTGGGAAAAAAGTAGCGGCTTATAGTCCGGAATTTATGGTAATTCAAAAGTAATTGACCTATTCCCGACCTCCCAAAAGCATAGCTATGAAACACATCTTCCTGATCACTGCATACATGAAAATAGTGATTAAACGTAAAAAAAATACAGTAATATGATAGATAAAATTATATTGATGAAAATGTGAGTTTATTATGAGCACTTATCATGGACTTGATCGCCAGAATTAAGGTGTGGGCGGAGTGTCCGCAGGAACAGGGCTTGGTTTGCATGTCGTGACAGAGATCCTCATCTCATCTCATCTCATTAGCCGTACCGCTTATCCTCATTAGGGTCGCGGGGGGCTGGAGCCCATCCCAGCTATCTCCAGGCAGTGGGCAGGGGACACCCTGAACTGGTTGCCAGTCAATCGCAGGGCACACAGGGACATACAACTCACTCGCTCATTCACACCTCGGGACAATTTGTACCAGCCAATTAACCTGACATGCATGTTTTTGGAATGTGGGAGGAAACCGGAGTGCCCTAAGGAAACCCACGCAAGCAAGGGGAGAACATGCAAACTCCACACAGGAAGGTTCGATCTCACTACCTGAGAACTGTGCCACACACGTGCTAACCACTATCCTACCGTGCTGCCCAAATGTTCCCGTATTTTATTAATTTTTGGATCTATTAAAATCATGTACGCCATATATTAATTTTTACTCTATAAAAAAAGACTCGACTTATCATGCCCATTTCGGCTTAAAACCGGATCGTCTCGGTCACTGGTAGCAGATGACAACCAACGTCATGGTGTATTGCTAATATTGTCTTGCTGTGATTAAATAGGTTCCGCGTTGTGTTTGTGTAGTTTATTATTGCTTAATAAGGAGGATTTTCGGTCATTATTATGGGAAGTAATTGGCGGAGGTTGTTCATACAGGGTCTTAAAATTCTTGAAAATGCTTATATTTTAAAGGTGGGGTACATAGCTTGTAGTGTCCTTAGAAAGTTTAAAGTTAAATATTTTCTCTATCAACTATGTGATAACAAAGCCCAACTGAGTTTAAAAAGCCTTTATATATTTTTTTCCACTGTGCCTTTCTGCTTGGAGTTCACATGCGTGGTCGTTGTTTTCTTTTATTCCATGATGAAAATGATGAAAATAAGAACGGTTTCAAAAACAGTCACTGCCAATACAAACCCCGAAAAAGATGAAAAAGGAAGAATTTATTTGACGCAGCTAACAATTTCACATACTTGAACGTGCAACAGAAAGAGCTGCATTAATTATTTCAACCAGAAGATGGTGTCAGCAAGTAGAATATTTTGAAGTTTCGCACACTGCCTTAAAGACCCACTGTGAAATATTTGACCACAAGATGGCACTGTTGTCTAATATGAACGCAAACCAGTGCCACAGCAAGTGAAAACACAGCAGACAAACATGGTGGCGACTTAGAGAAGGATTACACTTAAATGAAATAAATACAAATCTCTCGACCTATGAATTTTTTTTAGATTAAAAAATAACATTGGTATGGTGGTATTCAATTTTTTTCATTTTTTTCAACAGAATGAAAGTTTTTTTACCACGAGGAGGCACTAAATATTACACACCGTCCCTTTATGGTTGTGTTTTCAAGGTTTGAAAAGTGCTGGAATTTGGGGTGAAATACTTGTAAAATGCTTGGAATTTTTGCCTTTGCCGTGTTTCTTAGCTGTCTGTCTCAATAGACCATGCATAAAATGCAGAAAATTAGAACAATGTTGCTTAAAAATGATGCCAACACGTCTGCCGCATGATATAGCGTTGTCATGTGAAGCATCATTACCCCCTACTGGTCGCAAGAGGACAAGGTGCATCCGACTAGTGATTGGATTCCTCGTTGTTTAAAAAAAAAAAAAAAACTCTTTCGACTCGGCTCACTGAGAGGAGATGTTTTTTTTTTTAAGGTTTTAGTAATAAAACATCCTTTCATACATTATTTGCAAATTGAAATACAAAAATAAACTTTTAGTTTTTTCATGGTTTATGAATCCCTTGCTTGCATATTTCTGGTTCAAAAACAACTCTATGGCACGATGTTACGTCCTCTGCTTTTGTGACATATTAAAATCTCTTAGTCTGGGTAAAAGATTTTGCGTTTAGTGTAGTTTTGTAACTATAGTCAAAATTTGTATGTATTAATTTTGATTCAATTTCAATGTAAAAACAGTATCCCTAAAAAAACATATAAATATTTACATGTCAACAAAAACTAAATTGTAAAATACAAAACAATTTTTTGAATTTTTTTTTTACAGATTTAAAGTCAAACAACGACAAAGAATTCCTGAAAAGTCAAAACAAACAAATATAAATTGAAGATATTACCTTTTCAGTGCTATAAACAAACGATAATATACAAAAAATGACTAATTACAATTCTATTTTAACCAATTGAAAAGCACTTAAATATAAATAAAAAATATGTTTAATAAAAAGCAAAAGCTCTGCAGTCTGCTTTAGAGCCATCAATGTAATCAAAATGAGTCCAGATATATACTGGACTGTCTCAGAAAATTAGAATATTGTGATAAAGTTCTTTATTTTCTGTAATGCAATTAAAAAAACAAAAATGTCATACATTCTGGATTCATTACACATCAACTGAACTATTTCAAGCCTTTTATTATTTGAATATTGCTGATTTTGGCTTACAGCTGAAAAAAACAAAAAAATCCTATCTCAAAATATTAGAATACTTCCTCAGACCAAGTAAAAAAATAATTTTATAACAGCAAAACTAAATCAAACATTTGAAAATGTCCATTGATGCACTCAGTACTTGGTTGGGAATCCTTTTGCACGGATTACTGCATCAATCCGGCGTGGCATGGAGGCAATCAGCCTGTGGCATTGCTGAGGTGTTATTGATGCCCAGGATGCTTCGATAGCGACCTTCAGCTCATTTGCATTTGTAGGTCTGGTGTCTTTCATCTTCTTCTTAACTATACCCCACAAATTCTCAATGGGGTTCAGGTCAGGGGAATTAGCAGGCCAATCAAGGACAGTGATGCCATGGTCAGTGCACCAGTTACTGGTGGTTTTGGCACTGTGGGCAGGTGCCAGATCATGCTGGAAAATGAAATCCTCATCTCCATAGAGCTTTTCAGCAGATGGAAGCATGTAGTGCTCTAAAATCTCTTGGTACACAGTTGCATTTACTCTGGACTTGATGAAACACAGTGGACCAACACCAGCAGCTGACATGGCTCCCCAAACCATTGCTGATTGTGGGAACTTCACACTGGATTTCAAGCAACTTGGATTTTGCTCCTCTCCAGCCTTTCTCCAGACTCTGGCGCCTTGACTTCCAAATGAAATGCAAAACTTGCTTTCGTCTGAAAAGAGGACTTTGGACCACTCTGCAACTGTCCAGTGCTTCTTCTCCATAGCCCAAGTCAGACGCTTCTTCCGTTGTCTTGAGTTCAGAAGTGGCTTGACCATGGGAATACGGCTATTGTAGCCCATTTCCCGGACACGTCTGTGAACTGTGGCTTTTGATTCCTGGACTCCAGCTTCAGCCCACTGTCTTTGAAGCTCCCCCAAATTCTGGAAGTGGCTCTTATTCACAATTTTGTTAAGGCTGCGGTCATCTCTCTTGGTTGTGCAGCGTTTCCGGCCACATTTTCCCCTTCCAACAGACTTTTTGTGGATATGCTTTGAAACTGCACTCTGTGAACAGCCTGCTCTTTGAGAAATTTCTTTTTGTGTCTTACCCTCCTGATGGAGGGTATCAATGATGGTCCTCTGGACAGCAGACAGATCAGCAGTCTTCCCCATACTTGTGATTTAGTTTACTGAACCAAGCTGAGTGTTTTTAAGGCTCAGGAAACCCTCGCAAGGTGTTTCGAGTTAATTAGATGATTCAGGTGATTAGTTAAATAGCCTACTTGTATACTTTTTCATGATATTCTAATATTTTGAGATAGGATTTTTGAGTTTTCTTAAGCTGTAAGCCAAATTCAGCAATATTCAAATAATAAAAGGCTTGAAATAGTTCAGTTGATGTGTAATGAATCCAGAATGTATGACATTTTTGTTTTTTTAATTGCATTACAGAAAATAAAGAACTTTATCACAATATTCTAATTTTCCGAGACAGTCCAGTATATATATATATATATATTTATTATTTTTTATTTTTTTTATATACATATAGTACTTTTTTGGTCTTTCACATTGAACTCTATATATCACCACCTATAAACCCCTTTCCGTGTACGTAAACAAGTGTTATGTAATGAAGCTGTGCGAGCATTGTTGAGGCAAAATGGCAAAATGAATGTCCCTTTATACCAGCCCACTGACAGAAAAAGATTCTAACATCTCAAATAAGCACAAAGTATGTGCAAGATGGAAGCAAGAGTGAAAAATTGATTTTAAAAGTCCATAAAAAGTGTTTGAATTAGGCCAGGAAAAAGGTGTAGTCAAGTCAAGTCAAGTCATTTTTATTTGTATAGCCCTTAATCACAATTAGTCTCTAAGGGCTTCACAAGTTATTACATATAAGAAGATTAGGTTACTCGTATGCTATAGAGTAGAAGTGAGTTTTAAGCCTAGATTTAAACATTTCCACCGAGGCTGCAGATCGGATATCAGGGGGAAGAGCATTCCACAACACCGGTGCCCGGATGGAGAACGCTCTCGAACCAGCGGAACACTTCTTGGCTCTTGGGATCACCAGGAGACCGGCGCTCTGTACGAATCCTGGAGATGGAGAGACTGTTAATATTGTGTAAGAACTTACTGTAGACTTAAAATTTAAGTCAACTTAAAATGAACATACACACAAAGAATTTCCAGCACATTTTTTTGCCTGTAGTAGTTTGCATAAGCAAACTGGATGAGCTGATGCTGGCAATGAGCAGTCACGAGAGATGAGCAGCCTCTGGGACTGTTCATGAACTGGCGTTTCCTTCGTATAACGAGCAAGATTTTTGTTGCAAATAAAACTCATACCGAAATTCTTGTGTTTAGAGGTGCCCGTATATAAAGACGTACAACTGTAAATGATTGTGATCTCTTTGAGATTTTTTTTTCCATTGCATTGAAACTGCCATCCTGGGCTCTTGCAGGTGACGTGATTGTTGACATCAATAGGACATGCGTGCTGGGGAAGACGCATGCCGATGTGGTACAGATGTTCCAATCCATCCCCATCGGCCAATATGTGGACATGGTCCTTTGCCGGGGCTACCCGCTCCCTGAGGATCCTGGCAGTGGTGAAGATGTGCTCAAAGACATGTGCTCTTCTCCCACTGCTTCCAAGCCCCACGACCCCCTCCACAAAGTCCAGGAAGGAGGAACAATTCACCGGCAGACTGCTGCAGTACCACCCATGACCAACGGCGGGCGTCACCACCATAACCACCAGCACCATCACCACCAACATCACCACCCTTCACACAGCCACAACCAAGATGGCCCAGATGCCACCTTTCTTCAGCCAGAGCTCATAAGCGTGTCTTTGTTGAAAGGCCCCGGAGGCTTCGGCTTTGCTATTGCCGATTGCCCCCTGGGGCAAAAGGTGAAGATGATTCTCGATGCACAGTGGTGCCGTGGCTTGTTAAAGGGCGATGTCATCAAAGAGATAAACAGACAGAACGTACAGACGTTGAACCATTCGCAGGTTGTGGATATCCTCAAGGATTTGCCTGTGGGTAGTGAGGTCAACGTGCTTGTACTGCGTGGAGGTGAGTTGAATAGGTGGGGAAAAGCAAAACATGACCACCACCAACGTTAGAATACAGTCTCTTGTCCTTTAATGTCTCACACACACAAAAAAAGGGCAACAAAATAGCAGAATGGCATAACTCAGACAAGTCCATTGACGGACCAATGTATTTTCCCACTTTAAACCAAATACCATGAACAGTTGTCATACACTTACGATTAAAGGTTTTGGGTCACTAAGAAATATCCCCTTTTTTCGATAAAGCACTGTTTTTTTTTCAATGAGGACAACATCAGAAATACACACAATTTTAGCTCCAAATGTCTGTTAATAATGCATTATCTACATCAGTATATAAAGGCTCGTTTACAGCAAGCAGCACTCCAGTGTTCTTATAGTACATTGTTTTTGCTAATTCCATAAGAAGGCTAATGGATGATTAGAAATGCAATGTTAGCACAAGAAGGTTCAAGAAGTTTTAAAACTGACCTGCCTTTGAGCTGGTCGAGTATCTGGAGCATCACATTTTTGGAATGGCATGAAAAAGAGAAGTTTCATGTAAAAACTCAAACGTCTGTGCCAAGAAACTACTGTACTACACCCTTTAGAGAACATCACAGATTACATAGAGTAAAAAGAGAAGTGGGAGGCCCAACCCAGCAAGATGACAAGTCAAGTCATGTTTATTTTTATAGCCCTTAATCACAAAGAGTCTCAAAGGGCTGCACAGACCACTAATTATTGAAAACCACAGACTATTATGACATCTTCTCCTGATCTAAAACCTACATGAGGGCAAATAATACACAGATATTGTCAACATAAAATCTGGGTTATTCATATGCTATAGAATGTGTTTTAAGCTTAGATTCCCATATTTCCACTGAGGTTGCAGATTGAATCTCGGGGAAGACCATTCCACAGCACTGGGGCCCGAATGGAGAACGCTCTCGAACCTGCGGATATCTTCTTGGCTTTTGGGATCACTAGTAGAACAGCATTTTCAGAGCGAAGGACCCGGGCCGGAATGTAGGGGGGAAATTAGATCTAAAAGATATGAGGGAGCGAGTCCATGCATGATTTCTTATACTACCAACAGAACCTTAAAATCACATCTTAAGCTAACAGGGAGCCAATGCAGGTTAGCTAAAATCAGCGTAATGTGATCAAACTTTCTTGTCTTAGTTAAAAGCCTCGCTGCAGAATTTTGTACCAGTTGAAGGCTCCTTATTTTGGACTTTGGGAGACCGGAGAGTAGTGCATTACAGTACAGTACTCCAGACAAGAACATAAGAGTTTCTAGTTTGCGAAATAGATGCCTTAGAGGTCCTCAACTAACGGCTTGGTGACCTAGAACCTGGAAAACACCAGTGTCAACATCTACAGTGAACAGGTAACCTCAAGATGCTGGCCTTCAAGGCAGAGTGGCAAAGAAAAAGCCATATCTGAGACTGTCCAACAAAAAGAAGGGATTTATTTGGGCAGAAGAGCAAAACCGTTGTCCAGCTCATTTGATTAAAAAGTGTGACTTTTTTCATGGAAAACTCAAAATTGTCTTGTTGACCCCAAATTTTTGAACAGTAGTGTAGATATAATACAAACACAAACTGTGACTTGCTGGGTTTTTCATTTGGCTAGCCCACAAAAATGTTAAAACTATAATGTCAGCATGTATACAATTATTGTCCCCAGTGTCCCCAACATTCATGTAGCTGGCTAAATGTTACTTTACTTGCTATTTTTTAACATGTATTCATTTTAATTATTAATATATTTTTCACCCCCCTCAAAAACACTTCTTAGCTGCCTCTATTGCATTTTGAGTTTTTTAATGCAAACTTTCGGTTTAAAAAAAACGTAATATATTACAGTGCTTTGATTCGGTGTGTTTCAAAAACAATTTGATTAAATGGTCGATTTATTGACGAAAAATAAGTATCAAACTTAAATGTGGTAAATGTACATGTCGGCATGTTTCTTTGTTCATAGATTTTTCCGTTTGGCCCTTTTATCAAATATTTAACCCAATGCTGACCATCACTCATGGGTTTGCCCACCCCTGATATAATAAATCAAATTACAAAGTAAATGCTAAAAATCATACAGTATTTTCAAAACACTCTTTTTGTTTTTCAATGTATATTTTTGCTGTAGCTTACCTGGGTTGTTGTGTTCCTGCGGTTGACCTCCAGTATCATTTCAGTATGTGCTTGTAGATATTTAACATCCTCTTTATGGAGCCAAGGTCAATTTTAAAAATATATATAATTATGTATACCCTGTATATTTACTGCAATCAACAAAAGTGTTGACCTATTTCCTTTTTACTTGTAGGTCAGACATCACCTGTGAAATCACTGAAACCGGTAAGTGAAAACACACGAATGAGTGTGATCGCCACACGCTTACATTCGGACTACAAGGCGCACCTGATTTTAAGCCCAGTACAATTTTAAAGAAGAAAAAAAAAAATCTGTACATGTATAAGCCGCACCTGACTATAAACCTCATGTGCCCACTTTGAAACATGAGATCTTTACCAATAAAGACAGTACACAGAAAGAGTTTTAAATAATATAAGGTACCTTAACCCCTTAACATTCTGACGGGCCGCCGAATTTTAATGAACAAATACGTGTCCGTAGATGTCACCAGTCACTGAAATACGTCAGGCCAATAGCATTGTTAAGCTTAAAATCTTGGGATTTCAAATATACTCTTTGATCAGGCTGAAACGAGATACCCGAAAACTATAAAGTCGGCGTAACTCACCAGTATGTCCTCTGGCCGTCCTCAATTTTTTTGAATTTTCGCAAAAATGTCTCTGTCACATTAAGGACAATCCATAGAATTAAACCGTGTCAATATTTACTCAATAACACACAACAATACTGACAGATGAATAGCTTGCTACTAGTGACACATAACCAAATATACGCATATAAGCTGACCAAGCAACCAATCATAAGTATTTTGTGAAATATAGGAAATGCTTAGCCAGACTCGTTGGTCATATGTGTTCACGTTATAGCAGGATTCTTCCCACACTGCTTGGGAAACAATGTCGTTCAATTAATCTTCACAAGTTATTGGTGGGGACATAACAATCAGGGTTCATTCTGGTGCTAGAAAACCAAATTTTAATTTTAATTTTGGGTTTTCACTGATTGAAAAGTGATTTCACTTTGGCTGAAGTGCTTATAAAGGCTTGAAATCGTTGCTGACTAATGGCAGCTGGCATTAGTTTGCATGACATTGTCCTATGAAGCGTCATGCCCTATGTGTCGCGCTCAAGAGGACTGGTTTATGCTACACCTACACAGGGCACTATGAAATGTATATCAGTGCAAGGATGGCGTATCATCTATGGACATTTTTACGGGCCATGCAAAGAATTAAGATACATAATATCCTTTTTACTCAACACATATGTGGGGAGAGATTACCGATTTCCGGACTATAGAGCGCACCTGATTACAAGCCGCACCCACCACATTTTAAGAGGAAAACCGATTTTGTACATACACAACCCGCACCTGTATATAAGCCGCATGCGCCCACATTTAAACATGTAACACAAACACAAAAATAACCCAAACCCGACTTTAAGTCCCGCGATTGAAACTAAATGTCCTCTCATTAAAGTCCACAGTCAAAAAATCACAGCCGGCAAAAAGAACGGAAAATGATACCGGTATTTAAGGTTTGATGCAGACCTGCAGAGTCCAGGTCCCGTTGAAAGTAATCCAAGGAAAAAAGTGTATATTTCGAAAGGTAAGGGTGGGAAAAATATATCAGATGAACACATTTACTCACGCAACTCCTTTTTCTTTAACCAACTTTTTACCCCCTCTTCTTTCCTTGTCTGTCCCTCACCTTTAGCGGTCCCCACTTAAACTCGGCACCCCACGTTTGTTCCGCCCCTCATTTTTCGTTCATCCGTGCAAAACATATGAGAATAAGTGTCTAAAATAGATAAAAATAAATACATCACAAAAATATACAGTTGCAAATACATATTATACATGGGTTACACATGTTTACATAGAAAGACGGTACACCGAGAGAGTTTTCAAAGCTTTAATAATAATAATATAGCTTTGACAGGGCAGTTAATGGTAGCAACACTCGAGCGCCGCTAGCGGCCGTTAGAAAAATTACATAAATTGGCCGCATCACTGAATAATCCGCAGGGTTGAAAGTTAGGGAAAAAAGTAGCGGCTTATAGTCCGGAATTTACAGTAGTCTCAGAAACTAATAGATTTTTTAATTTACACAAGATAAGTGCTCATGCAAGATTTAAAATTGCATATTTAAATCGCAGATCTATTTGTGGCTCTGCAAAATATATGATTCACACCGGATTTCTTTTAACAATCCTCGATAAATTGGAAAATTGGCTTTGTAAGTCCTTAAAAAGCGCTTGAATTTCCCATGGCAAAAAAGGGTAAAAACCCTGAACAATGATTGCTCAATAACGGTGGGGACGCGTCCCCTTTGTCCATGCTAAAACGAAGCCCTTGCATTAAGCATCAGCTTCTGCTGCATTTTCCAGCCAGTGATTCGCTTGCAGGCTCACATTTCTAAAAAGTATGCTGTTTTGTGGCAAACACCATTTGTTCTTGTGTTGACTCCCTATGCTGCACTCTTAAAGCGGCATGCTGCTGTAGCAGCACGGGCTATCAAATACCGATGTATTGATTCCTTGCAAAATTGGAACCTGCGCGAAAGATGCACGAATGCAACCTACATCATCTAAGAACATGTGTTCTTGCTATTGTCAACATTCCTATGTGATTCCTCTGTTCCAGTGCACAGCACCAACATCTCAGCCTGCTCCCCACCATGCACCCCAACCTACGTATCAACCTGCCCCTCAACCGACACCTCACCACACTAACCCGACCCCAGTCGCACACTTGCAGAGGCTGGAGAGAAACGACAGCCCCGAAATGCTCGGCAATGCGGAATTGCCTCCCAGTCCAATGACCAACTCTACGCAGTCTACGTCTCCTAAACCCGATGCTTCCGAACTCTACATCAAGTCTAAGGCGATGCTGGACAGTCAGCGTACGTGTACCATCATTTTTTTTGTCAACAAATAGTTTTTTATCATCTAAATCAGGGATGTCCATTTTTTTCAGGCTAAGAGCTACTTTTTGTTACTAATTAGCGCAAAGGGCGCCCAGTTTGATATGCGTTTCTAGAATAACAACTTATCTTGTTATTACTATGTTGAGACTATGTTATTTTCTAGTCAATAATGGAAGCCGGGCTAAATAGACTTAGCCAAGCACTACAATTTCTTGTACTAGAAAATCACAATGACCCAGCACTGGTGAGCTATTTTATGAACAGGTCTGGGGGCACCCCAGTTGTGCTTTGGGGACACTACATTGGAGACCCCTTATCTGAACTGTCCCTTATAGGTTTAGATATTTTATTGTAGGTATTTTAGAGCATAATCATTTTCTAAATTTATCAATATTAAATGTATTGGAAAGAGGTCTAAATATAGTGGAAGCTATAGCTCTTGTTGGTGATAGGAATGAGTGCAGAGGTGTTGTAAAAGGATAGTGGGATGTTTATACATGTTCTAAGGGATGGGCAGGGCACCTCTATGATGCGGCAGGGGTAAACCAGTGAAAGCTGTCAGGCCCTGCTCTTGAACAGAACAGTGTGTTGTGTCACCCTGACCCGAGTGACATGGCCGATTTCTTGTGTCCCGTTTCATCCGGAGGGACGAAAGCATGACCGACGGGTGCCGAGGTGCTTAACTTGTTTGGGTGTTCGGGCATTTGGGTTGGCCATGGTCAAATTTTTAGTTTTTTGCTACTTTTTCCTTTTTCTTTTTTGTTTTTGTATGTCTTTGTCTTGCTGTCGGTCACCCCTCTCGAGGGATATGACCAAGGTAGGTAGGTAGTAGAAATGTATTATTGCTTTTGTATAAAAAAAATATCTCTGAGACTTTACGGTATACTTCCGTATTTGAGCGACAGTCATTGCTGGCCCAAAATCATAATACACTGTATGCAGTAGAATTGGACAGATGATAAAAGAAAAGGCATTAGAGCTTAACAATATTGCGAAAGACAGAAATGGACAGTGTTTCAACAAAATACTATACAAGCCCTTTTATGTACGTATACACATTATACCGAGTGGTTATTGATGCACAGTAGAGAGACTGTCCAACCTATCAGAATGCACTATGCAAATCAGTGGCATAGTTAGTGTGAAAAACCGTGTCATAATGAGAAGCTATAATGCCTTTCCGTATCTTATATATAGAACTAAAGGTCTAGTGGTAAAGTGTGATTTGGGTTCAATTTCTTTTGAAAACAATGTTTTGCGATTTTACTTATCTTATACTTATAGACTGGTTATTGCACTATTATATAGTGTAATTGTATAAAGGGCCTAACAGTTTAACTCTGTAGCTTTTACTTTAACCGCAATTTAATGCACCTTATAGTCTGGTACGCCTTATGTGTGATAAATATAAATGACGTAAGACTATTTTTCTGGGGGTTTGCAAAATACTGTAATCTTTTGATAAAAATAGTATTTTCTGGTCCTGTAAAAAGAGATTTTTTTAATAGTCATTTAGGATGTGTAGTAAGTTTACAGTTGAACTGCTCAGTCAGCAACCAACATTTCTTGTGTTGCTTCTCAATTCATTATTATGATTTTTATTATTGTTTTCTTCACCATAAGAAAAAGTTGACATCATTTTTTTGCCCCTTTCTATACCATTCCAAATAGTATTAATTTTTTCTGCGCTGTCGTATGGAAAGACAAAGTATCTTCTATTTTCAGTTTTTTTCATTTTTTAGTTTTTTGCCCTTATGAAATGACCCAATTCTGGGGACTTTTAAATGCATGACCTAGTTTTTGACTCGTCTTAAAAAAAGTAAACTAATTTTTGGGGCTTGCTTTGTACAACTTGACCCACTTTACATTAAAAATATTCCCTTAACGCAAACAAGTAAAAATTAACCTAAAAATTCACGTTACCGTGACAATATATAAAACTGGTATACCATTGCGTACTTTTTAGGACCTCCTTGTACATTGACCGCACCACTGGCATTTTATGTAGTGAATGTACAAATACATATATGATTTGAATAATAACAACAAAACGCCTGTTCTTTGGAAGAATTGAGCAAATAAACTAATGCACCACTTCAAAATATAAATAAAAGGGTGAAACCCTTCTATAAAGGATGTCTTACTTATTTTTTAAAGGGACAGTGGATGTTATTTAGTACATTCTTTAAAGACAATATTGCTTTAAACAAAAAGCAAAAATACATGAACTAAATGTAAACATGCCTTTAATAAATACTCATAGATCAAGAAATTAGCATGTATCTTACATAACAGCTTACATAACTGCCCGCCATCTTGCTGCTACAGCTACCCGAAAACAGTAAAACTACTGGGCAAAGAATTAGAAGTAAAATTGTCATTTTTAGTCTCTGTTGTTTGTAGTCTTACTTAGGCTTTTTTCTTTTGCAAAACACCTTACAGCAACTTCTAGTAGTCAAATAATGCACACTGTCCCTTTAAATCAGGGGTGTCAAACTCTTTTTAATTCGGGGGCCACACGATAGAACAAACATTCTGTCAGGGGCCGGACTAGTAGATTAAAGAGAAAGAAAAAGAGAGATAAAGAAATAAGAGAAAGAGAGAGGGAAAAGGAGAGAGGGCGGGACAAAGAATGAGAGAGAGGGAGAGAGCGTGAGAAACAAAAGAGATAAAAAGAGAAGTCGTGAGAGAGGGGGAAAGAAAGGCAGCGGAAGAAAGAAATCCAAAGAAAAATAGAAAAAAGGAAGGAGAGAAAAGAGAAAAGAAAGCGCGAAGGGTAGGATGAGAGAAAGAGAAAAGGAAAAAAGGAAGTTAGAGCAAAAGAGGTTAAAAAGACACCGAGAGAGAAAGAGACAAAGAGCAACAAAGGAAGAGTTTTAAAAAGACACAGAGAGTGAAAGAGACAGAGACAGATAGTGGAAGAAAAGGGGTGGAAAAGAGGGCGAGAGAGAGAGAGAAAGAGAGAAAAAGAAATACATGTACAGTGCCTTTGTTCGAGGCACCTTTCTTTGACAACATCAAGTTGACATATTTCAACCTGAAGCTTGTTTTTCTCTTGCGCTTCTCTGAGTGTTGTCTGGCGGGCCGGATTCAATCCCTTAGCGGGCCGGAACTGGCCCGCGGGCCGCCTGTTTGACACATGTGCTTTAAATGATGCCTAAAAAGCTATGAACATTTATTTTTACTATTCTTTGTTATTGTATGTGTTTGTCTTGCTTTAGGTCACCCCTCTTGAGGGATGTGACCAAGGTAGATAGATAGATAGATAGATAGATAGATAGATAGATAGATAGATAGATAGATAGATAGATAGATATAGATTGAAGATGGAATGGTCTAATGTTACCGTGGTAACTGTATTCATTAAAATCCAAATTTTGCAATTGGGGGCGGCAGTAGCTCAGGAGGTAGAGCGCTCGTCTTGGGATCAAGGGATCCCAGTTCGAATCCCTGCTTGTCCGTGTTACATGTCGAAGTGTCCTTGGGTAAGACACTGAACCCCTAATACCCCCAATAAGCAGGTTAGCGTCTTACATGGCTGCAATACAAGGCCGCTATTGGGAAATGTGAAGCACACTGTAAAGCGCTTTGGGAAGTCATTGACTTGAAAAGCGCTATATAAATGCAGATCATTTCATTTCATTTCAATTGTCTTTGGATAATAACAACAAACTAATGATTATGAAGGGTTTTTTTTTTATATTGTATATTGTTTCTCCTTTCGGACGAATGCAGATTTTTATTAAAAATTTCTCTGCAGCCGTAAACACGAAGGACCTGGATGTGTACATCAAGAGAAACCAAGAGTCTGGCTTTGGTTTCAGGGTTCTCGGAGGCGAGGGACCAGATCAGCCGGTAAGGAACTGCACGTGTCTTTGATTACCACATACAGTGGAACCTCGGTTCTCGACCATAATCAGTTCCAGAACCCTGTTCGAAAACCGATTTGGTCGATCACAGAAAATCGTTTTTCTTATTAAAAGTAATATAAAATAGTTTTAATCCGTTCCAACACCCTTAATGTTTAGCAAGAACTTAAACATGAAGCTAACCCAGGCTAATCGTACGTTAGCGTAATCTTCCGTACGAAAGATTACGCTAACATGAACGTGTAAAAATAAAAAAAAAGGATTATGAATAGGATTTCTTACCTTTGTGGTGGACGGTGGGGAAAGAAAAATCATCAAAAGTTTTTCAACCTCTTCCAAAACTTGCGGCAGTTGCTTGCTTATAGCGCTAACTTCCTTAGCCGCATCACTCGATTTCACAGCCTCCTTATTCTTTACTATCGTACTGATAGTAGATTTAGCCATGCTGTATTCACTAGCAAGATCGGAAATTCGTACACCTCTTTCATATTTAGCTATTATGTCTTTCTTAAAGGCAATAGTTGGACGAACAACTTTTTTTTTTTTTCACCTGTCCTGCGTGCACCAACCTTCTTCTGAGGCATAATTAGGGGCTAAAACACCCGTACGCCGCTCAGCATCGCACCCTAGCGTACCGGCGTTCGAACTCCGATTTTTCGACCGAACAGCGAAGCAAGAATTTCTCAAAATTTTTGGTCGAACACCGATTTGTCCGAACTGAGAGGCGTTCGAAAACCGAGGTTCCACTGTACTCAATTACTGCAGAGCACACAAAGGCATTTTCCCCGCCCTTGATTTCAGATTCACCACATGCACATTAAACGGTCCTTGTTCCTTTTTTGTTTCTGCAGGTTTACATCGGTGCCATTGTCCCATTGGGAGCGGCTGAGAAGGACGGGCGCCTGAGGGCAGGTGATGAGCTGCTTTGTATAGATGGCGTGCCGGTCAAAGGCAAATCGCATAAACAAGTGCTGGAGCTAATGACCAACGCTGCCCGCCATGGGCAGGTCTTGCTGACGGTCCGCAGAAAACTGACACATGCAGGTGGGTTGGCTGCCCCACTTTCTTTTTTTTGATAGACAAAATCACTTAAAATAACAGACAATTCTACGTGGTGTTTCCTGCCGTTTCAAAGTCAAGTCTTGTTTATTTGTTTAGCCCTTAATTACAAAGAGTCTCAAATGGCTGCCCTTGATCTAAAACCCAGTGTTCTAGTTTGCCCGCGTCCCTGCGTCCTAGACGCATCATTTTTGCTGGGGACGCATTGGGTCAAATCAACGTGCGTCCCCGGGACGCAACTTTTTTGACACCAAATTGTCATTACTACCCGATTACTTTTTTTTTTTAACAAATATTTACCGCACTCAAAACTTTTCGTCAGGCAGAACCGCCATCCGCCATTGTTGTTTTGGTCTCGCGCCGATCTCGACAAACGAGATCTCGTTGCTTCGAGATGACGTCATTGTTGTGGCGGTTGTCGAGTGAAAGAGAAGTATGCCTCCGAAAAAACAGTTGGTTTTAGGTGCAAATCAACCAAAAATTGGTAATTTCTTCAGTGTCGGTAATAAGTCGAAACATAACACAGAAAGTGGTTACAACGGCAATAATTGCAGCACAAAAAAACGGCGGATAAATTCTTCAGAAGACCGCGAAGGCAAGGAAAACATGTGTTTTGAAGCGAACGATTCGACGAAAGAAAATAAACAAAAGAATACTCTGAGCAAGAAAAGGACTTTTCTGCCAAAATGGACTAAATTATATTCCTGGTTACGCTATGAGGAGGATGATAAAGAATTGGACCTTGAGAAGGCATTACAACTATGGCGGGACAGCAAACCACAAAAAATATATGAACTGAAAAATTTAAAGTGATAACTGTTTTGTATTACCAATTAACTGTGATGATTAAAACTGCAAGAATATATAAATATTTCAGCAATATTATTTTGTATAGTGTACAATATTGTGAACTGAAAAATCTGAAGTGATAACTGCTTTGTATTACCAATTAACTGGGATGATTAAAACTGAATGAAAATATAGATTAATATAATTATTTCAGCAATAATATTTTGTATAATGTACAATATTGTTGTGAACTGAAAAATCTTGAAGTGATAACTGATTTGTATTACCAATAAAGTGTGATGATTAAAACTGAATGAATATATAGATTTATATTATATATTTGTCGCCGATTTACAATTTCAACCGCGATAACACTAAATTTTGGGGACCCATAGATCTCTGTTGGGACCCATCGATTTTTGAGCATGCGAGTCCCTGGGACCCATCACTTTTCAGAGGTAAAATGAACACTGGTGACAATGATGTTAATAGTGCACACTAGTCAAAATAACAAACTGGCATCCTATGCCATTTCCCAATCAAGTTTCCAATATTAAAAATGGAAAGAAGCAGAACATCATGCGGTTATGCAGCATAGAAAATGAATAATTGGACAACTGCCTGTGTTTGTCAGACGTCGGTGTTTGGGAAGCGGAAGGAATGCCGCATCCCCTTCAAGTGGCCCACACTCAGGTTGGCAGCTCCCCGACCACCCCCCGGGGGGAGCCTCCGAGGGCCGCCTATTCTTCTCGACAGGAGTCCTTTGACGTCACTCTGCATCGCAAAGACAACGAAGGCTTCGGCTTTGTCATCCTCACCTCGAAAAACAAGCCTCCTCCAGGAGGTCAGACATGCATTTATTCTCGCTTCGAACAAACAGAACTGTTTGTCATGTTCACTCGAGTTCAGAGGAGTTGCAGGAATATGAATCATTTCGCTGACAATTAGAACTTTTTTTAGTCTAGTCTTGAGCTCTGAATTAATATTAATCTTCATCTACCTTTAGACCAGGGGTGTCAAACTCATTTTAACTCGGGGGGCCACACGATAGAACAACCATTCTGTCGGGGGCCGGACTAGTAGAGAGAGAGAGAGAGAGAGAGAGAGAGAGAGAGAGAGAGAGAGAGAGAGAGAGAGAGAGAGAGAGAGAGAGAGAGAGAGAGAGAGAGAGAGAGAGAGAGAGAGAGAGAGAGAGAGAGAGAGAGAGAGAGAGAGAGAGAGAGAGAGAGAGAGAGAGAGAGAGAGAGAGAGAGAGAGAGAGAGAGAGAGAGAGAGAGAGAGAGAGAGATACAAGTAAAGTGTCTTTGTGAGAGGGACGTGGCTTTGGCAACATCAAGTTGACATATTTCAACCTGCATTTTATTTTGTTAATATCATCTTATTTATTTTATTACTTTATTTCTATGTTCAATTACTATTTGAATGTGTTTTAGTGGTCTTGAATATGTGTTTTATAGCTATTTACCTTACTGAGCTAAGATAAGCTGCGCAGAAAATGGATGGATGGATGGATGAGTTGGAGTAGAAAAACTCCAGGACACGTGGCTCTTGGGGACTGGGTTGGTCTATACAATCTACAGTATATGATTTCATGCCCCTTATATTCCGGTGCGCCCTGTGTATGAAAAACATGTGAAAAAAGAGGGAGGTGCCTTTTTTGGAGAGTCGTTGGGCGTTGCCCCAAAACATAAACAGAGCCGAAATATGACAAAAAGGGAACGTATTTATTCAACACATTCATCAACATACAAGCCACGTTCAAGCCCTTCTCAGAGAAGGTCAGCTTTTTTTATACTGTGTCCTCGTGGTTACGTAATGTTTTTTTCAAACTCGACAGTCTTTTTCCCGCCCCGACTTGGCTCAGTCAACACTGTGGTATTTCCTGTATCAACATTGTTTCATAACATCCAGATGTTTTCCATCAAGCCGACTTGCAGTTAATCCACAACACCTTAAATCCAGTGCGCCTTATAGTACGGAGAATACTGTAGTCACAATTTTTGTTGTCCATGTGTGCTTCAGTAATTCCTCACAAGATCGGACGCATCATCGAAGGCAGCCCAACCGACCGTTTGGGCCAGATGAAGGTGGGCGACCGAATCTCGGCCGTCAACGGTCAGTCCATCATGGAGTTGTCCCACAACGACATCGTCCAGCTTATCAAGGAAGCCGGAACTTCTGTTACCCTCAGCGTTGTACCTGAAGACGGTAGATCGGCGCCTTTTCAACAAAGTACGAGAGGCATTCTTTTGTTTTTAATACGGCCTGCTTGTGGCCTTTGCTCTTGCAGACAGCATGCCTCCATCCACCAGCAACTCCGCCATGCAGAGTCCGTCGGTGCATCCGAGAGCTGTCGGCCAGCAGCCGCCCAGCTATGCAGACAGGTATAGGTTAACCGCAATATCAAAGATGGAGTTTCTATGAATTAATAATGCCTCCAATCTTCTTAGTGCAGCCGGCGGTTCGTGCGTCAAGGAAAAAAGCGGAGATTAAAGGGAAAAAAAAAGATTACTGAGCAGTCGGGCTTCATTTAGGGCTGCGTTTTTTTTATCTTGCGACAGCAGTTTCCTACCTGCTTAGGGGCCGGTCACACAGACATTTGCGGCTGAATCACGGCTAAAATTTTGCGTTTTTTTTTTGCCCGTGGTTGCCCGGGATGGAAAATGCGCAAATTTGGCCAACCCGCTGTTCATCTGTGGTATGGCCGGAAAAAAAGACGCCGGCGACTGTTCCGCTTCCTCATCGCGTCATTTCCTCGTGTGGACCACGGGTATAAAAGCTCCCGAGCCGGTGTTGTGCCCATATCCAACTTCTACGCAACACCCGCACTGCCCCACCCCCTCGCGTGACTTTTTCATCCACGTTTACTAACGCATTTTGTAGAGTACGATCGCACTTTATTGTTATAATAAACGCGTTATATAGACTAGGATCTCCCAATTGTTATAATTAGCTCGCTTTATAGTTTTAATAAGTGTTTTATATAGAATACGATCGCTTTCGTTGGAAGCGCAGCAGAATGCGCGTACACGCGAGGGGGGGAGAATTTAGGGTTCGATTACGTTCACGCTCACAACAAAAACAAAGACGGAATGATTTGAGTTGTATTACATTTCCAACAAATGCAAGACGGAGTGGTTTTGGTCATAAGTTCGCCAATACTTTCCCTAAATGTGTGAAGAAACGAGGTAAATGTGGTTGTAGTAGCGAGGGTATGCAAATTTCGGCACCGGGCTGTTAAATTTATAACCGCACAAGACACAGCCACGTGATAATCAATATTTCAAGGTATGGCATCATTTTTATTTTAAAATCTTGAAAAGAAATGTCAAGAAATAAAATTGGATCAATACGAGATCTCTACGCTGACGGGGGGAGGGTGGGTTTAAGTGTTGTTGGTCTTTTATAATCATTATCCATTATCGATAAGTTCATAATACGCTTCAAAGCTTAGGAGTCGGGATTCTTACTCTCAGCCAATAGGCCAAGCTAAGGTCCTGGCATTAAAGCTTCGATGCGACCACTGCGAATGCACCGAAAGATTTATTCGAAATGAAGAGAAACTACGCTGACGGGGATCCATGTTCACCCCCTTGACGTCACGAGCACAACTGATGCTCGGCATTCGCGCTGTTTATACGCGGAGAAAGGCGTTTGACTGTCACACGCGTAACACGCTAATTTCACGTAATAACACCGCGATACAGGCGCAGAACATGCTATTACCATACTCCACCCACGATTACCTGCTGAAATTTCCCGTCCTACCCATGTGTAAGCACGCCCTGGCCGCGGCCAGAGCACGTCGTTTGCGCGTCATTTCCGCGTCATTTCCTCGTGTTGACCACGTGTGCGGCACGCGGTTTAACACGTGCTCAAACTTTTGAGCAGCTCAAAAGTTTTGAGCGCGGCCAACCACGTGAAAATTTCCGACCGCGAGTAAAGCACTGCTCTATCTCGTCTATATGGCGGTCTCAAAACGTCCTACAGCGCTCAACAGCTACTGCCTCACGGCCAGAAATTTCTGGCCGTAGTTTAGCCTCAATACGCCCGTGAAAGGCTGTGTACCCGCGCTCTGAAGAATTGAGCAGCGCCTGACAGTTTCGCGCTGCCACGTGCGCGCGAATTTCCGACCTCGTGTTAAGCACCGCTGTATCTCGTCTGAATGGCGACCTCAATGCGTCCAATAGCGTCCGCCTCAGAGGCAGAAATTTCTGGCCGTGATTCAGCCGCAAATGTCTGTGTGACCGGCCCCTTAGTATACCAATTTGGCCCATTGAGATGCATGGCAAAGATGTGACCCGTGTGGAGTTTGGGAGCATTGAAAAGTTCCTGTTACAAGTGCTGAAGCTTTCGTAGTCACGCAGCACTGAAATGAGTACAAATTGAAAGGTGGTGTCCGTAATTTCAAAAGATACTACTTGCTGACGCCATCTCCTGGCTGAAATCATTATTGCAGCCTCTGTCAAGCTGTTGTGTGTTGCGTGCACCTGCGTGTCCTTTTTAGATACGCCCCAATAAACTCTTCTTCTTCTTTATTTTTGGGGGTTTAGGTTGGCATTTGGACTGTATTTGAAACAGTCATTTTTAACTTTCACCATTTTCACACTAGAAATAGGAAAATCTCGAGCAAATTACTCATCCCCCTTACCCCCTTACCTTCTTTCTTCCAGCCTAATATGTTTCGTGGCCATAACACTCATGTTATAAAATTATATGAAAGCAGATATGTGTGGTAAAAAATATATCTAAAGGCTCTTTGAACTCAGTTGGACATTGTTATACCATACTCAATGGAGAAAATATTTAATATAAACACATTTTAAGGACACCTCAAACTACACACCCCAAGATGGGGAGCGTGTATTGTCACATGATATTACTTCTTATAGATTAAAATATTATTACAATTGTGTAAACGCTTTATATGTATTGTCTTGAATGACAGTCAGTGTGAAAGAACAAAAAAACAAAATGTCACACCAGAACAGGTCATCCAGCTATAAAAAATCTAGAAATGTATTCCAAAACACTCTTAAAGATCAATCCACTTGTTACTTTTCTAAATATTACAGGGAAATTGTGTATAATTTCACAATTAGATATTGTGTAGTCAAATCGTCTTAAAGGGCTACACAGACCACTACTACATCATTCCCTGTTCTGGAACCAACAATAAATTCAAGTATTTATTACCTGTATTTGGATTTTCTAACAGATTTTTTTCAAACAAACCGTTGAATTATATTAAGTGCTACAAAGCACAAGGAAAAATGAAAACTATGGAGGCTCAAGGTGACCTAACTACAACATTTAAGTTTTTTTTTTCTCGACCTTTCACCTAGTTTTTGTTTCTTTGGGGTGCCCATAGCCAGTGTCTGAAATAACGTCTGCCCGGACGCCCGGGGCGTGCATTTTTTACGTCGGGCGTACAACTTACAAAACGTCTCCGCCTGAGTGGCCGACAACTTTTTCAAGAGAAAAAAAAATGAGATTTTTTTTCAAATCAAACGTTTGCTTTATTCCGATTTCAAAATTGGAAATTTCGGAATTTCCGTTCGTTTGGCAATTTGCATACTCGGCAGCAAATCAGAAGCCTGCATCAAATAACTTCGTGCTTTCGGACTTTCCCGTGCGTTATGAGGTCGTGAATTTGCATATCATTTTACAAAGTAGGCGCACAGAGAACACAAAAAAATGAATAAGTGGTTAGGAATCGAGCCAAAACCTCAGCCCCAGAAGAAATATTCAAAAGAAGCTAACCAAATTTATGACGCTACAAAACGTAAACGTACATTAAGAGCATCGTGGAAAGAGTTCACGTCGCTTAGCAGACGAGGCAATGCAAACATTGCATGAATGAAGATGAGTAAATACAGGTACATACTGATGGCAGATGGAAAACAGCAATGTCATATACATGCAATGAATGTTACAAGTAGATTTATAATAAACTTAATTTTAAAGTGTTGTTCTGTTATATATTCTAATTATCAATCCTGAGTAATTTGCAACATTTTTTTTTAATTTGCGATTAGTCGTCTTATTGTGTTTCAAGTTGTGAAAAATGGCGCAGGCGACTTTATGGCTAGGCCGGCAACTTTTCAGAGTTGTCTCCCCTGGTGTCCGCCAACTTTTTGTCATGAGTTTCAGACACTGCTATTTACAATTTGTTATTTTATTTTTTTCTGGAGCAGGAACAGTGACATGGGAACAATAAACCCGACGGGCTTCAGGCAGGTGAGACAGCATTTTCCTGACATTCCTCTCAGTTCATGTAAAAGTTCATATTTTCCAAATCCCTGTCATATACCTGAACTGATTTTCCTGCTAAAGGACGGTTTTGTCGTGGAGCTGGACCGTAGCCAGAAGGGTTTCGGCTTCAGTCTGAGGGGAGGAAAAGAGTACAACATGGGCTTGTTTATCCTACGCCTGGCTGAGGATGGGCCCGCACTGAAAGATGGAAGGATACATGTGAGTTGTTGCTGTTTGTGTAGACTATTTTTATTGTAATTTTTTCCCCCATTATTCATCAAATACATGGTTAAAATGAATTCAGAATCAACAACTTTGATAAACAATTGAAAAAACAAAAGGGGGAAATAAGGGCTGTTGGGAAAAAAGCCAAAGCTTATTGCAATGGTCGACTTGTCACCAACTTTTGAAACAATCAGACGAATAATAATGTAGCATGAAGTTGATTTAAGTCAAGTCATGTTCATGGGTCTCAAAGGGCTTTACAGACTATTATGACACCATCCCCTGATCTAAAACCTACATGAGGGCAAGGAAAACTAAAAACCTTAAATGAGGAAAATGAAGAAACCTTGTGAAGGGACCACACATGAGGTAATCCCCCTTCCAGAATGACTAGATTCTAGAACATTTAATCTCAACACCCATCTTATACAGGCACTTAGATAGGTTACCCCAAATGTGAAAACTTTGAATTTTTTGTTTTGCTGCTCAGCAGTATCATGTTACACTCTACCAGGCCAGAACAACATTCAATTTCAGCACAATGTCTGTTTGAAGGGTTGACAAAAAAGTGCCCAAAAAGTAGACTCAGCACCTTTGTTTTATTTAACTCTGCAATTTTGTCCAGAAAGCCATTCCACTCTCCCTGTCAGGACCAGAACGGAGACAGGACCCACTTGCGTTGCGTTTTTCACAAGTTTTATTGGAAGAAAGAGAAAGGGCTGCGCCCACGATCTGGTGTTCGCTGGACGCGGGAAGCAAGTCGCTTTGGTACTCTGATTGGGCTCTGAATGCGGAAGTGGATCTTCCGTGGCGAGCTATGGCGGTGTCAGGGACGGAAAATGCGGGTCGGTAGCCGGGACAGGAGAGCAAAAACGTGGTCAGGGTCGGAAGCGAGTCGTAAGCCAGAATAGGAGAGAAGACATAGACAAAAAGGGGTCAAAAGCTGGGACGGGAGAGCAGACGTGGTCAGGATCAAAAACGGTTCGAAGCCGGGGACACACGGGAGCCAAAAAACGGTTGAGGTGGGAGTCAGGGTCGAAAAAGGCTTGCCTAGTGTTTACTGAGGTTCACAGATAGACTGACAAAAGGGGACAGACAGGACTGGGTTCAAATACTGATCGGGAGCCAATTAGAACCTGCGGCAGTTGGCGCCAAAAGAGTGGGCACAGCTGAGTCACATCAGTAATCATGACACTCCCAGCCGAGAACAGCATTGAATATCAGCATTATGTTTTATAGGCAGTCAGATAGGTTACCCTAGATGTGAAAACCGCCCCGAAAAAAGCTGATTCTGCTATTTGGTTTGGTTCGACTCCGCATCTTTCCCAGAATGACACGTTACTCTGTATTTAACACATAAAAAGGGCGCAACGCTCCCAAAAATATAGTACTGTTTTAGGTCCTGGTCTGCCAAAGAAACGAGTACGACAACCCTGGGAGACGAAATGTTGTACAATTAGTTGCAGCCCTAATTGCAACCATGAGTCATTTGAAATCGAATGGATATTTGTCTATATTTGTGAATTTTAGGGAATAGGTTAAAGTATAGTTCAGGAGAGTCAAGTCAAGTCGTTTTTATTTTCATAGCCCTTAATCACTAAGAGTCGCAAAGGGCTGCACAGGTTATTGCAAACCACAGACTATTATTACAGACTATTATTACACCATTCCCTGGTATAAAACCTACATGAGGGCAAGGAAAAACTCAAAAACCTCAACATGAGGAAAATTAAGAAGCACATGAGGTCATCCCCCTTCCAGGATGACCAGGCTGCAATGGATGTTGCAATAACAAATAATACACAGATATTGTCAACAAATAATATAGGTTATTCATATGCTATAGAGTAGAGGTGTGTTTTAAGCTTAGATTTAAACATTTCCACTGAGGTTGCAGATCGGATCTCAGGGGGAAGAGCATTCCACAGCACCGGTGCCCGGATGGAGAACGCTCTCGAACCTGGGGAAATATTCTTAGCTCTTGGAATCACTAGTAGACCGGCGCTTTCAGAAGAAAGGCTCCGGACCGGAACATAGGGGGAAATTAAATCTGAAAGATAAGAGGGAGCAAGTCCATGCATGATTTTGTATAATACCAAGAGAACCTTAAAATCAACTCTTAAGCTAACAGGGAGCCAATGCAGGTTAGCTAAAATCGGGGTACCGTGATCAAACTTTCTTGTCTTGGTTAAAAGCCTCCATGCAGCATTTTGTACTAGCTGAAAGCTCTTGATTTTGGACTTCGGGAGACCGAAGTGTGAATTCTAATCTCCGCATCCGACTGAGACAGCATAGGGCGAATTTTAGCAACGATGCGAAGATGGAAGAAAGCTGTTCTAGTAATATTCTTAATGTGTTTTTGAAAGGACAGATTGGGGTCAAATATGACACCTACATTTTTGACTGAGTCTCTCTGGGAGATAATACATTTGTTAATGTTCAGAGCAGTTTTTGACAACAAGTCACGGCATTTAGATGGACCAATAATTAACGTTTCGATCTTTTCAGAGTTAAGGCGCAAGAAGTTGAGGTCTGCTTTGCAAGTATTCTTTTTAATGGCCGAATCCAGGCTGAAATGTTCCGAAACTTTGAAGTTTTGGTGCACGTAGTTGATGTTGATGCCACCATTTCTGTATGTTTTTGTTACCACTCGAGACATAGACGGTACTGGCTACTGCGCAACTCCGAACAGAGATTATAATCTTGTCCAGCAACAATGAACATGCAAATTTTTGTTTGTTTCTATAATCGATTTTTTTCTACAACGTCGACTAATAATTGCAGACTGAGTGTAGAGATTAAGTACCGTAAAATCCGAACTATAGAGCGCACCTGATTATAAGCCGCACCCACCACATTTTAAGAGGAAAACCGCTTTTGTACTTACATTAGCCGC
This sequence comes from Urocampus carinirostris, assembly GCF_059441175.1. Lineage (NCBI taxonomy): Eukaryota > Metazoa > Chordata > Actinopteri > Syngnathiformes > Syngnathidae > Urocampus > Urocampus carinirostris. The sequence goes on along the minus strand of NC_142351.1, from coordinate 11,490,120 downwards.
ACCTGTATATAAGCCGCATGCGCCCACATTACAACGTGTAACACAATCACAAAATTGACCCAAACCCTATTTTGAGTCCCGCGATTTTAACTGAACTCAAAGTGCACAGTTTAAAAACCACAGCCGGCAAAATGAACGGAAAATGATACCGGTAGTTAAAATTTGATGCAGACCTGCACAGTCCAGGTTCCGTTAAAAGTAATCCAAGGAAAAAAAGTGTATATTTCCAAAGGTAAGGGTGGGAAAAATATATATCCACCTTTGTCTGCCTTGTCCACAAACACTCACCTTTACCGGTCCCCACTTCCCGTCATCCCTGTGTCTGTTACGCCCCTTCTTTTTAATTGGTCAGTGCAAGACTTATCAGAATAAGTGTCCAAAATAAATACAAATAAATACATTACAAAAATATACAGTTGCAAATACATATTATACATGGTTACACATATTTACAAAGAAAGACGGTACACCGAGAGAGTTTTCAAAGCTTTAATAATAATATCATAACTTTCCTCCCAAACCGTGCCTGTGAAGGGTAGCAAAACGCTACTAACAAGACGCTCGCAATTAGGTTAAAGTGCCTGTTAAAATAAATATACCATTCATATAGAAATCACGGTAAAATATTCCCATCTTCCTCCCTACAACTGTCGTCATCAAAGTTGTCCTCCTTCAGTATGGGAAAGAGAGTTTGCCATATAAACGTCTTCCCACGCTCCCTTATTCAAAAACACGCCAGCAACACGCTCGCAAGGTAAAGTTTGCGTGCAATAGCTCTGTTTCCTTCTTTATCGGACTGTTCGATTGCGTTTAGCTTGTAAGCTGCGTCATGTGCCTTGAACTCGAGCGCCGCTGGCGGCTGTTAGAAAAATTACATAAATTGGCCGCATCACTGAATAAGCTGCAGGGTTTAACCTTTGGGAAAAAAGTAGCGGCTTATAGTCCAGAATTTACGGTACATGACAGAAAAAGTAAACCATGCTTTTGCTTCACAGGTGGGTGATCAGATTGTTGAGATCAATGGTGAGGCCACTCAGGGCATCACACACACTCGGGCAATCGAGCTGATCCAAACGGGCGGAAATAAGGTTCATCTGCTGCTTCGACCCGGCCAGGGTTTGGTTCCTGATCACAGTGAGTGACACCCGACAAGCTCGCTCTCCGCTAGCTGTGCAAAGAGATGCTTAGTGTGGAATATTGCCCATATGCTTCTTCTTGCCACGCATGCGCAGCAAGCTTTCTCTCTCGCCTTTTAGCTTTAAGCTCGCAAGCTTTCTCATGCTCCTATATCTGACTTGCCTTCTCTTTGTTTTTTTTCCATTGGCACGGCTTCCTGTTTCTTTTTTTTTCTCTCCTTCCTTTAGGTCTGAACTCGTCTTCCAACCTGTGCTTCTACATGAAACAAGAGCATCACTAAAGGCCTCACTGCCTTTCTTGGTCTGTCCCTAAATAACCGCGGTAAAACCTTGTGCTCCTCTCCTTCTTCCCAAGTGATTGCTCTGCTTCCAGATTTAAGTGTGTTCCTTCTGCTCACTTGCTGTCCAAATGACAGAACGGTTGCCTTCGGCAGAACATTTCATTATGTACTCAATATAGTTAAACCAAAGCAGTGAGTTCTAAAGAACAAAAAACCTGCTGGGCTTCGGAAGTAGCTATTTCGGATGCCAATGGACACATAGCTGTGGGACAATTAGATTTTGATTAAGAACTATGCATTCTGGAAACGTATTTGTGTGATTTTAATTATGTTTTATGGATTCTCTTTCAATACTATTTTTTTGTAAACCGATACAAGTATAAGTGTTCAACTCTTGAGTAGTCAACTACAAACACAGCCCTACTTACGAATAAGATAGGTCCGAACGATTGTTCGTAAGTTGAATTTGTTTGTAAGTTGGTTCAGTGCTATATTTTGTATGTTTAAGGTTGATATAACTATGTTTAAGGCTTGTATAAGTAACCTGTATTGTTTTGTGCTAAAAAAATAAAAATCTCATAAAATAATATTTTATATAAAGATGAGTTTAACTTACTTTTGGAAGATGGGCTTCAAGAGGTCCTCCTCCGTGGTAGAGCGTGGACGAAGAAAAAGCAATCCAACCATTTTCTCAACCGCATCAAGCTTTCCTATTCCACTTTCCTTTCAAAAGAAACAGCTCACCTCTTCTTCACATTTTACACCAACCATATTGAATGGATGCACGAGATATTAAACAATAAAAAGTTCTTAGCGCGCTAGATATACAGTACACGTAGTATGTTTACACACGAACTAGGAAGTAGAAGCCGGATTTCTTATTCGGGGTGGATGCTTGGGTGACCTCTCACAGCGCCACATGGAGGAAAGAAGCACTACAGTAATGTCCTCTACTCAGAAAAAGGTGCACACAATAACAAAATCTAACTTACAGCAATGTCCAGATATTTTTCGACATCCCGAAAAAAATGATCGTATCTACCGTTTCTCGTAAGTCGAATGGTGGTGAGTAGGGGAGCATCTGTATACCGATTCAAAGTACAGTAATCATTTGCTTTTCGCAGGGAATTGTTTAAAAAAAGAGCCTGTAATAGGCAAAATCTGTGAAGTAGGAACCTTTTCTTTTAACAATCAATTTCAAATTAAATATACTATTATCCACTGAATTCAAAGAGCAAACCCTTTTCACAGGCCCTAATGTTGATGAACATAGTCGTGTCTTCACCATGTCACCTGCCACTGAAATAGTCCATGTCACATATCATTGGAAAGCTTAAACTCTTTAAATTCAAGATATGATGACCATTTCAAAATAGAATCATCACTAAAATGTCACGATCAGTCTGAGACAAGATACACGAAAACTATTACTCACCCAGAGGTTCTGTGAAGTTCTACTCATGACACATTTCCACGCAAATATGGTGTGGTTAAATTCACGAGAGTCCAATTAGTCTGTGTAAGATATTTACTCCAAAACACATGATAATGCTGACAAATTTAAAAAAAAATCCGCCTGAAAGCATTCCTGCATCGTTTGACGATCCCTGTTGCAATCCGTCTGTTTCGCTCCAAAACTGTCTTTTAAAAATAAAAACACTTACGATATAGCTGTTAGCCTCTGACCTTTTGATTGACACGACTCTTGGCCAATTGCTAGCTTTTTTTCATGCTCCTTAGCCTGTGACAACATATGTGGTCTTGTATTGAAAAAAATAGGTCATTACCTCTTTTGGCTTCAAAACTCTTTAGCCACTAGTGACCGATTCTAATGTGGATTGACACTTTGGTTAGCCAATCATAATTCCCAATGTAATTTTACAGTCTGTATCAAAACGTTTTTGCTCAATTATCACTCGAAAGTGTGCACAATCATAAATTGACTTCAGAAAGGGAAGTCAAGCGTTTACAACTCTTTCACTCTCATTGCATAGGCCGCAGGGTTGAAAGCTTGTGACAAAAGTTGTGGCTTATAGTCAGGAATTTACGTTACCATTTATACTAACACTATTGATTGCACTATGCATTTCAGGATACCAGACAAAGTTTTTGGGCTACAAACACTCGAAATTAACTTACAGAGCAAGTTGTCATCCTACTGAGAATCATAATTGATAAATTTCTGATAAATGGACTTGAGTGGACAGCAATGAAAAAAATAATAACTAGTAAATGTGTTTAAAATCCGAAATAAACTAAATCAGAATAGAAAAGAATTGAACATTCATTGTCTTTGTCACATAACACTAAAAACGTCAAAGTCAAAGTGCACACTAAATAAAATCTGTTCATATATTGGGAAAAAAAGCCCCGAAACATCTGTGCATCTAAAATTATAGAAAAATATTGACATTCTGAGTGAAGATGAAAATTATAGATGTGCTACACTTAATTATAGGGGCAAAATGAAACCTTTTAAGGGAAAACCTCTAGTGCCCTGAACATTGTTAACATTGCTAAAACCTAACATTTATGACAGTAGTTAGAATATCTCACCTTTGAAATACAAGATCAGTATTGGCGGAATTAAATACTTAATTGGCATTGAGTGGCTCCAGCATGGTGATTAGAGAATCTGAAATCAAAGTAGTTTAGATAACTGCAAAATTTGACAAGAACCCCCTCTGTGTGTTCACTGGCATCCTCTCACCACAAGATGAGGAATTTTCACAAGTTGTTGTGTCTGGAAATTGAGCACGATAACATCAATGGCTTTTTCTCTGTCTTTACTAAGCTTCATATTGCTGTGCTGCTGAAAGACAAGTGTTTTTTTCCCTGAATGTGTAAAGAGGTGTGGCATTTTCAGCTTACTTTGTACTATTTGTTTGGCAGGTTCCAAGGATAACGTAACCATTCCAACCTCGAGCTTGCCCAAACACTCTGCTACCGATGGCCAGTTGTCGTCTCCAACCTATCCGTCCTCCGTCTCTATCTCTACCTCGGAAGTGTCCCCGTCCTCACCGCCGTTTGCCTCCCCTGATGAGTTCTCCAGAACAGAGCCGCGGCATACCGGCTCACCAGGGAGGGAGCGTCAAACTAACAGGATCAAAGGACAATGGGCTTCCACTAAGAGGACCACAAACAGAAGTGACTCTAAGGCCGCCAGTCCCAAAAGAGCCTCTGAAAGCGGGGCGGATCGCGCTGACAGAAAAACCCAGCACTTATCTTCAGAGGACATCAGCAGTGATCGAAAGAGGGACCGCCGCTCTTCGAGCCCCAAGAAGAGCTCCAGGAGGGAACATGACGCGGCTGTGCCCGTCAAGAACCAGGAGGAACCCCAAAGCCCCCGTCGCCCAGCGGGACAGCAGCCGGCAGGGGAAAGGCGAAGGACCAAGGAGGAAACTGCTGCAACTTACCGGCCCGAGAGAGCCGCTCCGGAAAGTGATCGCCACAAAAAGGGCAAAAATGCTGAAGGGGCGCCGGTAAAGTCACATGGTAACAGGGAGAGGTCAGGATCAGACGGGGACACGCTTAGCCGCAGAGGCGCAAAAGAGAAGGAGGGTCACTCGCACAGGTCGCCTGAAGATCCCGGCAAAAAAGATCAGAAGGGTGCCAGCGGGAGTGTGCAAGACCCCAGCAAGAAGCCACCCATCACGCCGGGTCCTTGGAAGGTTCCCAGCCCCAGCAAGATCCAGTCCCAGGTGGACACTGCATAGCAAAACGTATTCTTTCTCACTTCGGAGAGGCTTCGGAGTTATCTTGCCTATACGTTTTTTGTTGTTGTTCAGTCCGCTTCTTAATTGTGTCTTGAGGTGCGCATGTTGCCACTCACTGTGAGACTCAGATAATTCATGTGATTCGAAGGTCGAGGCTTATTCCCGTGCCGGCTGTTTCCTAGGCTCATGGATGAATTCTTGGAGTCGCTTTTCATTCCATAAACTGACCGCTTCCACTTAAGATTCCCAACTTCCGTGTTTCTATCAGCGTATTGGCGGCTTTTCGCAGAGCATTTGTGTAACTCAAGCGACCGGACACTTGTGCTGATTGTTGTGGTGTTCGATATGTGTCGATAATAATGTAATTTATTGAAATCATATTTTTCCGCACAATTGCTGAGTCGGCAATATTTTGGGAGGGTCGGGCTTGTCACCCATTCTCGCAGTGTGATTGACTCTCACACACAAAGAGAAATGTGATATCGAAATGTCCCATGCGGGTACAGCTGTAAGTACTGCACAATGTATACATCTGATTTATTTTATTATGTGACCCACATGGGTCAAATTAGCAGCTCTGTGTTTTAGGTTCATGTGGATATTGTACGTTTGCAAGCTTTTCTATGTTGCTGTAGCATTGACTCAATCTACTAGAACATTATTAATCCATGTGTTTACGTCTTCGACACAGATTTTATATCCATTGAATTAACAGAACGTGTGATTGTAAAAAGTGCGTGCGCTGACTCGAGCATTCTCCGAGACTCTATCTATCTATCTACCTTGGTCATATCCCTCAAGAGGGGTGACAGACAGCAAGACAAACACATATCCATAAACAAAGAACAGGAAAAAGTAGCAAAAAACACACACAAAAATTTGGGGCCATGGTCAACCCAAATGCCCAAACACCCAAACAAGTTAGGCACCTCGGCACTCAAGTCGGTCTTGCTTTCGTCCCTCCGGAGGAAACGGGACACAAAAAAGCGGCCATATCACTCGGGTCAGGGTGGCACAACACACTCTTCTGTTCAACAGCAGGGCCCGACAACTTTCACTGGTTTACCCCTGCCGCATCATACGGGTGCCCTGCCCATCCCTTTGAACACGTCCAAACATCCCACTATCCTTTTACAACACCTCTCCACTCATTCTCTGAGAATGCTCCACTATTTTCATCATCAAACAAGGCTACCACGTCATTCTAACCTTTTTTTTTATTTTCAACTCACGATTACCAACATTATTTCTTAAATGAAGAGCTTGGTTGGAATGGACACCAGTGGTAGAGTTCTTTTTAAACGCTTTTTAATTCAAACTAATGTGTTGTGTTCTTCTGTGAAACAACCTAGACCTTTTCTAGGAGTGGTGCAATTGGGATTGGAAAATTACAGCATTTGTTTTAAAAAAAATAGCCAAAATTGTTTAAATAACCTGCATTTTATGAAAGGTAAATTTTACCATTGCACTGATTTTGCTGCTCTTGGGCACTGTGTCTCACACACACTGTTTCTTCTCGCTGGTTGCCATGCGAAGCGTTCGACTGCCTCTCTTGAAGGATGTACAGGAAAAAAAACATGCTTTCATCTGTGTTCTCTGTGGTGTTGATATGATACACCCCTGTACCGTTTACCGTGCATTCCATTTCCATGTAGAAGACTGTGGCCTTGTATCGCTCAAACATATATAAGAAAAAAATACGTTTCAACATTGCGGTTAGATGTAAATGTTTGTAAACTGTACAGCACCTGTATAAATCTTTGCATTCATGCAGAAAAAAATTATCACCTGTAAATTGTTTCATTATTTTTTTAAGGGAACTGACAGGAAAACATAGAAAATTGGTGACAATACATAATCTTGCATTCTGATCATGCACTGATGAATAAAGGTTTACTGAAGAAACAGATGTGTGTGTGTTGGTTGATTTGTTAATGTACGCGGTTGTATCTATCTATCTACCCTGGTCATATCCCTCGAGGGGTGACCGACAGCAAGACAAACACATACAAAAACCAGGAAAATTTAAAAAAAAAAAAGGAAAAAAGTAGCAAAAAACACAAACATTTTTGGACCATGGTCAACCCAAATGCCCAAAAACCCAAACAAGTTAAGCATCCCGGCACCGAAGTTGGTCATGCTTTCATCCCTCCAGATGAAACGGGACACAAGAAAGCGGCCATGTCACTCGGGTCAGGGTGACACAACACACTCTTATGTTCAACAGCAGGGCCCGACAGCTTTCACAGGTTTACCCCTGCCGCATCGTACAGGTGCCCTGCCCATCCCTTAGAACACTCCAAACATCCCACTATCAATGTACACGGTAATAATAAACTTGATTTTAAAGTTTTGTTCTGTTATATATTCTGATTATCAACAGGGTTAGGTAGGGTTACTTTAACTGGATTACTTTCAATGACTTTTGGATTACTCCAATACCAAATATGCTAATAAAAGACAAAAGAAACTAAATATGAATAAAATTATGACTCACAACACGTGGTAAGCTACACAATACAGCTTTATTTATATCTGTACACTGAAGGACACTGAGGGAAACTGTGGGAGTCAGATCCATCGACATTTCGTTCTGTATACACGTGTACTAGAATGACAATAAAGTAGATCTGAATCTGAATCTGAATCTGAATCTCTCCTGGCTTTGATCTCTTTGACCTCCGGCAAAACTAACATAAAATGCGACAGAAACAAAATGAAAATATATCCAAACAGCTTGCCAACATTATTTTTGCCGTTCCATGTATTCCGTTACTCCCCAAGCCTGCACAAAATTTAGTCATTTTATTCATCCTTTTTAACTTCCTTTTTTCCTTTTCTCTCTTTTCCCCCTCTCTCACGACTTTTTATCTTTTTTCTCTCACTGTACTTGTATCTGTCTGTCTCTCTGTCCCTCTCTCTCTCTCTGTCTCTCTCTCTGTGTGTCTCTCTCTGTCTGTCTGTCTCTCTGTCTGTGTCTCTCTCTATCTCTCTCTCTCTGAGGCGCTGGGCAAATTCACAATGAAAAACCCACGTAAAGCCTAACGTAAATGCTTTACATAACATGGCGCACAACTGAATATGTCTAAATTTCAGGTAAGTGCGCTTTAAAAAATATAAAAAATTATTATTAGGCCGTGCGCTCACGTGCCATAGGTTGCCGACCCCTGCTAAACCAACAGCTTTATCAAACACCGATGTTATGCCACCAGGCCTTCAGAATTGTTTTTGAAGGCCTCTGTGTACATTTCTGAGCCTGACAGCAAGTAGTGGTTGAAATGTGATTGGTTGTATACCTAAATATAAAAGCACATATCTGGAAGCAGCGTAACCAGAGGAAAACCAATTAAAAGAAGGTAAAAGACTATTTGGATTGATTTAATGAATATTGATGGTCAAAATATGATTAACATCACATGATTCAAATATTTGTAAGGCCAACAAGGCCTTGCAGGCTCTGGCGGCCCACCACTGTGTTTTAATATTAATCCATGTCTTCGATTTTGTAATATACACTTTGAATTTTTTTATTTCACGCATATCACAAATTTACTAACATGAAATGGATGAATCAAATAAATGTGGGGAATGAAAGGTACGGGCGGGGGCTGTGCCCACGACAATATCAAGAAATCATAGTCAGCTCAGTAGCCTAGATGGTAGTGTGCCCGCTTTGAGACTGAGAGGTCGCTGGTTCGCGCCTCGACCGAGACATACCTAATTGGTGTAATGGCGGCGCCCTCTGGCTGCGGCTGCATCGACTCGCTACAACGGGTCAGGTGTATCGACATTTCGTTCTGTGTACATTGTTACAAAGAATGACAATACAAAGGAAATTATTATTATTATTATTTTGTCCCCACCGATTTTATATGATCACTTAAATAAAATATGCTAAGTTTCCAACAATATTAAGACGAAATCTACGCCCTTGCTAAGTCAAGTCAAGTCATTTTTATTTGTATAGCCCTTAATCACAAAACGTCTCAAAGGGCTTTTAAAAAAATCTCAATTTGTTTATTTACATAACACTGTCAACAAACGCGAGAATTAAATAAGTTATTTTATTATGTTTCCTTTGGATTAATAAGGTGAGGACGTTGTAATTTGTTGTATTGGTAAAATATTGGTTTCACATGCTTTGTATGCGATTTGTGTTGATAATTTAGAGCAGTTAAAATAATATTTTATATCGACAACAAATTAATTCGTACTCACCTTTCAATCCGAAGCTTTCACTGACAGTGAAAGCACGCCTCCTAGTGACACGTTTCACTATCTGCCCAACACTCTCATCCACAATGAGTTTGAGGGTTTTGTTTAAAAAATGTGATTACCAAACTGTTTAGTCTTATTTTTCTTTTCTTGTTTTCTTTTATAATGTTGTTGTATTTTGGGGTTTTATTTTGTGATAAATATCACAATCAAACTAAGTTTTGTTCCCGGTACTTTTCCTTTTTAAATACGCACACTTGTTTTGGTATAAAAGGCAGTCGCGTGAGACTCGCTTCTAATTGGCCAGTGGGCCAGAGCAGTCGCATCCAATAGGTCAATGCGCCAAATGAGTGCGCCCTTTAAAACAGTGCGCCAAATGGGTGTGGAAATACAGTATAATAATGAGCTTTTGACTACCATAGCTGTCAACCTCAATGGCTCCATGTCCGTACAAACTGTCGTATTTACCCTTACAAAATACAAAATAATCTTACGCCATATTTTTTGGGGGGGAATGACGTATCATGGGAAATCCCCAGGCGGCAGACGCATGCGCACAGTATGAGACTGGAGATAGGCCGGGGCACAAAGCAGATTCCCCCCCTTTTCTCGGGAAATTTGGTTTATGCTGCTTTTGTATTGTTTAACCATATTAGCGCATACCATTAAGACTTTGCACTTTATTTTCCCGAAGCTAATTTATTTTGGTGCCCTCCTGGGCACTTGATTCCCTATGCACGTTATGTGCGTTTGTGGGGCTACGGCCCTGCTCCCAAGTTACGAACATATACAGTGGAACCTCGGTTTTCGAACGCCTCTCAGTTCGAACAAATCGGAGTCCGACCAAAAATTTTGAGAAATTCTTGCTTCGCTGTTCGGTCAAAAAATCGGAGATCGAATGCCGGTATTGCGTGAGTGCGAACGCTAGGATGCGATGCTGAGCGGCATGAGGGTGTAGAACGCTCTTTTCGTGACCAACTGTTATCGCGTGCGGACGTGCTTCGTTTTGCTTTCGCTTTTAATATAGGTGTACCAAGTGTTTTAGCCCCTAATTATGCCTCCGAATAAAGTCAGTGCAAGCAGCAAAGTTGCTACAGGTGAAAAAAGAAAAGTAGTGCGTACAACTATTGCATTTAAGAAAGAAATAATAGCAAAATATGAAAGAGGTGTGTGAGTGTCTGATCTTGCTAGGGAATACAGCATGGCTTCTGCTAACCACCACAAAAATAAGAAATCCTATTCATAATTATTTTCTTTATCCTTTTTTTTATATTTACACGTTCATGTTAGCGTAATATTTCGTACGGAAGATTACGATAACGCGAACGTACGATTAGCCTGGGTTAGCTTTATGTTTAAGCTAAACATTCAAGGTAAACATTCAGGGTGTTAGAACGGAGCCCAACATTCAGGGTGTTGGAACGGAGCCTGCTTTCCAATGAACCGCTCACCACTTGTTGTGGAGACCCGGGTGCTAAATGACTTGTAAACGACCAGATTTTTTTATTTTTACACGATCATGTTAGCGTAATCTTTCGTACGGAAGATTACGATAACACGGATGTACGATTAGCCTGGGTTAGCTTTATGTTTACGTTAAACATTTAAGGTAAACATTCAGGGTGTTGGAAGAGATTAAAACGAATTAAATTATTTTTAATGGGAAAAATGATTTCGGTGATCGAACAAATCGGTTTTTGAACAGGGCTCTGGAACGGATTATGGTCGAGAACCGAGGTTCCACTGTATCTACTGAGCAATTCTCATCGACGCGTAATTCGGCAAATGACCACTAAGAGGCTCTATCTGGCCATAAACGCAGCAACTCGCCATGATTTACATTAATTTTAGAACCAACTTTGGGGATAATTCCTGGGTCCTTTAGGCTTTCCAAACCTCTTTCCAAATCCTGCGAAGGACAGAAAAAAGACGCTGGTTTGGGGGTAAAATGAAACAAAAAAAGGTGAAATGATGATGAAGATTACCATATCTGAACAGTGAAGTTACTACTCCCTTTGGGGAATTCGGCAGTGGACCCGAAGTGGCTGGTTTCGCTGAAAACACACACATGTAAATAATTATCCGTTATTATTGTGTTATTACAGGTTTACCAACTTATTGGCCATATTAATGCGAATTGAAGCATGTTTCGAGAATTTACTCACGTTTCTGAGGCTTCTGTCTGAACCATTTGAGACTCTGGAGGAGACAAAAGAATGAAGAGTTATCCTGCTACATTTGGGCAAATTTTATTTCTTCAAAGTGACTGTGTTCAATATTTTGTGCAAATGTTGTGCAACCCAAAATGAGCACAAAAAAGCACAAACAAGAAAAAACAAAAAGAAGAACAGGAAAAAGGAAGAAATAAGAGAGAGCAGATAGAAAATTCAAAAAGGTGAGGCAAGAAAGGAGAAAAACATAAAAGGAAAAAGCATAAGTAAAAAGAGAGAAAAGGGAAAAGAAACAGGAAAAAAGGAATGAAAGTTGAAAAAAAACAGAAAGCAAGAAAAAAATTAGAGGAGGAAAAAGGAAAAGATAAAAAAAGGAACAAATAAGCTAGATAAAGGCAAGAAAAAAGAAGAAGGGAGGGGGAAAAAATTAGAAAAATGGGGGGGGGGGGCTATTGGGGGGGGGGGTATTGGGGGGGGTCTTGAGTACAAAACATAATGTGAGAAAACCGAAATCGCCCTGGCCTTACAGGACCAATAGATTAGATTCGGCTGCTTAACGTGGTTGGTGGTTGAGGCTACAGTGCCCTATTTGGCCGCTGGATGGCGTGAGAGCCCCTACAAAAGCATATTTGACCACTATATGGTGCTGTTTTGTAAGGTCCAACTAAAAACTGAGTGGTAAAAAGCACAAAAAAGAAAAATACAGACTACATTGACCGAAACCGACTAAACTGCAACATTTTTCCACCAACTCCTCTTCCTTATATGTCGAATAAATTCAAATGTCTCCATCAATGAGTATTTCATAACTGCATGAGAGTTGATGTGTTTTTTTCTTATTATTAAAATTGTTTTTTTAAGAAATGCAGTATTCCAACCACTAGGAGGCGCTTAATAATACACATTGTTTTTTTAAAGTACTGTATACCATTTTGCAGCAGGGGCCCTTCTCCTCCGATTTGTCTCCTGCCATGGACACCCCTCTGTGGGTCATCTGGGCCTCATTTGGAGCCAAATCGCCGCCTGCAACTGATGCTGAGAAGTGAGAAACAGATCTGCTGACATTGATTGAGATTTTCTAACCAAACGCGTGTTGCTACTTTTTCTGGTGCGCAGCTTGGGCTGCTGAAAGCACTCACCACTTCCTGCCTCGGCTACAGGAGGTGCGCGTGTCGGCCTCTCTAGAGACAGTGGCTCTGAGAAACACACAAAAAAACAAAACACAGATAAAGATCCTGGGGATGTCCACAGATTATAAACGTTTTCTTTTTAAGTGTTTGATTTTGAGAACGATCTCACCCGTGAAAGTCATCTTGGCCTTCAAACTCTGCAAGAGAAAATGAGCGCCATCTGGAGGGTGTCTTGACAAAATATGGCAAGGAGGACGTGTCCCACTTACCTTACTTCTCATCCATGGTTTTGTTTCTGGTTGAAACGGATCACCGGGCGGCTTCGAAGTACCCGACCACTCTGAGGACGTCCCGATTCGGTTCAGGTTTGGTGCTAAACAGGGCCCAAAAATGACATCATTGAATGCATTAACCAGCCACAACAATTTGACCGCTTTCATAAAAGTTCGCCGATCTTTTCGAAACAGAGAGCTAATTTTTTGTTATCAATTAGCGGAAAGGGATTTATTAGGGGTGCTTTGACACAAAACTTAGCTTAAGAAAGTTGTGGGGGCTTTGAGTACAACTATGTCAATTTTCACAAAAATCGGTTCAGCCATTTTAGAGCCTATGTATCACATAGTACACTGAGCTGATAAAAGATTGGATTGGGCTGCTGAGATTGTTTGGGAGCTGCAGTACCTGATTTGGCCGCTAAAGAGCATTATAGGCCCCTGAAGGACTTTATACATTTGACTATAAGGGATTTTGTACAATCAAATACAAATTACGATTATCGAGTGCAATGAAGATTTTCACTGAGTGAGCTTCAGATCACGCCGTTCCGAATGTGAATGTTTTGTATAGTTCTGTTGATAACAGGACTCTGACGCAGAAGGCCAGACGCACAAGGACAGACATCGCGGCGCTCTTCTCCGAGATGGTGGGGCCACGTGGTGGCTTTTCTCTGGCCCGCCCATAGCGTCTTCCATTTTCTAACAATTGCTCCAACAGTGGACCTTTTTTCACCAAGCTGCTTGGCAATTGCTCCGTAGCCCTTTCCAGCCTTGTGGAGGTGTACAATCTTGTCTCTGGTGTCATTGGACAGCTCTTTGGTCTTAGGGTGGGCAGGTGTCTTTATGCAGCTAACAACCTCAAACAGGTGAATCTGATTCAGGATGATACATGGAGTGCAGGTGGACTTCTAATGGGCGGAATAACAGGTCTTTCAGGGTCAAAACTCAGGTGTTGAAATACTTAGTTGCAGCCGTATCACACAAATAAATCGTTAAAAAAATAATTCATTGTGATTTCTAGATTTTTCTTTTTAGTTTATCTCTCTCACAGTGGACATGCACCTACGATGAAATATTTCAGACCCCTTCATGATTTCAAAGTGGGAGAAATAGCAAAATAGCAAGGTGTTCAAATAATAATTAATGATATTATATGTACTTTATCTAATTTGTATGATGATTCCAAATCTTACCCCTGGAATGACACCGCGCAGACTCTGCAACCCGGTTTGGTGAAATAGTGACAGTCAGCTGTTCCGAGCACCCGGAAGATTCTAAAGGCACGATAAAAGCAGAAACCAGGAAATAAGAGGCTGTTTTATGAAATTAAAATGGGGACAGAAAAAGTTGCAGTTGTGAGTTGGTTTTAGCTGATGCCTTCTTTTACTTTCTTTGTTTTTGTAGCATCTGCTTGCTTTCTCTGTGCCTGTGTGAGCTTTCCCCACGTGTTTAGGTCACGTTATACCAGTGATTGATATCTACAATAAATGTAAGAGCTGCTTTTCCTCCTCTCCACCCTCTTTTCTTTAAAGCAGGGGTGTCAAACTCATTTTAGCTTGGGGCCACGTGGTAGAAAAAAAACCTCACTGGGGCCGGACTAGTAAATCAAAAAGGCTGCACAGACCACAGACTATTGCAAACTACAGACTATTATTACGCCATTCCCTGATCTAAAACCTAGATGAGGGCATCAGGGCAAGGAAAAACTCAAAAACCTCAAGACAAGTCCCCTTTATTTGTGACACCCTTAATCATAAGGAGTCTAAAAGGGCTGCACGGACCAAAGATTTTTGCGAACTACAGACTATTATTACGCCATTCCCTCATCTAAAACCTACATGAGGGCAAGGAAAACCTCAAAAACCAAAGTCAAATCACGTTTATTTGTAAGGCCTTTAATCCCAAGTAGTCTCAAAGGGCTGTACGGGGCACAGATTATTGCGAACTACCCACTATTATTACGCCATTCCCTGAACTAAAATCTACATGAGGAAAGGAAAAACTCAAAAACCTCTAAATGAGGAAAATGAAGAAGCCTACCTTTGAAATGTAAATTACTGTGACACTTTCACAGTCAATTACATTTACATTCTAGATTGCCAATTGGGGATGTTAGGGTAATAATTTGTGGACCCCGACCTAATATGAAAGTTAAATGTAAGTGAGAGGAGCTCATGCAAATCATGGATTCGTTTACAATTGATTGGTTGATTGAAAACAATAAAACAGAATCAAGTTTCTCGTGTGGAAAATTTTAAAGTTCATATTGGAGAATAGTGGAATGTTTTTATCAGAACTTTTTCTGTAGAAGAACCAATCAGGGCTGAGCAGCCGGAGCCTCCGAAGTGAATTGAGTTTGAGACCACTGATGCGGCTTATACAAACCTGTGTTAACAGCCAGTTGATAGGATTCAGGGGTTCGTACTGGCAAAGGCGGGGGTACGTCTACATCGGTATCACCTCCTATTAAAAAAATAATAATAATTAACAAAATACCCTCCTTATTGTTTCTCTTAGGAATGAATCCATACTGGGCAGGTAAAAATAAAATGGATATTTGAAATTTGCCTTTTGAATGTTGTTGCCCAATCTTTAGCATTTGTCAGTGCAGGGGTCTCAATCTTGTGGCCCGCAGTCCATTTGCTACCCGCAAGACGACAGTTTGTGCCCCCCGCCCGTTAATGTAAAATCAAAATTAGTGCGGTCTGGGCGAGTTTGATATAGATGCTACCTCCTTACTATTGAGTTAGGCGGGGCTCAAAATTCACACGGTAACGTTTTAACATCGACATACCTCTGAATATGATTGGCTAGCTACTTCCCGGTTTGACCCAAAGCCAGTGTCTAAAATAACGAAAAAATATCTATATATTTTTTTCAGATCAAACATTTGCTTTATTCAGATTTTGAAATTTCCGTTCGGTTTGGAAATTTCGGAATCTCGGTTCGTTTGGCAATTTGCATACTCGGCGGCCAATCAGAAGCCTGCATCGAATAACTTCGTGCTTCCGGACTTTCTGGAGCGTTATAAGGTCGTGCATTTGCATATCATTTTCCAAAATAGACATACAGAAAACACAAAAAAAATGGATAAGTGGTTAGGAATCAAGCCAAAACTTCCGCCCCAGAAAAAAAATTCAAAAGAAGCTAACAAAATTGATGACGCTACAAAACATAAACATACATCAAAAGCATCGTGGAAAGAGGAGTTCACGTGGCTTGTAGCAGAGGATGCAACTTAAACATTGCATGAATAAAGATGAGTAAATACAGGTACACACTGATGGCAGATGGAAAACAGCGATGTCATATACATGCAATGAATGTTATAAGTAGATTTACAATAAACTTAATTTTAAAGGGTTGTTCTGTTATATATATAATGATTATCAATCCTTGATACTTTGCAACAACGTTTTGGTTTTTTTTTTTTTTTGCGATGAGTCGTCTTATTGTGTTTCAAGTTGTGAAAAATGGGGCAGGCAACTTTATGGCTGGGCAGGCAACTTTTCAGAGTTGTCTGCCCTGGTGTCCGCTAACTTTTTGTCATGGGTTTCAGACACTGCCATAGCAGTGACTATAAGTTTCAAACACATTAGCTGATACAAAAAAACATTTTTTTTGCAATTTAAAAATAAATAATTATATATTTAATTACATAGATAATTAAATAATTACACTTTATACTTGAATTGAAACGCGGAACAAGGGCCTTCCAGGGTGTGGGAGGAGATCGTCATAGCAGTTAAACTGATGACATTGGATGCATCCTCCAGGCAACTTTGGATGAGTTTCTGCCTTTAAGTTTGTTATTTTTATCTTTCTGCTATTATTTAGTATCTTATGCCATTATTTTTTGCTGTATTGTTTTCTTTATTTAATACGGATATATTTTCCTTTCAGTTCTAATAAATTAGTGTTAAAAAAAAAAGATCTTTGAGAACAGTGGAGTGCCTTTGTTGGACCTTTTCCTACCTACCCAACCTCACCAAACCTTAACTCAAGGAGCCCCCAATTAAATGGAGTTTGAGACCTCTGTGTCAGACTAAATCATTCAGGTCCTTAAAAGTATATAATCTACGATTGAAACTGACAAACTAATAGGCAGGATGTGAGCACTGCCGTTACCTGGTTCATCCAGACTCAACAAGGGACTGTTGAAAATTGGGCCGACAGTCCATCGCTTGCTAAAATGTTTTGTATTGTCCAACAGAGAGCTGTCAAAGTAGGGGTCCTCCACCATTAGACAGATATCGACTGCTCCAGCAGGTGGAGTTTTAGGGCTCGGCGATAAGACATTGTCACGCCGCTGTAGGTTTTCCACTTCAAGGCTATTGTGTATTTCTTTTGGTGAAGTTCCGTAGTCCACTTCCTGACGTGCTCCATTAAGTGAGTGTGGTTTGTCTTGTTGATCATTCATTTCTGAATCAAATGGTGTCATTATCTCCTTCTGCGATATGATGTTGATTTCCTTGTTATTGATACTGTGCAGCTCCTGACTTCCAGCATCTTGCTCCCTTGTAGCTGCTCCCGTTGGTACCTTAGTGATTTAAGAACGCGAGTTAGATATGGTGTTGCAATATGTTTAAAATGTATCTCCTTTGATGAGAGCACCTCATTTTTGCTGCCCTGTTCATTAGTGGACTGCAAGTATCTCTCAAAAAGTAGCTTGATAACCCTGTAGACTAGTCCATACTGTTGCTAGGGTGGAGCAACACACAAACCATGAATGTTTAGAAATAGGTTTATACATATGCAGTGTCTGAAATCACGTCTCCCCGGACACCATGGGCGTACATCTTTTACGTCGGGCGTACAACTCACAAAACGTCTCTGCCCGGGTGACCGACAACATTTTCAAGAATTTTTTTTTTTTCGTTTTTATTTATTTATTTATTCAAATCAAACATTTGCTTTTTTCCGATTTTGAAATCTTCGTTCGGTTTGGAAATTTCGGAATTTTGGTTTGATAGGCAATTTGCATA
This sequence comes from Urocampus carinirostris, assembly GCF_059441175.1. Taxonomy (NCBI): domain Eukaryota; kingdom Metazoa; phylum Chordata; class Actinopteri; order Syngnathiformes; family Syngnathidae; genus Urocampus; species Urocampus carinirostris. Next base: position 11,472,211 of record NC_142351.1, on the reverse strand, counting down.
CTCGGCAGCCAATCAGAAGCCTTCATCAAATAACTTCGTGCTTCCGGACTTTCCCGAGCATTATAAGGTTGTGCTTTTGCATATCATTTTCCAAAGTAGACACACAGAGAACACAAGAAAAATGCATAATTGGTTCAGAATCAAGCCAAAACCTCAGAAGAAAGATTCAAAAGAAGCAAACAAAATTTATGACGCTACAAAACGTAAACGTACATTAAAAGCATCGTGGAAAGAGGAGTTGACGTGGCTTGTAGCAGACAACGCAACGCAAACATTGCATGCTCTGTTAATACTTTGCAACAATGTTTTTTTTTTTGCGATTTATTGTCTTGTGAAAAATGGGGCAGGCAACTTTATGGCCGGGCAGGCAACCTTTCAGAGTTGTGTGCCCTGTCCGGGAACTTTTTGTCATGATTTTCAGACACTGACATATGACAAGAATCCAGAAGCTACCTTAGTTTGAACTACAGATGGCCTTTGGGTTCTCATCGTTTGAACTAAGTCACATATATCAAACTCTGAGGTGATCCTCTAAAAAAAAGAAATGAAATGTCTTAACGAGATGGCGTTTCATGTAAAGTTGAAATGAAAGCAATGCCATTTCTTACTCCTTTCTTGAGAAGGTTCCAAGTGTAATCAATGACGCAAAGGACTCCTGTTCTGCCACATCCTGCACTGAAACCACAGAAGAAGAAGATTGTTGCACTCAACAAATCGTTTTGACCGTTCATCCTTGAGCTATAAAATATGTTTTACTCACACAGTATAGGGTAAGTTGTTTTTAGGCTCATATATATTTAAAATGTAGCCCCATCCCCTTTTTTAAATTCTGTATATACTGTTTGGTACATAATATTTAGTATAACATTTTAGTTGCCGTATGTGAATAACTTGTCTTGAGTCAGGACCTCTTTTGAGTTTCTCTGTGAAGCCGTGTTTCTCAACTGGTGGGTCAGGACCCAAAAGTAGGTCATTGACTTATTTTCAGTGGATCGTGGGCCTTTACCTTGGCAAAATAAAAATTAGAAAAAAATATCTGAGGGTCAATTAAACTCCTTAACTTAAGATGGAGATAATAACAAAAACATACCCAGTTCTCTGATTTATTTCTCCGAACTCAGGTTAGTGTTACAGCTAAGAAGTATTTTGGATTGTCTTCAGGTTTTTCAGTATTTACGTATTGATGAGCTAACCCAAAGAAAAGTCATTTTTTAAACTTGAATAATTTTAAAATGCCCTTATTTTAATTCATCTGGAGTTTGTGGATAATACCTACTAAAGTAGAAATGTATTTTCCCACCCATAATGCAGAGTTTTGTCACGGTTGCCATGGTGCCCAATTGACCCCGCCCGTGTGGCGCCAGCTGCAGCTTGTTGACAGATTGGCTTCCCCACTATTTAAATCCTGTCCTGTCAATCCTCGGTTGTCGGTCTGTCTGCAAATTTCTGTTTTTACACGGCAAGCCCTTTTTCCGCTGTCCGGTTTTTTGCTCCTGTTTGTCTCCCGCTACGATTTGTTTTGAACTTGACCACATCTGCTCTGCCGTCCCGAATTACGACCTGTTTCGATCTCGACCACCTCTGTTCTCCCGTCCCGAATAACGATCCGTTTTTAAACTCAACCACGTCTACTCTCCTCTCCTGGCTTTCGACTTGTTTCCGATCCCGACCACGTTTGTTGCTCTCCTGTCCCGGCTACTGACCTGTTTTTTCGCTCCCGACACCGCCATCGCTCGCCACGGAAGTGCCACTCCCGCGAGCGACCTGCTTCCCCCGACCAGCGATCAACGGACCGGGTGTGCAATCCTTTTCTTTCTTCCCAATAAAACTGTGAGAAACGTTACGTGAGTGGGTCCTGCCTCCGTCCTGGTCCTGACAAGTTTATTGTTTGAATTTAGCGGGTGAGGTTTCTCTACTAAAAGTATATAATTTGAGTTGTTTTGAAATATTGCAGTATTTGCACTTTTTCATTTCATGTCAGTGCATGTTGAGTCTGCGAAAAATGACTGAAGCTTTTGAAGTGAAGAATTTGGGACTTTGTTAAAAACGCAGCTTATTGAGCATTATAAGGAATATTATTACTAAAAGTTGTTTTGGTTTTGCTGCATTTTGTTTAAAAAAAAGTGAATGTATTGGTCTAGATATGGCACAATTATTTGATTCAATACATTTCAGAAGTGGACATTTTTATGTGATTTGAGTCACGGAGGGTGGATCCTGAAGTCAGACCAGTTAAGAACCACTACTCTAAAGTTAATGAGAGTTAATCTAAGATTACTAACATATTTTTTATTTAACTTTTATACTATGCTGTGGTGGCACAGCGACTGGGTGGTTATCGCACAGCCCCACGGTGCAGAGGTTCAAGGTTCAAGTCCAGCTACCGCAGCCTCCTCTTGTGGAGTTTGCATGTTCTCAACATGCATGTCCGGTTAATTGGCCGGTTCGAATTGTCCCTAGGTGTGAATGAGCGAGTGAGTTGTCTGTCTCTATGTGCCCTGCGACTGGCTGGCAACCAGTTCAGGGTGTCCCCTGCCCACTGCCCGAAGATAGCTGAGATGAGCTCCAGCACCCCCGCGACCCTACTGAGGATAAACGGTGCAGATAATGGCTGAATGGATACTATATTCACACAATGTTCATGGTACAATGCGATTATGTGACAGAAATGAGGGGAAAGATAATAGGAAATTGGTATCCTGTCAAATCTATGGAAAAAAGACAAGATTTAAAAAACAGACTAACAGCAAAATAAGTATTTCCCCACTCAAATAAATTATGCAGTTTTGAAAATTGTGGAATTCTCCATATTATTTCAGCACAAAATTTTGACCAAATCAGATCAAAACAGGAAAAAATAGTGATTCAAGCATTTAATGGGAGACTAAATGAAACTGACAACAATTTTGAAAAAAAAAAAAAAAAAAAAAAAAAAAAGCTTGTCTTGTGCGTATGTCACCAAACCACTCAAAGATGATGTTTTTTGTAGAATCATGAAGAAGCTGACCTGCAGTGGATGCAAATGGGGATGTCATCATGGGGCTGATATGTGCGCATTTCCTCCAACATGTCCAAAATGGAAGGGATAAAATCCGGCACGCCGTGGTCCGGCCACTTGACATAGTGCAACTGCTTCACTTCTCGATGACACTGGAGAAGGTTCGGGGAAAAAAGTAAACCTAATTCAGGTAATGTCAGATAAATAAAGCAAAATGGATGAAAGATCAAAGATTAAAGGGACAGTCTGTAATATTTCACCAAAAGATGTGTTTGTATTGTGTAATGCGACCGAAAACGAGTGCTACAATGCACAAGGGAGATGACAAACTACAGAGACTCAAAATGACCTAACCGCACCATTTGTATTCTTATTTCTTTGGCCAGTCTTTCACAAGGTTTTTTTTGCGGGGGTCGCTTTAACAGCAAGATGGCAGACAATTATATCGAGCCTCATGTTATGTAAAATAAATACACATTTCTACAAGTATTTAAGAAATGCTTTTTTTATGTGTAGTTTTTGCTCCTTATTCAAATCCAAATTGTGTTTTTTTTTTACTGAATTAAGGTTTTTTTTTACCACTAGGAGGTACTAAATAATACACAATGTCCCTTTAAGTAATTCTGGAAGGGGCTAAGCAAAGCTCCACCTATTTGATTAGAACTGCATGTTACAAGTAAATGTCCCTGTTCTTTTTTTTTAATACTATTATGTTCATGTTTCATTATTACACAATAATTATTACATCAAAGTTTTAGCTTATTACAATAACTAATGAGACTTGTAACCTGCTGTGTTAAATATTTTGTTAAAAAGCTGTTGTTCAAACCAATATTGTTTTTTTTTAATGAATTGAGTTTGGTTTTTTTACTACTAGAAGGCACTAAATAATATACAATGTTCCATTAAAAACACCACAGTCGGGATCAAACAATTATAATGAAATTGTGTTTGTTATGGTAAACATGAGGGTTTCATAGTCATCACTTACATTTTCATATGTCAATTTTAATGTCCTCGTCACATAGGATTCTCTGTCTTGTTCAAAATCCTATAGAAAAAAGCAACATTGCAACATCAGTTTTCCGCTTTAGATTTAGTTTGTTTGGTTAAAGGCAGATAAATAAACAGGCATGAATATGTGTAGGTGGTTAAAAGGTGAGAAGGGTGTGGGTGAGATGTTCTGGTAAACTGTATATATAGTTCAGCTCAGTATATGTGGTAATTCATTCTCTATACGCTACCCAGCTCTTGACCGGGTTACTGTAAGGGAATTTATAGTTTGATTATAGTTTAAATGTGCCTTTGTATGATTTTATCGCCAAAATTACAGGCCCAAATATGATATCCGGGTGCTGTTTGCATTCTTTCAACAATTGTATCCTATTGGGGCCCGCTAACAATGAATCAAGATGGCCTTCACTTTAGTTTCGGGAAGTCTGGTCAAGACCTTGCCTCTCTTTTCTAATCCTTTGACTTCCCAGTGACACATTTAATTTTTGTGGTACAAAGTTTCACTTTTATTATTGCTCATTTATTATGCCCACACGCCATCTAGTGACCAGGACTTCATTTAAACATGTGATTTCTGTCTAAACCAATCAGATTCGTTTCATGTATTCATGTGACCTCGTTTAAGCCAATCAGATGTGTTGTTTTATGCCTCTGTTTTCAATAAATGAGTCTCTAGCCATTGGGGGTGTGTGGTTCCTTTCTGAGACGATCTTGGTATTAGATCTAGGAGAAAGCTCAGGTTGGACGCGCCTCCGATGGAAGGGCTATCAGAAACCTAATCTCCGACTCAGAGTGTGTTTTTTCTTCATCTTAATACGATTTCATGTTTTGACCTTAACATTTACCAACTATGCTAATATCCCCATCAGATACATCTGGCACTTCTACAGTCTCTCATGTGAAAAGTTAAAGTGTATATCATTTTCATTGACTTTCTTGATATGTGTCATCATTCTAACCAATGTTTTACTTGTAGGCTATGATTTATTGTCATTTATTTAAACTCTGATGTGTGTATAATCGCAACAGTCATTTCATAGCCATGTGTTTTATTGCTATGCCAATTGAGAATGCTTGTCAAATGGCTGTCAGAGTTTTGATGAATATGTATATTATTGCTGTTTTTGAGATTCTTAAACCTGACGCAAAAATTTGCATAGATGGTATCAATAAAGTACCCCATTCATATGCTCCCTCGTCAAAGAGAGAGAAGTTTATGCTTTATGAAGGATTAATGAAATAAAACCTAAAGAAAAAAAATAGAGACTAAATTAGAATTGGCAAACGTGCAACCATTGACAGTAAGCCAAAATGCGCCTGCTGTACTAGTTCAAGCTGCATTCAATCAGTGAGCCTGGATTTCTTTATTCCACTTTCGTGCAATACCCCTCCGGGCAACTCCGCGCTAACTTACAGCAACACACTCTGGTTTCTATTGAAACATTGTCACGTAGATCCCCGTGCCAAGAAATCAATAACGTGTGTTGGCGTTCTTGTTCTCAGTGTAGAGATTCCATAAACTGAACACAGCAATTGGCATCATTCTAGTTCTTTTTACGTTGCAATCTACGTATCATGACATATGGGCTGCAGTTGACCATTCTCTGCCCTGATTGGCTGGAAATACAGACGCAGCGTGTCAAATGCCCGGTTCATTCTCTGCAAAATCTCATGAAACCTGCCTTCCTCCAAACATTTTCTCCTTGGATTTACACAATTCACGTAAGTCACCCTTTTTGACTTCGAAACAGTGAATTACTCCGAATGGTGAGAGATTTTAGCGCCTGAGTGATGCCTGCTTATTATCGTATCATATCATACCTACACAAACTACAACGAAGGGCCCGCAGACAAATGACTTCTCTTCCTTTTGTGGCCAATAGCGTTCACACTTTTTCTGCAAAGAACAAAAAACGATGAAATAGCAAAACCACACACACGCAAGCAGGCAAACCTTACCTTTCCCATTTCAAATTCTCGGCAGGCCATGACGACAACCTAAAAAATAAAAGCTCTTAATTTGAAAGAATTCTACATACACTGAATCGTTGAGACTCCATGAAGTTAAACGGAAAACTTTAGAAAGGTTTTTATACTGACGGAAGTCATCCGCAATTAAAAGTGTTTTAAGGATGACAACAAGTGGCTTATACCTTTATGTCATACTCCCACAGCATCCTCAGGAAGTCCAGCACTGTGTTATGTAGTGGACCCTGAGTAGCTATATAAGCCTTGGTGCCCATCACTCCCTTCCCATACAAACACACACAAAAGCAGAGTTATTTTCAAGTCACTTCAGAAATATACAGTATACACTAGAATGATCTTAAACTGCCACTGATATTTCGCATACCTGTATGAAGCTGGCATTAATGTAGCTGTTGTCATCTTTAGAAGTGTTAAAGGTGAGCTTCACTCTGCTGTGGTCAACTAGGAAAGGTGTTATTGAACAATAATGTCAGGCAAAATAGTTCACTTTCCCCATCATGGTTAACCTTTCTTAAAGTTCACCTTGAGCTTTTTGTCACTAACTTGTGTCTTGGATATAGCATCTTGCAATGGGCCTAAAAAAAAACCCTTAATTGCAATTTGGATGACATTTCCTTTTAAATTGAGACATTTTTAGTCCTCCATATAGGGTTACTAACACTAACAAAAAGATAATACAGTGGAACCTCGGTTTTCGAATGCCTCTCAGTTTGGAAAAATCGGTGTTGGACCAAAAATTTAGAGAAATTCTTGCTTCGCTGTTCGGTCAAACGCCGGTACGCTAGGGTGCGATGCTGAGCGGCGTACGAGTGTTTTAGCCCCTAATTATGCCTCCGAAGAAGGTCGGTGCAAGCAGGACAGGTGAAAAAAGACAAGTTGTTCGTACAACTATTGCCTTTAAGAAAGACATAATAGCTAAATATGAAAGAGGTGTACGAATTTCTGATCTTGCTAGTGAATACAGCATGGCTAAATCTACTATCAGGAAGAGGTTGAAAAACCTTTGATGATTTTTCTCTCCCCACCGTCCACCACAAAGGTAAGAAATCCTATTCATAATCCTTTTTTTTATCTTTACACATTCATGTTAGCGTAATCTTTCGTACGGAAGATTACGCTAACGCGAACGTACGATTAGCCTGGGTTAGCTTCATGTTTACATTCATGGTAAACATTCAGGGTGTTGGAACGGATTAAAATGATTTTACATTACTTTTAATGGGAAAACCGATTTCGGTGATTGAACAAATCGGTTTTCGAACAGGGTTCTGGAACGGATTATCGTCGAGAACCGAGGTTCCACTGTAGGAGAACCTTCCAGGATGGCTGACCTGATTGCTGTGGACCTTTTCCAGCTTGAAATGTATATATGTATGCATTCATTTGTCATTGTGGGGTTAACTGATGTACCCAAAATTACTAGAATGCACATTCTTAAATGAATAAGTATTGGCTGTCCCTAAATTATCATTTTATGATCAGTGACAAAATGTTGAGAATTAATGTTTGCCATGAATAAAATGCAACATTAACAAAAAAAAATATAGCGAAGTGTAAAGGTAATTCTTTAAAACTGTAAATCATTGCTTTTGCAAAAAGAGAGAAATTGTATCTATTTCTCTTGGGTATCAGCATCAATGACAAGTCAAGAGTTGTGCCTCAGTCTGTGCCTCAGTTGTTTACCATACTAGCAATCAATTGTAGACTACAGGTTTATTACAACCAAGAATTCTTCACTCATACTATGCTGACATTTATTTCACAATAACCTTGATCAGAGATGACCAAAAATAACAGACCATTAGAATATTTGTCCTCTTCTACTTTATATATTCTTGCAGTTTTATATATCAAAGTTGTTTGTTGTCTAGCTGCGCAAAAGCCAAAGTCATTCAACTAATAAAAGGAACTGATCCTGTGCCGTCATCTATCCAACCATTATCTGCACTGCTTATCATCAGTAGGGTCACGAGGGGGGTGGAGCCCATCCCAGCCATCTTCGAGCAGTGGGCAGGTGACACCCTGAACTGGTTGCCAGCCTGTTGCAGGGCACACAGGGACAGACAATTCGCTCGCTCATTCACACCTGGGGACAATTTCGTTGTCATTGCCCAATTTCGTTGTCACAATATGTTAACCCATTTTGTAACAATGACAATAAAGGTATATTCTACTAATTTGGACCGGCCAATTAACCTGAGATGCAGGTTTTTGGAATGTGGGTTGGAAACCAGAGTGTCCAAAGGAAACCCATGCAAGCACGGGGAGAACATGCAAACTCCACACAGGACCTCAGAACTGTGCCACGGACGCGTTTACCACTCAGCCTGCCCTGTGCCGTCATACATGTCATTAAATCGCCTGCAACTTATAAGTGAGAGAATAGGGCATCATGTACAGAGCATGGTTGTTGATAAACTCTGTATATAGTATTACTTTGTGGATTATTTTTCACCCTCACTGTATTAAGGGATGAAGTTCTTTGAGAACTATCAATACTTGTACTTCTAAATTCGGAACGATTCCGCTATTTAAGGAAAGATTGGCAACCCTTCCTCCATATCCAATGGATGTCACAATTACAAAGTCTGCAAAATGCCTGAGGTGGAGGTTTTGATGAACAGTTTGTATTACAACACCTCCTAGTGGTGAAAAATATCAGTCATTAAAAAAACTACTGTATTGAGTTAAATAATAAGAAAAAATACATGAACTTTTCTATAAACTTGCATTTTCTTTAAATGCTCATGGGTCAAGAAATTTGTTTAGATGTTACAAAACATGGGCCTCACTTAGAATGAACCTACATGACCCAAACCTTGCGCTAGGCTGGCCAGAAATAATAAGAAAAAAAATTGTGTAGTTTGATCACATTGAGTCTCTGTACATTGCATTCTTGCTTGTGCTTTTAGCACTCAGTTTGGGTTGCACAACACAATACAGCGACATCTAATAGTTAATTTAACACCCCTTCTTTTAAGTTTTATTTTCAAGTTGGGTTTTCAAAAGGCATTTTAACCATATTGTTTTTTAGGCATATGTATTTTGAAGAGACAAAGAAGAAACCTTGTTGGGAATAAAAATCACACTCAGGATTCTGGATTTTGTCTGCTTGGAGTGATATCAAACCCGGAACATACAAGGCAAAAGATAGTTTTAGGGCTGCTCAGACTGATTTGTATTACAAAAATATATGATTACAATTATTATTATCATTATTAATACAGTTTGTTTAAATAAATACCATATATTGCTTTAGCTGATTTTACATTTTACAGACTTTTTAACACAACAAAAGTTGTCTTAAAAGACTGTATAAAAGGGCTGAGTTAAGCTGATCAGTGTTAGCTTTTAGCATTAGCATGTAAGCCCCAACAATGCTTGTCACTCGTATTAACAATTGGAGCACATTATTCCATTACACCCATATGTGGGCCTTTCTGCTTCTCTTGGATTGGATGTACGGAAAAATTTAAGTGGCAATAATGGAAAATAAAACATGGTGAATGTCAGAGTTTTGTCTTATAGGTTGCCTAATTGCATCGAGCTTACATGGGAGTATGTCCTTGTATCTGTTCTTCTTGATGTTTTCCTGCGTTTCAGCTGATTTGCTGGTGTAAGTCTTGTCATCGCGGTACTTAATTGATTGGTTTCGCAACTTCTGCAACAAAATGTATCACACACAGCTTTTTAAGGTCAACGGACAGTTGGGCATGACACAGTATTTTTAGTATTTTTGGTATTGGAAGACATCATTCACATAAGATTCATCAGCACATGCTCAGAATCTGTGACTTATGTGTAACAAAAAGAAACAGAGAAATAGACGGCTTCCACTTATATCCTACCGTCTGAAAAATGAGAACGACTATTTTCGTCATGAATTGTGAAGACGATAGCTCTAGTCTTTCTTCAAAAAGACTGTATATGGAGTTGCATTTTTTTTTTAAAAAAGGAAAAGACCTAAGTGGCATCATGACAAAGGAGTTCCATCTTCTGTGTCATGATTACTCATTACACTCACCTGTGCCTGCTAGTCTGGCGCCAGCTGCTGATGGTTACCTAATTGGTTCCCCGTCCTACTTAAGCTCAGTCCTTTCACTTACCTGTTGTCAGTCCGTCAGCGCACCTCTGTTTTCAGAAGGCAAGTATTTTTGACTCTGACTCCCGTCTGTTCCGTTTTGTCACCCATTTTCCACTCGTCCGTTCCTGATTTCCCCGTTTCACTGTCTCCTGCTACGACTCGTTTTTTGATCCCGACCGCGTTTTGATCTCCCGTCCCTGCTAACGACCCACTTTTTTTACCCCGACCACGTTCTGATCTCCCGTCCCGGCTAACGACCTGTTTTTCCGTCTTACTATGCTACGATCTCCCGTTCCGGAAGATCCACTTCCGCATTCGGAACACCTTCCGATCCCATGAGCGGCTTGCTTCCCGCGTCCAGCGAGCACCGGATCGCTGGCGCTGCCTTTTCTCCATATTTCAATAAACTTGTGAATAACATCACGCATCTGGGTCCTACTTCTGTTCTGGTCGTGACATTCTGACACCGGGATCCAACTGGTTACCATGGTAGCAGCTCTGCAATGATGATAATCTGTCAAGTCGTCTGCCAAGTCATTTTTTTTTTTAAACTCTTTTTTATTTCTGTAAATTCTGCTCTTACTTTCTGTCTGCCTGATTCAAATTAAGATACGGAATGCTTATTATCTTAATATAGGGGGGCAGGAACCATGTTTTGTGAGCAAGATGTGGCACTTTTCATGAGTATATCTGGCTTGGAGATAAAATGAGAGCCTCAGTAGGCTTCTATGTGACTTTCCAATATTAAGCCAAAGCACCACAGAAGCCTGATTATACGATCCAAAATATATAAAGTTTAAACTAAAGTTTACACCAACAGACCCCAATTTGGCTGTACGTCTCAAAGGAATGTCCCTGGTTTTTAGTATATTAGTTTTTAGTTTATTGTTACAGTTTTAGTTTATAAGTTACCAGTCGGTGCAGTAGATTCTCAGAAAACAATCAAGACCCAGAATTCATAATAGGCACGCTCAGAAGGCTGAGCTTTTGTTAAATAGTTCAAAGGGGTGTGTCAAAAAAATAGCAGTGTGGCAACCAATTTCTGAGTTCATCAATTTTGGGGAAAAAAACAAAAACAGGTGAGAATCAGGTGTGTAGTAGGTAGCACCTATTTAAGGATTATGAAGCCAGCACAGGTTGAACACACATGAGAGGAAATTGGGTCATTCAAGACACCGCTCCGAAGAATGGCGTTCTTTGATTAAAACGTTGTTTGGAGAAGGAAAAACCTACAAAGAGGTGCAAAAAATGTTGGTTGTTCAGTTAAAATAATCTCGAATGCCTTAAAATTTGAATAAAAACCACACACACGTGGGGAAAAAAACGGAATACAACTATTGAAATGGACCGGAAAATAATCGGAATGGCAAAGGCTCAGCCAATGATCAGCTCCAGGATGATCAAACACAGACTTGACTTGACAGTCTGGAGTTACCTGTGTTATTAGGGGCATTAGGGATTCAGTGCCTTGCCCAAGGACACTTCGACATATAACACGGAGGAGCCTGCAATCGAACCTGCGATCTCTTGATCCCAAGACGAGCGCTCTACCTCCTGAGCTAATGCCGCCCCGAATATAAAACAATTTCTGCGGAAAGCCCCAAAAAATAAATCAAGGTGATCTTCTGTTCATGTCTTGATAATGAGCCACATAAAAAGAAGAATATTAACATCTGTTTGTCAACTTTACTGAAGACACCCATCATACGCCAGCTTCATGAAACACAAATTTCCTTTATATAGGCTGTACTGCATTAAATGGTAAATGGTCTGCATTTATACAGCGCTTTTCAAAATGCTAAAGACCTTCCAAAGCGCTTTACAATGTGCTTCACACTTACCGAACCACAATCACACTCACGCAGTGATAGCGGCAACAGCAACCTGCTTATCGGGGGCATTCAAGGTTCAGTGTCTTGCCCAAGGACACTTGGACGTTTAACATTTAACTGTGTGATTTCCAATTGTATTCATTTTTAAAAAAACATGTTTATTGTTATCCCATAAGAGTGAGATGGAAATTGAAAACTACTGTATCGCAAGCTGCATTCTGAAAAATAATGATTGACGAAAGTTCAAACTAAAAAAAAGCATAAAGATATTGGCCTTTTCAGTGAAATTTTATGATGTACCTAAAATCAACTCAAACCTTCACAGGTTAAATTCATTTGAAGTATTTCTCTTTTTACGAAAATATGTTTAGACAAAGTAGATTTAAGCTTTCCTACAGTGATTTTTGTAAATCCCCAAATTGTAAAATTGTATCCAAAAACTTGCCGCCTTTTGTAAACAGTTAAGTATCATCGTGCCTGTTCTTGAAGCTTACATTCACAGAACTCTCTGCAGAGCTCTCTTGCGTTACTGAATCTTGACAAAAAGACTCACCACAAACTCCTTGTCCTCATTGTCTCGTCTTTCAAATTTGGTCAGTAAATTTCTCACAATGCTGGTCTGCTGCTGATCCATGACTGTGTCCCCTTTCATGTTTGGGGGCCGATTCACAGGTCGGGGACTGAGAGCACACTAAAGGCTCTCTTCTCTGACAAATCCCTCCGTCTCTTGCTAAACTATTTTCTTGAATTTTCACATGAGGGAACTCGACTTAAAAAAAATAACAAGAAAACAAGGAAGTGCGGCTTGTGTGGGTTTGTCTAACTGGGTCCTAAAGTCACTCAACAGTCAGTAGCGGAACATGCTAAGATCCCACTGAGGGCACAAAAGACTTATTCCAAAGATCCTAGATGATTACATTTTATAGACCAGTAGAAGTATTATCAAATCCACTTTTCTTGTACCTCCACAATACTATTTACAACGCAACATTTTGTTGCATGTGCATAGAACAGTAATAAGGATGATTGAATGAACCAAGCAAAAATATTAGACAAAATTCTATGTTTTGACTGTAAAGCAGGACTTTTTGAGTAGCGGGCCGCATTGGGTTAAAAGAAATGGCCATAGGGAACAAGCCTGAAGGGGAATAAATGGCTGATTTATGTATGATATTATGTAGATGCCGATAGACTAAAATCTGATACCTCAGCTGAACATGTGGAAAAAAGATTAATCCAACAAAGATAGTACAATACAGTAATACTAGAAATACTATAATCATAAAACTACTGTAATAATACAAAAGTTCTACGAAACTATTACAGATATACAACAATAAAATCTACTTTTGAAATACAACAAAACTATTACAGAAATACTAAAAAAAAATACTACTATGGAAATACTACATAAAATTACTTCAGAAATACTACAAAAATAGTATAAAAATAAAACTACAGTAACACTCCAAAAAAATGACAGAACTTCAATTAAAATCAGACTTCAGAAATACTAAAAAAAAAAAAAAAAACTTCAAAAAATACAGGACTACTTCAAAACCAGGGTTGGGTTGGGTTACTTTAACTGGATTACTTTCAATTACTTTTGGATTACTCCAATACCAAATATGCTAATAAAAGACAAAATAAACTAAATATGAATAAAATGATGACTCACAACACGTGGTAAGCTTTCTCTCCTGGCTTTGATCTCCGGCAAAACTAAGATAAAATGCGACAGAAAAAAAAAGAAAATAAATCCTAACAGCTTGCCAACATCATTTTTGCCGTTACATGTATTCCGTTACACACAAAATTTAGTCATTTTATTCATATTTAGTTTTTTTTGTCTTTTATTAGCATATTTAGTATTGGAGTAATCCAAAAGTAATTGAAAGTAATCCAGTTAAAGTAACCCTACCTAACCCTGTTCAAAACTAAATGACAAATGAAGTGCTTAAGACGGGGACCTGACATACTTTTTTGCTTGAAGTGTGGTCGTTTCAAAACCAATTTGATTAAACTAATTTACTTAAAAATAAGTTTATCATGTCATATGCGGCCACTGACTGCAAATAGTTGCCCACCCCTGGAGTAGTGTGGATGCAAATTATCAAGTAATAGGGGACCCAAAACTAATGGGCTCTATGCACAACTTACTTCTGCGTTTGAGTAAGGAGGGTTAGTCATTTCCGGTCTCTCATAAACATCACGAGCAAAGCGCGAAATAACGTCATGGCGGAGTTAACTTACACACGCTGTTTGTTAGAGTTGCCGAAGATCATCATCAGGTAAATGATGTCCAGCGCAGTACCACAGACCAAACTTGAAAAATCAAGAGTAACTAAAAAAGCAAGAGTAACTGCGTCACATTTCAGGGAGGTCAGTCATGTTGCTCCAAAAAAAGCAGAAAACAAGCAAGAAAGACTCATCTAAGGAACACGACTAGCTGAACACATGAAGAGGGGTCTGCAAATAGAATCAAGTGCCTTAAAGTATTATGCCGTTTTAAAAAATGTGAACTTAGCCACGTGTGGGCTAGTAGTTCATCCAGATGCACCGTGGTTGGGTGTGTCACCTGATGGGCTGGTATATGAACCTATCGAGTGACTATCATTTGAGCTCGTTGAAATTTAATGCTCAAATACAGGGTGTCTCGAAAAAATGTACTCACTCTTAGAATGACGAGAAAACCTTTATTTATGAACATAGAGTGAAGTGAAATAGCATCGAATACATGAGACAAATGTAATTGAAGAATCATGTTCGCAAATGTTCAAAGTCATGACCATTATTGTCCAGACAACGCTGATAACGCGCACCAAGGGATTCGCAAACGTCGCAAATTATGTCATTAGGAATATCACGACATTGTCTTTCAATTTCCAATTTCAATGCATCAATTGTCCTTGGTTTGTTGACATAAACGTGGTCTTCTAAGTATCCCCACAAAAAAAGTCCATGGGTGTTAGGTCTAGGGAACGCGCAGGGTATTCAGTGGGGCCCCTTTGTCCAATCCATCTCTCAGGTAACACTGCATCGAGGTAAACTCGTACATCGCGATGGTAGCGGGGAGGTGCTCCATCTTGCTGAAAGTAAATCTCGCCGTCATCACCAAACATCTCTGTTATCTGTGGACCAACAAATTCCCGAAGCATGTTGAGGTAGCTCTCACCATTGACAGTTTCGTTGAAAAAGAAAGGTCTTATGATGCCCAATGCGGATATCCCACACCACACTGTTACCCCTGGTAAGTTTACATGGCGTTCAATTGTTACGTGAGGATTTGCAAGACACCAGTACGTGCAATTATGGCGGTTAATGGTACCTTTTAATTTGAAGGTTGCTTCAACGCTCCACACAATTTTGTGTGCAAACTTGACATCTGCACATTTTGCCAGGTACCATTCACAAAATTCGACTCTCCGGTCAGGATCGTCTTTGTTGAGAGCATGACACCGCCTTGGAATGTAGCATTTTCAATGCAGACGCTTCATGATGGGGTTGACGCTATCTTTTGAGATGTGGGTTTCCCGAGCAGTTTGGCGAAGTGATTTCTGTGGTGATCGAAGGAGTGTTTCCTGCACCTGCAGTTCTTTTCCAGAGGACGTAGATCTCCGTGGTCGTCCTGAACGTTTATTGTTGGTATTCTGTACGGTTCCATCTGCTTCAAATTTGTCTCTGATGCGCGCAATGGTCCGGCGCGTGGGTGGCGGTTTTGCGAATTCACTTGTGAACCGGCGTTGCACTTCAGTGGCGTTTTCGGCCTTCCAATAGCATTTCAGGACAAACTTTCTTTCTTCGAAACTAAGTTGATTTCCTGCCATGGCTTCAGTAATTCAGGATATCTGCAACACATAAAAAGAATGAGTACAATTTTTTGGAGACACCCTGTTTACAAAGTTGCATGGATTGCAAGTACCTCAAAATTGATCATGGTGTGCATAAGCTAAAAGAAAGCCATTATTGGCAAGTCCAGGGGCAGTTGCTGATTACAGGATTTGAGTGGTGCGACTTTGTGATCTTTGCCAATGAAAAAATTCTTGTGCAGCGCATTCACACAGACAATGCTATGTTGCATTGTATGAAACAAAAAGTTGATTTGTTTTTGTTGAACACACAAATGTCAAAATATATATGTGCAAATAAGTTGACATGGAACACATTTCAATGCAATACTTTTATTAAGGAAAAAAGTCAACGAGCTGCAACAGGAGCAATCTGTGTGATTTAAAGAAAGCAAAAACATAACTCAAAATTCATCACGAAAGCATATTGCAGGGAATTTACCATGAGTCAAATATCTATACAGATCTGTGGGCATTAGCCATCAGGTCCGAGCTTTGAATATGTCAGCTACACACTCGAGAGCTACTCTTAACAATGAAATCGTCTCTTCGATTATTGATGACCCACCGTTTTCGTAATTCGGAGTTTTGGGGAAACGTATGGAATCTTAGGGCCGAATTACAAGTAGCTGAAGTCGTACATTGAGGTACACAGCAGCCGTGGCTGGCCTAACTGTCTCCCCGTTTTATAAAACAAACATTTGTGAGTTAACAAGTCATTCTGACCTTTGGTGGGCATAAGAAGAGTTGAAATTAATTGCAAATAACGTCAAAAAACAAATCCGTATTCGGCTTTTGCAGGTTGGGTGCTAGCATAACACTGAGACCATCGCTGACCGGAAACTCCCACCCATCCTGAAATTTTTCCGGAAATACGTCATCATCTCTCGAGCACAGAGCTCATTCTGTTTAGGGCCCCATTAAGGCTGGGTAGTAACAAGGTACATTTACTCCCTTACATTTAGTTGAGTAAGTTTGGGGAATTTCTGTACTTCTAGGAGTATCCCTGTACTTTAACTTGAGTAAATTTGTGAAGAAAAAAACGGTACCTTTACTCCATACCTTAAATAATTACTCCGTAACAAATTCCCTCCACGTTCGTACGCGTCTGACTTCATAATGACGAAGGCCTCCGCCAGCCTCTACCTCGTTTAACCAATAAAACGTAGCAGCCTCGTCACGTGACTATATTCAACTTGAGCGGTGGCGAAACGTTGTTTACGGATGAAACAGATGGAAAATGTCGCTTCGCAACACCGACTATAAAAACACAGAAGAGGAGAGGTGCATCCCTGGCCTCACATCAAAACCTGCAGGACGAAGACTAGTAACCTTACCGTGGTGTCCTGCGAAGGGCTCTCTCCCGTGGGAGCCTTACGAATCCAACTCAATCCACTCAGACTCGCTCTCTCTTTCTTTCTTGGTCCTCTCCTTTTCTCTCTTTCCCCTTTGCACTCTTGTCTCTCATTTTCTCTGTCCCTCTCTTTCCTGCTCTCTCCCCACCTCTTTCACTCTCTTTTCCCCCTTCTTGCGTTGTGCTGTCTGTCTTTCTCTCTTTCTATCTGTCCCTCTTCCTCTCTCTTCTACTCTCCTCTCTCTGTTCTTCTTAGGGCGGGCGACTTCGAGAGCAACCCTGGCCTCCAATCCAAATGCCAGTGGTGCTTTCGAACCATTCGCTGCGACCACACCCCAATCACCTGTGCTACCTGTCCACGGGGCTTCCATAAATCATGCACCGGCCTGTCCGAACGTACTTATGCAAATCTCGGCAGGGATGCATTTCTCGGCATAACACAGGCATTTTCAGAGCGAAGGCTTCGGACCGGAACATATGGGGAAATCAAATATGAAAGATATAAGGGAGCAAGTCCATGTATGATTTTGTATAATATTAAGAGAACCTTGAAGTCATGTCATCAAGCATGTGCTAATTCATTTATTTGATTTTTATTTTATTGTTTATTAAAGCACTTGAATTTACGTTGATTATTTTAATCTACTTAAAAAAAATTGTGGATTGGATGAACTTTGATAATTTGACGATCTGATTGGTTGTTTAAAAAAAATCAATAAAAACGACGTTGCTGCAGTTACTCAGTACTTAAGTAATTTTTTTTCACGAAGTACTTATTTTACTTTTACTCAAGTGCGTGTTTGGATGAATACTTCTACTTCTACTTGAGTATTATTATTCTGAACAATACTATTACTTGAGTAAACGTTTTGGCTCCTCTATCCACCTCTGGGCTTGGTGGAAGCATGACGTCATTCACTGCGCGGTCCTCTAACCACCTCTGGGCTTGGTGGAAGCATGACGTCATTCACTGCGCGACACAATAACACACATAAACACACTCATGGGTTATCAGTGCTTTCGCTCTATATCGCCTTCGCGCAATGTCAATCTTTATATAGGTTCCTGCATGCTACAGGATAGCACATGAAGAAATTCCACGCGACTTATTTTTTGGTAGGATCCAACTTGGTGAATTTGTGCGCAGGGTCGATTGCGTCTGGTCACGTGTTATTTTTGGCTGCCACTCCTTTTCCTGTTAATCAACTTTGAGACACAATCTCGAAAGCAACATTTCCGACCGACACTACCGAAAATCTTTGGGTGAGAAAAATGTCTTTATGTATTTGGAGATTTTTTTTTTGTTTTGTTAACACCGAGTATTTGGACTCACTGTGTTTGGGTTTACTGCGTCATGGCGCCTACAAACCTGAGGGCTAATATATCTAGCGGACACTTTCCGACAAATGTTCGCTACGCCACGCCGCGTGGATTAGTACATTGGAGTACACGCTATTTAGTATTTTACACTAATTTAAACTGATAGTACTCATAGAATTATCTGCTAGCTTGCCGGTAGATTAGGTAGCTAGCGATCTTAGCCCTTAAAACACTGTTCGGGAACTTATGGCTCGCGAGCCAGATATGGCACTTTTCATGAGTACATCTGGTTCGGAGGTGAAATAAAGGCCTTCGTATGCTTTTATGTGACTTTCCAATACTAATGTATGCGAAGCTAAAGCACCACGGAAAGCAGCTTGCCCGGTGCAAAAATACAGTGTGTTCTAAAATTCTTGGGCACGTTTTGACATGAAAGATTTCGGAAACTATTAAGGATATAAAACTTTCTATCCATATCTCTATCTTTCTATCTACCCACCCTGGTCATATCCCTCGAAAGGGGTGACTGACAGCAAGACACACATACAAAAACAAAGAAAAGGAAAAAGTAGCAAAAACCACACACAAAAATTTGGGGGCCATGGCCAACCCAAATGCCCAAACACCCAAACAAGTTAGGCACCTCGGCACCCAAGTCGGTCTTGCTTTCGTCCCTCCGGATGAAACGGGACACAAGAAAGCGACCATATCACTCGGATCAGGGTGACACAACACACTCTTTTGTTCAACAGCAGGGCCTGACAGCTTTCACTGGTTTACCCCTGCCGCATCATACGGGTGCCCTGCCCATCCCTTAGAACACGTCTAAACATCCCACTGTCCTTCTACAACACCTCTTCACTCATACCTATCAACAACAAGAGCTCTAGCTTCCACTACATTTAGACCTCTTTCCTGCAGTGCACTCATAACACCATCCATCCATGTCAATCACGGCCTTCCTCTTGGTCTCCTTCCATTTACTTCTGCTCTGTAGATCCTTTTCAACATTCGCCCGTCATCCATCCTCTCCATGTGTCCAAACCACCTCTCTTATCCACACGCTTGCTCAGTTCCACTACGATTCCAGTTCTGTCTCTCACAATTTCATTTCTCAATATATCCAATCTTGTCACTCCTAACATACTCCTCAAACAATTCATTTAAAAAACATTTCCTTCTCAAATCTACATTCAGGCTCCAATTCTCTGCACCATACAACACAGTCGGCACTATCACACTCTCATACAGTCCCCTCTTAACATCCACACTCATACTTTTGTTGCTCATCACTCTCCCCAGAGCACCCAAAACCTTGCTTCCTTGATTCACTCTGTGTAATACCTCGCACTCTATTCCACCAACTGCAGCCACATCACAACCCAAGTACCTAAAGCTTTCAACTTCTTCCAGCACCTGTCCATGCCACCTTATTTCTAACGCCATGCCCACTCCATCACGTGAACACTTCATCACCTTACTCTTCCCAACATTCACACATAACTTGCGCCTATCACATACTTCCAAACTCCATTACCAACCTTTTCAATGTTTCCTCAGATTCAGCCACAAGCGCTGTGTCATCTGCAAACAACAACTGACTTACCTGCCACATCGTTCCACTTTTATCCATCATCTCTACACCTCTCTCACCACATCATCCATGTACACATTAAACAGCCATGGTGACATTACACACACCCCTGTATCACATCAGTCAACACAGGGAACCACTCACTTGTCTCACTCCATACTCTTACATAAAACACATCCGGTAAATTCAGAAAGCGTGTAATCTTAATTTTTACACGCAATGCTAAAAATGTTCATACAACAAATATCAAGCCAGTAGTCAAATTCTTGCCAAACGCGTCCCTAGGATTGCATTGTCAATGGTGTCACCAGCGTCTGTAATGTGTGCCTTAAGCTCATCCACGCCACCACACTGGAGCCTCAGGGTTGGGCAGTTTCTGAACACAACACAGCCATACAGATGGATTGGACGTCTCGGCAGAATGATCACGAGCTCATGTCCCGGTCATCCATTTCTCTCACCATGTGATTGCCTTTTGTGGGGATTTGTAAAAGGATTGGTCGAGGTAACCCCCTATTCCAAGAAATTTAGATGAGCTGAAGGCACAAATGACAAAAGCAGTTGCAATCATTGACAATGCTGGGACATGATTGGCCAGAATTTGACTATTTGCTTGTGTGATCAATAGTGCTCACATTGAATTTTTTTTGAACATTTCATGTACAAATTAAAATTACATGCTTAACTGTGGGAGATAGACAGACTTTTTAGTGGTATACATGTTGATAAGGCACGGATATTTGTGAAATTGATGGATATTTATATCACATATTTATTAATTCGACAGGCTGGTTATTCAGGCTGAGATACAGCCGAGCCTTTCTCCCTCCAATGAGTCGAGTCAAGTCACATTTATTTGTATGGCCCTTGATCCCAAGATGTCTCAAAGGACTGCACAGGATTACAATTACACCATTCCCTGATCTTAAACCAACATGCGGACAAAGAAAAACTCAAATCTCTCAGCATGAGGATAATAAGAAACCTTGATAAGGGGCCTCACAAGTGGTAATCCCCCTTCCAGGAGGACCAGGGTGCAATAGATTTAGCAATGGGTAACCGTACACAAAACATGGTGAACATCAGTAAAGAAAACATATGGCCATATGTTGAAACATATGGCAATATGTTGAAAATTGTCTATAAAGTGCATGACAGCAACGACATATTGAGCCTGTAAAATAGTCCAAAATGTCCATTACGACACAGTAACCTTTTGAGTGGATAGGGCAGAGCCACTGAAGCACGGATAACGTTAGAACAAAGTAAACAGCGGCAGCTTTGCTGAGGCCTGAGTCCCGACATGCTTGTGATTCAAGCCACTGATAATATTAAGATTTTGAAAGTTATCTGCCGTGGTAGAAAAGTGAGTGTGTATGATTAAGAGGTAGCGTAAAAAGTGTATTTAACCTGTTTTATTGGCTCTTATTATTACATTGGTTTGTCAAGCGCGTGATTGTCATTGAGCATAAAAAGCACGCTAAAGTAGAAGGCTGAGTGATTAGCTGTTACCATAACGTTAGTTCGTCAATCTGGCTCTTTCAAAGTCTTTGTTTTAATTTGGTTTAAGTCATGTTCATTGTATTGATAGTTTTATTTATTTATGTATTAATTGTAAAAGATTTCAGGGAGCCATTTATGTTTTTATGTTACTTTCTATACAAGTTGCTGCTAAGCCTTATTTTATTTCCTCCACTGTTACTTTTTCGGTATACGTAAAATATGCTAGTTGTGTTGAAATTCTAATTAACTTACTGTAAAATGTTTCAGAAAGTTATTAAAGTAGTATTTGAATTTTGAACAAATATTTTTTGTTTCTTTTTACAGCAAATTAATATCAGTTATCTGTCTCCTCTTAGTAGAAGTAATCGGTATCAGCCCTGAAAAACCCAAACTGGTCAATCCTTAATGTATGCTGTGGCTCCCTCTCCCACAAATATTTTGCTTTCATTACTCTTTGAGTGAAAAGGGTTCCTAACCCCTACTTTAAAACTACACTACATTGTTTTTCCAGGACCAGTCATGGATGTCCTTTCCATGTTTCTGCTACCAATCTATCTCTGCCTTTCCAAAACTGCTCAAGGTAAGTGACAGCAAGTTTTAGGGCTGTTAACATTGGCATTGAAACTTACCTTTTTGGTCTCGTGCAGTTACAGCTCAAGACTGCTCACTACCCATTATAAGCAAAGACATGCACCTGAAAGGCGATGACATCCTTAAAGATACATTTCCGGATGGGAGCACAGCTACTCTGTCCTGTAATGTGGGTTTCATATGGTCAGGTGGGCACCCAACCCTGACTTGTACTGCTGGTGTCTGGAGCCCTGTGACATTTAAATGCGAGGGTAGGTCTTTTTTTTTTTTTTTTTTAATTTCAAAATATAATTATGAATGTCATATTTTGCGTGTGTGAATATCCTGTACATTCAACCAACATGATAATTGGGTATGCAAAGGACAATTTCACAACGCATTTGTACTGTACATGTCATAAATGCAGTACGACTAAAGGAAATCATTAAACTGAAAAGATTTGGGTTGATTTATGGGTGTTCAGTGTTGGGAGCATTACTAACAAAAGTAATTAGTTACAGTTACTAATAACTTCATTTAAAAAGTAATTGCGTTAACCTTCAGATTAGACACCTAAAAGTACAGACGCTGCCCTACTTATGAACAAAATAGGTTCCGGACGATCATTCTAAAGATGAATTTGTTTGTAAGTTGTTTAAGTGCTATATTTTGCATTGAATGTATGTTTAAGGTTTATAGAAGTATATTGAAGGCTTGTATGAGTAACCTGTATTGTTTTGAAACTAAAAAGTAAACGTTCAATAAAATAATATTGTCTATAACGTTACAAAGCAGGCTGAATAGATAGATAGATAGATACTTTATTCATCCCCGAAGGGAAATTCACATTTCCAGCAGCATCCCTGAGCTGAAAACAGTAGAATAATAAAGCCAAAAGAATACAATATACAAATACCCAGTGTGACGTGCAAATGCCCACTGTAGCGTGTTATATAGAGTAACTAAATAGTGCTACACAGAATAATAATAATGATAAAGCATAGTACTGAAAAACAAAGCTACACATTAGGCGTTGACATTCTGTGGTCTGGGAATCCCTTTGAGACTCCTTGTGATTAAGGGCGTCACAAATAAACTTGACTATAAAGATAAATAAAGTTGAGTTTAACTTACTTTTGGAAGATGCGCTTCAAGGGGTCCTCGTCCTAGGTAAACAGTAGGAAAAAAATAAACGATCCAACCATTTTCTTATGCGCATCAAGCTTTTTCGTTCCACATTCATTTGAAAATTAACGTCTCGCCTCTTCTTTACACTTTACACCAACCATATTGAATGGATGCACAATATATTAAACAATAATGATGCCAAATTTCTTGGGATGCTAGAGATACAGTGCAGTGTGTTTACACACGAACTAGGAAGTAGAAGCCGGATTTCTTCTTCAGGGTGGATGCGGAAATAAGCACTAAAAGTAATGTCTTTTACTCGGAAAAAGGTGCACATAATACAAAATCACAGCAATGTCCGGATATTTTTCGACGTCGCGAAAAAAAATGTTCGTATCTAAGGTTTTGCGTAAGTAGGGGAGCGTCTGTAGCGCGTTACTCTGAAAGTACCTATATACTTGCATTTAGGCCGACCTTCTAAAACTGCTTAAATACAGTATAGCCACATAATAACAGAAAAAGAATAAAACGTATACACCAACCTGTGGAAGCAATAACCCCTTTATATTTTTTGAGAGTTTGCAAACTATCGCCCAAAACACTCCATATGCATATTGTCATTTAAATTTAAAACACGTTTTTCCCCGGCAATGATGTATTGCAAAAATAATTTTAGTAATAGAGACCACCACTGAGCACTCTTTTACTATAAATTCTGTGCTCACGTTTCCTTATTGGTTTTGTTGTTCCTGTAAAAGCTACACCCATTTCCCCACGCGCTACCCAACATTAACTCCTGGTCACACACAACCGCATATTTGCAAATAAACTGAAACTTTGATTTCTGTTTTTGTATTTTATAGTTGTATATAGGGTAGGGAGAATTTTAGAATATGAGTAGGGAGATATTCAGCGCCATTGTACTCTGTGCTTGAACCATCGCCACCATAACTATTCAGTTGTATTTTTTCGGTAGGTAAGCGAAGGGGGAATCGTACAGAAGACATTGTATTCCATGGCCTTACTTTAAAAAGAGGCGGAGCAATGCACCATGTTGAAACGACAGTTGAGTCTGAAAGTGTTATTATTAGAGAAAAGTAATTAAGTCCCAGGATTGCGAGTATTAAGCAACTCCTCATTTTTGCAGTTGTGGCAGTTTTTTCAAAGATGGAACACTTAATATAATTATTTGTTTTGAACTGTGAACATCTTGTTCAGTTTGATGTGCTTTGGTTTGAACACTGGGATTCATGGAATACTGTATAACAATCTGTTTGTATTCTTCCATATTAACTGGAATATGCTTACAGGCTAACAGACATTCCTTTCAGTATGAAGTCACTCGCCAAAATGCTCAATATGCAAGTCGCCTTAGTAAAGGCTGTCAAATGTAGTTCATTCATTAATGTTTTTATTATTCACAAGCTTCATGTAAAGTCGATTTCATACTTGTGTTTGAATAGCTTCACACAAAATCCTTGGCTGCTACGCAGACTTCAAAAATTGGAATTCAACAAAGATTATGATTTGATAACAGAAACAGTAAAGCCAAGGGTTCATTAATTAAAAGCTTTTTAATTCGGCAAAATTATTTGACGTTTCACGAGAATAATTGAGTAATGAAATACTCAACAGGTGCATCACTAGAATTCAAAATATGGCATTTTTCCATTGTGACTTCACCACATTTTCAAGTTGCTCTTTAAATAAACACAATGATTAGCAATGCTCTCTTCTTTTATTTAATCTTACTTATTTACATCAGCGAAGGACTGTGCCCCTCCAGAACCAGTGGCCAATTCACACATAAAATTTACACAGGCGCTCCAATATGGTTCCATAGTAAGCATCACTTGCAAAGAAGGGTAAGAAAAATTCATTTTATACTACGAAGTCGCATTTGGGCCCCACTAAAAGCATTCAATGTATTTACACTTTTTCTCTGTTATTGTATTAGATACATCTTGGTTGGTGATCCAGAACGCAGATGTTTGCACACTGGGGTGTGGACTGGACACCCACCATCATGTGAAGGTATTTCAGTTGCTTAAATGATGATGATGATGATGATGAAAACCATTTCACGATTTGTTATTTTTCATTTACAGTGGTGGATTGTGATCCTCCTTCACAAATAGATAAAGGCTCTTTTACGCCTGTAACAGGACCATATAAATATGGAACTACTGTAGAGTACACATGTCTTGAAGGTTATGTTCTTAAAGGTAACAGAAGGCTATCATGTTCTAGTATAGGACTGTTCACACCTGATCCACCTGTTTGTATCAGTAAGTCTTCCTTTACAAGTTCCAAACCATCCCGTTTCGACATCTTAATAGTTTGATCTTTTCATTTTCTCTGCAGCAGTTGAATGTCCCGAGCTCTACATTATCAATGCGGAAGTCAATTCAGGTGCTCGATTCCCATATGGACACATGGATTACTTGAAGTATAAGTGCAAGTCTGGATACAGGATGGAAGGATCCGACACTGTGACATGTGACATCAATAGCAAGTGGTCTCCAGAACCACCAATGTGTCTGAGTAAGTTCTTCTCTAGTCCCGTAGCATGAAATGAACCTCAAACGGAAACCCCGGATTTGAGCATCTTATACTGCTTTTTACAGTAACATTTACCATTTACGGTATACTGGTAGCGCTGGTGCCAAATTGAGAAAAAGATACATCAGCTATTGTAGTTTTAGGAAATTTGAGGAGCGAGTTTTTTTTTCGAGCAAAAATCTTGAGCACGAGAAAAAAATCAAGTTAGGAGAATATTCAGACGCTACCACAAGGGGGCAGAGTGCTCGAGACCGCTCACCGCCAGGATTATCTGCTCCCAGTTAGCACGTGCATTTCATGGTCTCTTATGTTGTTTTTATCGGGTCTCTTGTGCTCCCTCACTCCTCCACCACACCCATTAGTAACTACTGCGTTCCTCCATGATAAGTACTCGTAACACATTCGCATTTTATTTCATTAAAATCATATTATTCATCTTGTTGCTGTATTATCATGTTTAATTACCGTATTTTCACGACTATCAGGTGCACCGTGTATAAAGGCTCAGTCACAGTTGCCGGTTCTATTTCTGAATTTACACATACATACGGCGCACCTGATTATTGGGCTTGTGTGTCCTCTGCTACTGTAGTGTGTCGTTTTGGATCACACCTTGTTACAGAAAAAATACATGTGAACGCGTATAGCTTCCTTGGAGAGTGACAAAGTTGGCACCTGTTTCACAGTTCCACACTTTTTGGAGAGGACGTCGTTGGGCGTTGCCCCAAAATATACGCAGACGAAATATGGCAAAGAGGGAACCTTTCTTGATTCAACAGCATTCATCCACATTCAAAGTCCGTCCGAGAGCCGCTGGGCTTTTATACTGTGTTCTCGTGGTTCGACAGTGTTTGTTTTTTTTCCCGCCCCGATTCTGCTCAGTCAACATCTTGTGATTTCTTGTATCAACATTGTTTCATAACATCGATGTTTGTTATCAAGCTGACTTGCAGTTGATCCACAACAACTTCACCTATTAGCATGTCTTTTTGGGGAGGTTTTGGATCACTCCTAGTTAAAGAAAAACTAAATTTAAACACACACTGCTTCGATGTGCGCCCTGTCGTAGTAATACCGTACTTTATGAATGTGTCTTGAGTGATCAGAAAAATGTGTTTTATATCTATTTTGGGTTAACTTGAATGATTTTGGGAGACTGGGAACGGATTGATTGGTTTTCAGTTATTTCTTATGGGAAAAAATGTGTTCGGGACACGAGAAATTCTCAATACGAGTGAGATCCTAGGTACCGTCATATTTTTAGGAGTTGTGTCGTTTCAAATTTAAAACATGTTTCAGAATATGTATTCGGAATCTAAAGGTGAATTTATTTATTTTTTTCAATTCCGTAAAACACTTTTTTGCTTCTACAGAAATTGAAGATGACAAAGAGACGCCAAAAGGTATGTGTCAACATGGGGCACATGTACATGCTTCACTCCTTTTTAATCTGTGCACTGTGATTTGGCCTCACCCTAAACACTTGAGTCAGTATAAATCATATAAAATGTAATGTGAATTTTATGTCCCTTTCAGTTTCTCCTGAACCAGATGACGGTAAGTAACAATCTTTTAAAGAAATCCTTTGTAAGTTTCTGGTAAATTGCTTTTTGATGAGTCTATTTTCTTGCATTTCTTTTAGAAAGTGGTGGTAGTCATTTGGGAATGTATATTGGTCTTGTAGTCGCAGGTGAGTGCCACTTCATTGTACTGTTATTACCGTGAAACATATTACTTAATCTGCAGCAAGGTTCTGTCCGTCTGAACTTGCTATCACCCAACGTGATAAATTACATTTGCTGTAATGCACGTGACCTGGGAATGTGTCTATCTGGTTCGGGCGTCCGCCTCACATTTCAGAATTCCTGGGTTTAATTACAGCTACGTCCCTCCCTGTGTAGAGTTGCATGTTCTCCAAGTGCCTCGGTGGGTTTTCTCCAGGCACTTCGGTCTCCTGATGCCTCCCCAAAACATGCGTAGCAGGTTGACTGGCTGGTGCAAATTGTCCCTACATATGTGTGAGCATGTGAATGATTGTCTGTCTCGGTGTGTCCTACAATTAGTTGGCAACCAGTCCAGGGGTGTCCCCTGCCCACTGCTCAAAGACAGTGGGGATGGTTGCCAGCACCTCTGCGACCCTAGTGAAGATAAGCAGTTTGGTGAACGTGACATGCAAGTGGCGTCTGTGATGCATGTGCGTCAGATTGTCCATGTGTTGAATGAGTGGAGTCATAACTTTGGAGAGTGTCCTAATTCTTGCCAAATTTTGGGTTTCCAATGAATTTATTTTGCCAGGCTGTTAACGGTTATTTATTTATTTTCATTAGTTTTTGACTTTTTATTTAGGTACAGCACCAAAAAACAACATGAAACATGAGTTAATAAAAGGAAGCAAACCGTTTTGCACCAAAATGTCGTTACAATACATTTATACGATACACAAACCTGTGCCCAAAGGGAGTAGGCTGCACCTTTTAAGTGTCTACCCCTATTCTGTTTCCCTTGCCGGGAAGATGTACGCAAAATAAAAACAAGGAAACCCCACCACACCCCACAAAGGAAAATAAGAAAACAAAGATGACATTTCAAACATATAATGGTTTCACTAATGGCTCCTTTAACATATAATACCCAAATAAACTTGAATGAATGAAAATTTAATTTGAACATTATAAAATAAAATCAGGACAAAAACAATGACTTAACAACAAAAATTATGTTCGAAAAGGGGTAGTAAGAAGCAGACGCTTATTTGCTCTACCCCTTTATCTTTCATATTAAATATCCATTTTGCAGATACCTCCTCTTGTGTCTAATATATTTTTGGATGTGTTCCGGAACTGTTTTTGTTGACCTTAAATAGCAGTTGTGAAGTGGAAAATTTTACTAAATCATCCAATTTTAATAATTTGGGCTGCAGGAATAAAATATTAGTATGAACCTTAATATCCTAGCCTGTGTATGGTTCTAATTGCACGTTTTTGGAGAATAAAAGCATGAGAACAGCTAACATAGTAGGCCCAATATATTAATCTTATTTCGTATTTTTGTCTGAAATAAGTATAGTATAAGATTTTATTTTTTAAAATGTCCATAAAGTAGGGACATTTTTAAAGTCAATACCCTAGTGAATGTTGCATTACTCCACATTACTGTGCTCTGTAAAAGACTAGACTACCAGTAACCTCAAATACGCCCCTCAAAAAAAGTGTACATTTTGTGGACCTTACAATTCAAACGATGCATTCTCTGAAACATGGGAGTGGTGTGCTTTGTGACACACGCTTTCAAATTCAAAGTGTTTATTGTCATATGCACAGTAAATAACCACGTTTCGCTGCACAATAAAATTCTTACTTTCCTGTCCACAGTTGCCAGCGTAAAATTAGAAACTATATACATGTATACATAAAAGAATATTAAAAAGATAAAAATACAAGATTAACTCAAGATGAGTTAAGGCGATAAGATAAAATTAGGATAAAATGCTATACAATACAGCGACATCTAGTGGTCTTATATTACAGTGTCCCTTCAAATCCAAAACAATTTTTCTTCCCCCTTGCACTATGATGCTTACATGGTGTATTCATTTTCTACTGTGCTAATTATGATCATTGTAGAAATATACACTGTCAAGACCAGAACGGAGACAGGACCCACTTGCGTTACGTCTCTCTGTTTTATTGGAAGAAAGGAAAGGGTTGCCACCACGGTCCGGTGATTGGTGAATGCAGGAAGCAGATCACTCTGAACGTGTAAATGGGACTTTCGTGGTGAACGATGGCGGGAAAGGAAAAACGGGTCAGCAGCCGGGACAGGAGATCAAAAACGTGGTTGGGGTCGTAAGCGAGTCATAAGCCAGGGTAGGAGAGTAGACGTGGTCATGGACAAAAAAGTTCGAAAGCCCGGATGGGAGAGTAGACATGATCAAAAACGGGTCGAAGCCGGGGGTCAGACAGGAGCAGAAAACAGGGTGGAGTGAGGGTCAAAAAAAGGCTTGCCTAGTGTAAACTGAGGTTCGCAGACGGACTGAGAAAATGGGACAGATAGGAGTAGGTTTAAATTGGGACAGAGCCAATCGGAGTCCGAGGAAGTTGGCGCCAAAAGAGTGGGCACAGGTGAGTCAGGTCAGTAATCATGACATTAACAGTCGTTCTTTGAGATATACAGTGACATTTGTTTTGTGTTCTTCCAAAAAATAAATATTTTGCATTTTGAATGTTCTATATATGACGTGAATATGACTTGGTTCATTGTATTTGTTTTCTTCCTGGTCCTCACAGTGATTTTGGGAGTGCCTATCATCATTATCGTCATTTGTTATTGCTTGAAAGGCCCTCTGTTTGCCAAGAAAAAGCACAAAAAAGGGTAAAATCCTCTTTTCTATGGTCGCCTACGCAGACTAACACCTTAGTGGCTGTGTTCTCTTTACATAATTGCACGCTCTTGGTACAACACTTTAACTACTTATTTTTAAGCTTGTGTGTTTCGACTGTTTTAACATTGCATGTAGATGTTGACCATTCTGTCAAAAAAAAGTGGCTAGAAATAAGGAATTCAGCAACCGTGGTTATGTGGTGGGAGCTTCAAGTAGAAGTAAATGGAACAAACTATGTCGGTTTGTTGTTCTGGGTAATTAACGACTTGGTTTGTTATTCTCTAATACAGTGTTTTTCAACCTCTTTTTTGACACAAGCCACGCTTGTGTGCATGAAAAAGCTCACCGTCCGTAGAAAATGTTTAAAGATAAATTGCCAGTACCAGTGTAATTATGTTGATTTTTTTTTTTACTTGAATTATCATGTTGCCAAAATGACAGTATATAGTCATAAACCCTTTGGTACACTGAACGGACTGTTGTAAAGGGCTGTGTAAATAAAGTACTGTACAGTTAACATTAACATTTTTATCATCATTTGTGGTCACCGTGGGTCAGGAGGTAAACCAATTTATTCATTCTGGTAAATAATTTTGCAGTGATTTGGGATTGTATTATGTTTTATCTTTTTTCAAGTTTAGCTTTAGTTTATGCTGTTTTCTTGATGTTAAGGTTTTTGAGTTTTTCCTTGCCCTCATGTCGGTTTAGGATCAGGGGATGGTGTACTAAGTCTATGGTTTGCAATATTCTGTGGTCAATGCAGGCTTTTGAGACTCTTTGTGATTAAGGGCGTCACAAACTAATTTGACTTGACTTTTTTTTAGAAAACAAACTAAAATGAGTAAAAAATGATTTTCTAGTAATACGAAACATGATTTAATACATTCTAACCTTTTTTCAATCTTTTTGGGGGGATTATAAAGTTATTTGAATTCTGATTTTTACTTTACTACATTTATATCATTGTTTTCTGTTGGTTGATGGATATTTGTACCAGTTCTCATGTTCAGAGAATTACTTCAAAAAAGGAGAGAAAGTAAATGCTGCCACCTACCGGTACGGATGAATATTACAGCAGGGTGATCGACGGCAGAAAGCTAGGTTTTATTTAAATACTAATGAAATACTAATAAGATTGGGCAATTTCCTGTGGCACACTAGACAAAGTCTCACGGCACACTGGTTGAAAAACACTGCTCTAATGTATAACTTCTAACTGTTCTCTCATTTTATTAACTACATTGTGGCAGTGGTGGTGTGTGTATGTATGTCATGTGTGTTGACTGATCGTTGCTGGATTGCAGCTATCAGAAAGGCCGTTCCTCTGATGTGGTTGCCTTAGATGGGCAAAGAGAGTTCTGCTGAGAGCGTTTTTCAAAAAAATTGTGCTTTGCCTTCTGTTGATTGCGTTTTATGTCTATGACATATCTACGCTATTTGGGATGGTTTTATAATCACTGTAATATGTGCCACTTGTTCTAATGCTCTGTTTTTCATCATTTGTGTTTAGTAAGCACAGGACTCCTGTTGGCACAACATTGCTAGAAATGGGAGGAGAACGTTAACTTGGTCAAGTGGACGTCGTAGGGTGGAATCTTCTCATGACCGATAAGTAATGTTGTGTATCATGCATTGTGTTTGACTTCTGCCTAATGCCTGCACTTTTTTTTTTTAAACACGAAAACATGTTTTAGCATTATGATTTCATTTTTTTTTTCTCTCATTACAGCTTTGCAAACGGTCAAAAAGTGTACTTAACGAATAGCGATGACTGCAATTTAGACAAGTAGTTGCCATTTTTTTTTTCAGGATGTCTTTGTTGTGTGTATCGGAGATCTTGGTAAATACTTAAAGGGGAAAGGGATTCCTGCGTTTGTGGACTTCAAGTGTTTTAGCTTGTAGACTTCGATTTCTTTACCACTATGCACTATGAATGCACTATTTATTGGCGATGAACATTTTTCCAACAGTGGTGTAAAATGACACCTTGTATTCGACCCAATGTAATTTTTGCTTATTTAGTAAATAAAATTTTCTCCATGTGATTTGGGGAATCCTTTTTTCTAACCTGGATGAACTGTCACAATGTTAAGTTAACTTCAACTATTTTCTGTGTAGTACACATTTTTGGAAGCATTCGTGGAGCACATGAATTTAATGCTACATGTTTAAACATACCCAATATTTTTTCAAAGTCAATCTTGCTGAAAACTAGAACAGTACTAATTTGAATTTTATAACACCAGCTCTCTCGTGGGGACTGCAGACTGGAACTAAAATTCACTATAGCTCCGCCCAGTGGTGGTAATGTGATTTGCTAGATTTCCAAGT
Organism: Urocampus carinirostris; assembly: GCF_059441175.1. Lineage (NCBI taxonomy): Eukaryota > Metazoa > Chordata > Actinopteri > Syngnathiformes > Syngnathidae > Urocampus > Urocampus carinirostris. Next base: position 11,439,703 of record NC_142351.1, on the reverse strand, counting down.
TATATTGTGATCATCCTTTTAATCAATTTTGACCAATTGAGTTAAAGAAATTGGAAATTTCCTCTTCAAATTATGATTTAAAAAAAAAAACTACCCGTCCAGCACCAGGCTTCCTTTATATGTAATTTGAGACATTTAATGATTCAGGGCTATACAAAATATGTGACCTGGACAACTTAGTCCTAAAATTATAATTTATTAGGAAATTTTATATTTTGCGCCCACTAATGGTAAAAATACCTAATTTGTTAAAAGTAAAATATTTATTTGAAAAAAGAGCAAACGTGAATGACTGAATGTAATGTTTTTAGTTAAATACTTCGAGATGTTAATATTTATTTTACATAACATGAGGCTCACCTAGAAGGAGTTGACATGATTGTCCACCTTCTTACTGCTACAGGTACCAAAAGACCCCAAAACATTGATCTGGCGTGCCAAAGAAGTCAAGCCATGTGTATTTGTATAGCCCTCAATCAGAAAAAGTCTCAAAGGGCTGCACAGACCACAGATGATTGCAAACCACAGACTATCGTTACACAATCCCCTGATCTAAAACCTACATGAGGATAAGGAAAAAGTAAGAGGCCTCAGGTTGAGAAAAATGAAAAAGAAAACTTATTAACATGAGGTAGTTATGTCTCTCTTCTTATTTTGAGTGTCTGTCAAACCATACACTTATCATTTGATCCTTTGGGCCAGATCTGAACCTTCAACCTTTAGTACAAGTTGGAATTTGTGAAAATTCATGAATGTATTCTCCTTGTTTTGAGTGTACAAGTCTGGGCAAATAAATGAGTAAATGGTGCGGTTTCGTCTCTGCAGTTTTTATTCTTATTGGAGTTTTGTAGCACCTTTTTTTTGGTGACACTACACGATACAGTGACATCTAATGGTCAAACGTTACACAGTGTCCCTTTGAAGACCTTTTTATAGGTTCTCTGAGATTGTAAATGAGGAACTGCTCAAAGGAATAATGTTTGTACTGTGTTGCATACAGAAGGTTTAATGAGCAAAGTATGTTCATGGTAGGAATATACACATTTAACAGTCATTTTTTTGAGATAATGAACATTTATTTGGGTTATTAGCGTGTGTTCATAAAGAGATGAGATTGTCCTTCACTGTAACCGATTTCAAATGGTGCTAGAAACAAATTCAGACTCCGGGCACCAGAAGAAATCGGTCAACCTTGGAAAAAGGACAAAAGAACTGACAGATGCCAAAACATCATATGATGAAAGGACATTTCCTAGCAGGTGACTCTTACTTCCCGCCCCAAGAACACTGATTTCAAATGGTGCTAGATGGATGACAATACTCTAAGCCACCATCTGAAGCCAGCTTCCAAGGGGGGCATTTCAAACAGGATTGACTATGGCAGAAGGATTTCTTCATCAGTAGACTCGGGACGTCCTTTAAAGATAGAACAACATGAACAATTAGCGTACAGCGCTTTCTACCACTGATTAAGCTTGATACTTTCACTCTAAGACTAAGCACTGGTTCCCCCCAACTGTGTGTGCTGAGCCCTTTATTGTTCATGCTGTTCAACTCAGACTATTCACCAACCTAATCCACAAACTGTCCGTTGTCTTTCCCCGGAGGTGGATGAGGCAGCACAAAAGAATGAGATGGAGACACTGACAAAGTGGTGGTAAAAGTTCAGGGTTCAAGTCAAGCTACTGCAGCCTCCCCAGGTGGAGTTTGCGTGTTCTCCCCGTGCTTGCGTGTGTTTCCGCCAGGCATATCTGGTTTCCTCCCACATTCCAAAAACATGCATGTCCGCTTAATTGGCAGGTTCAAATTGTCCCTAGGTCCGTCTCTGTGTGCCCTGCGACTGGCAACCAGTTCAGGGTGTCCTCTTCCCACTGCCCTAAGATTGCTGGGATGGGCTCCAGCACTCTCGCACCACGAAATCCGAGGAAGTCATCCTCTGCTTTAGGAGAAACAAGTACAGATCTTCCACCTCTCGTCATCAATGTAGAGTCCACTCCTTCACACTCCTAGGCATGCACATCTCTGATAACTTCTCCTGGTCTGCCAACACCAGAAGTGAGTCCACTTCCTGAGGCTGCTCAGGAAGAACAATCTGGAACAGATGCTATTAGCATCTTTTAACAAAGTGACAGTGGAGAAAATTCTGGCATACAGTGTCATGGTGTGACATGCTGGGAAAACGGCAGAAGATATATAAAAACAAAGACTCATTTACATGGTCCAGCAAATCATGGGCTGGTCTCTGCCCAGTCTGGAGCACATTGCCAACTTGCGATACTGCAGCAGAGCCAACAACATTATAAAAGACTCCTTACCCCAGCCACCACCTCTTTGACCTGTTGCCTTCTGGTATGCTCTTCAGGCTCCTTAAAACAAGGACTAACAGTTTCAAATATAGTTTTTTCCCCCATGGGCAATACCACCCTAAACAAGAACGCAAGTTTGTAAAAAAACAGATTGGCAGTTGGATTAAAAAATGGGTATCATATAGGAAAAATGATATTCATATCTTATTTAGCAATTTATTCAGGAATTTTATTGCTGCTTAATGTTATTGCACTTTTTCTCATTGAACTCAGTCTTTATTGTCATTTATAACAAGGTGACCATTGTTTGTATCGAGACTAGATATGGCGTTCTAGGATGAACATGTAACAAAGGGTTAAAAAAGAAAAATAAGTTAAAGGTTAGATACATGATTTGAAAACTTGAGGCTACAATCATCAATATAAGCCAGGAGATGATTCTCGTGCATTTTAAAGACGCGCTCGAATAAACTCTTCTGTTTTCATCTTTTCGGGGGTTTGTTCCGCCCCAAACCTTCCTGATAAAAGTAAGATAGGTGCAATTGAAAACAATTCATAAGAGGCTTTTGAACTTTGTTGGGCATCGTTAACACATCCTTTCAACTTTTTAAGACGCCTCAAACGACGCACCCTAGGAAAGAATGCCAGGAAAATTGGGAAAATTATATTTACAAGGTACTGTAGTTCTAAGGGACTGGCCCGAGAAGTGCGTCATAATAACAGTGCAATAAAAATGTAGTAAAATATTTTGCAGCAAAATCAATCTCAATAAGTTGATAAACAAGATAAGTATATATGTTTTTCACAATCTAGCGCACTTGTTTAGGGTGTTGACTGCCCTGGGGAAGAAACGGTCCCAGCCTGTTATTTCTTGTTCTAAGGGACCTATAGCACCTACAAGATAGCAACAAGTCAAAGTCGTGGAGACTAGGGTGAGAGGAGTCATTTCGTTGTTGGCTCTGCTGCTGTGTCGCAACCCAACAATGTCCACTAGACTGGGAGGAGAGCAGCCAATGATTACCTGTGCTGTGTTGATTACTCTCTGTACTTTTTTTCCATGCTCCAAGGATACCTTACGATGCACTATTTTTCATTGCACGATGCGCTTATAAATCAGGCCAAACTCCAAGCACTACCTCGTAAATCTATCCATCCATTATCTGCACCGCTTATCTTCAGTAGGATCGCGGGGGTGCTGGAGCCCATCCCAGCCATCTGTGGGCAGGGGACACCCTGAACTGGTTGCCAGCCAATCGCAGGGCACACAGGGACAGACAATTCGCTCACTCATTCACAACTAGGGACAATTTGGACCGGCCAGTTAACCTGATATGCATATTTTTGGAATGTGGGAGGAAACCGGAGTGCCCGGAAGAAACCCACGCAAGCATGCAAACTCCGCACAGGAAGGTTGGTAGCTGGATTTGAACCCATGACCTCAGAACTGTGCCGCACACGCGCTAACCACCGTGCCACCATGCTGCCCTACCTTGTAAACATTTTTGTCAATCCTGACATTATTTATATTATTGTTTTCTCTCTTAAGTCAAATCTTTTTTATAAACAATGTTCACTTTGTTTTTATTAATGACAATAAAGACAATTGTAAAACAAAGGGTTTTATGCTTAAGTGTTTTCAGATTTGGCCTACGACATGTGGTGCTTCGTTATTCTGCTGGTGCGTTCAAATGGACTGTGAACACCTAAGACCAATCCAGGTTGTACTTCGCCTAAATGACCTTACTCACACATACCAGATTTGAGTATAGGAACAGAAAATGAATACTTACTTTCCGGAAGCAGCCTGTGTACAAAAAAAAAAATCAACCCTCACAGGCACAGGATGTGCAACTCTCAAGTTTCCTGTTAAGTACCACAACATTTGGCCTATTCCACACGAGGACACAGATTGAGACTCGAGCTTGAAATGAACACTTGCAGTACACGGACATTAATGCAGTAGTATTATCCTCTTTGACCAATGTTTAGTTTTGCCTTTGTCGAGACTCACATAGCTGGCTTTTCCTTTCTCTATCATGACAATCGGAGGAGGGCGCAGTCTAATTTCATTCCGGTGATTACTGTCAGAAGACTCACTTTTTTTGCATACATTAGAAAGTCGTGTTTGTTTGTATAGCCCTTAATCACAAAACGTCTCAAAGGGCTGAAAAGACATCATCGACATGAAATCTGAGTAATAACAGAATGTTCGGTTGACAGCTTCCCGAGGTCAACATAATTCGTAAGCTATTGAATAAGTGTGTTTTAAGTCAAGATTTAAACACTTCCATGGAGGTTGCAGATCGAATCTCAAAGGGCAGAACATTCCACCGCACCAGGGCCCAATTAGAGAACTCTCTAAAACCTGCAGATTTCTTCTTGGTTCTTGGGATTGGCAAACAGGTGCAACTTTTTACCGTCTTCTCCGCATCATGCCTAAGTTCACAAGCCAATGTGAATGAATGAATGAATGAATGAAGAAACGAACGAACGAATGGCCTTCTTTATCACAATGCAAGTCGTAATAAAACTGGAGGGCTTGTCCTTCCAGTGCAAGTAAAAAAAGGTAAAAATGTCTAAAAGGATAAAAATGTTAAAAAAACAATAGATTTATTCCATTGGTTATCGCAGTTTACGGGAACCACATTCCCCTCCGAAAAGTGAAAATGCTCATAGTAGCAACGCACTCTTATCAGAATTAGAATCGCCTCTTCAGAAAACGGTGGTCTACTATAGATATACTATTGATCCCGACGCACTAGCATTGCCGTCATTTTGAAGCCAAATTTAATTTTTATTTTTTTTTCCTAATGCATAGTCTGTCGAGTCAGACTGCCGAGAAAGGTCCTATGGCAAGATTTTCAAGCATTTTCAAGTACTTCACCCAAAATTCAAGCATTTTCCTGACCTTGATTAACACAACATTAAAATTCAAGAACTTATAAGGATTTGAGTGAAACTGCGGCCCGACGGCCTTTTTAATCCAAAATGCTCAAAGTATAATGACAATATAAATAAAGTACTACTTATAAAATGTGTATTTTTGTGCCACTATGAAAATACTTTCACAGAAATACTACGAAACTAAATATAAAATCTGGTGCTTAGAAACAGAGACCTAATATATTATTTTCCTGTCATTTTGAACTGAACAAAATACCACAGATGTACAACAAAAATGCTACTAGACAAATACTATAACACAGAAATGCTACTACAGAAATATTGCTAAAATACTACGACGGAAATACTACAAAACTAAATATAAAATCCGGTGCTTCCTGTCATTCTGAAATGAACAAAATACCACAGATATACAACAAAAAAACTATGACGGAAGTACTATAAAAATGCTATGCCTGAAATATTACAAAATTATTACTACAGAAATACGACAAAAATACATCTCAAGTAAGATAAAAAAAATACTACTAAAGAAAATTTTTCAAAATACTACCTTAGTAATACTAGAAAACAGAAATACTAGTACAGAAATACTTAATTACTATGGAATTCCAACAAAAACACAACTACAGTAGTACTACAAAAACACAAAATACTCCCAAAATACTATAGAAATACTCAAAAAATCCTACTACAGAAATTCTACAAATATACTACTACAGTAATAATATATGATTAAAATACTACTACAGAAATTACTACAAAAATACTACAATGGAAATAATAGCAAAAAATACTACAAATATCCTCTGAAACAAAATATCAAATTCTTTGATTCAAACTGGGACCTACTATATTATTTTGCTATCAATCTTTAAAACAAAATAGTACAGAAATACAACAAATACTTCCACAACTACACTTGTACTATAATCCAAAAATACTACTCCGGAAATACAACAAAAATACTGTGACAAAAGTAAAACAAAATTCTACAAAAATACATGTACAAAAGTGCTAAGAAAATACTATTATAGAAATACTGTACTACAAAAATACATATACATGAATATACCAAGGGTATTACTTTAGTAACACCATAATACAGAAACACAACAAAAATAACATTACGACAGAAATACAACAAAAACTACTTGGGCGGAAATACAAAAACACAGCTCCAAAAACAATACAAAAATAAATCTACAGAAATACTATAATATAAAACAGAAATACTACTACTGAAATACTACTACAGAATTACTACGAAAATCATACTATAAAACTAAATAGCAGATTTAGAAATTGCAAAAAGTGACCGTCTTTTGTAGTTGTTCTTAAAAGAAAAATACCTTGCAAATACAAATATGACAACCGTGATACTATAATACAGAAATACTACCAAAACACAAAATAAATACTACGAAAATATTCAGACAGAAAAAAAATACAAAAAACTGTATAAAATACAGTAATAGTATAAAAACACTTTAAAAGCAATACAAAAATACAACTAGACAAATACTACAAACTCACCACAAAAATACATTTGTAGTAATCGTACAAGACTAGATCTCAAATTAAGTGCAGGGAACTAATTAATGTATTATTTAGCTTTAATTGTAAGCCTAATTTTATTAAAACCAAATTTAGAAAGAAATATTACATATAGATGTTTACATGTACGTTTTTTCGTAAATGAGAAAAATTCAATTGACCCTTGGCCATATTTATTAACCCAGTTCAGCCCGCCGATCAAAATATTTGCCCACCCTGCAATAGAGCAAACTTTGTTTCAAGGGAAGTTAAATTTATAACTGTCAAGATTATCAATGTGAATCACCTGTGCCCGCTCATTTGGCGCCAACCGCTGTGGGCTCTGATTGGCTCCCTGTCCCTAGTTAAACCCAGTCCTGTCAGTCCCTTGTTGTCAGTCCGTCTGCGAGCCTCTGTTTATACAAGGCAAGCCTTTTTCGATCCTGACTCTCGCCTGTCCCGTTTTTGCTCCCGTTTGTCTACCTGTTTTGATCCCAACCACGTCTGCTCTCCCATCCCGGCTTACGACCCATTTTTTAACCCCGACTACGTCTACTTTCCCGTCCTGGCTTACGACTCGTTTCCGACCCCAAACACGCTTTGCTCTCCCGACCAGTTTTTCCGTCCCTCACACCGCCATTATTTGCTACGGACTTCGTGTTCGGATCACAATCCGAGTGCAAGAGCGACTTGCTTCCCGCGTCCAGCGAACACCGGATCGTGGGCGCAGCCCTTCCTCTTTCTTTCAATAAAACTTGTGGTAAACATTACGCAATTGGGTCATGTTTCCATTCTGGTTCTGACAACACACTTATTCACCACTGCATGCTTTTCACAGTGTTGCAGGTAAAGGCACTTTGCTATTTGTATTTTATTTTGCCTTCAATGTAACACACATTTTGTTTGATTGGCATGAGCTTGCAGTTTTGTGAGGACATTGCAGTTGCAGCCTAGTAATGTTAATTTGTGAGAAGGCTTTACTCAGCCTAAAAAATCGGAATACTTTTAAGAGGTTAGGAATCCCCACTTCAAACAAGTAAAACTTGAACACAGGACATTGTTCGATTTAAAGAAAGTGAAAACTTTGTGTGTCACGGTTGCCATGGCGCCCAATTGGCCCCGCCCGTGTGGCGCCAGCTGCGGCTTGTTGACGGATTGGCTTTCCGTCTATTTAAGCTCAGTGCTCTCACTTTTCCTTGGTCAGTCCGTCAACAAACCTCTGCCCCGTAATACGTGGGTTTTGACTCGGTCCTGTTTCCTGTTGGTATTTCCTGTCTGGTATTGTTCCCGTTTATTTTTTCCTGTTCAATATCGGTTTCCTGTATCGTTCCCGTCTAGTTTATCCTGTTTAATTTCGATATCCTGTTTTGATATCAATCCTGTCCGTCCCATTGTTTAATATCGGTTTCCAGTTTTCGTTCCCGTCTAGTTTGTCCTGTTTATTTTCGATACCTTGTTTTGATATCAATCCTGTCTGTCCCATCCTGTCCCGTATCGACCCCATCTGTCCGATATCTGCTCGGGCAATTGGTATCGATCTCGCCGTCCACGCCAGACTGCTGCCTAACGTGCATGACTCCCCATTTCCCGTAAAATAAAAGGATTATGTGAGAAACGTCACGCATTTGGGTCCTGATCCTGTTCCGGTTCATGACATTATGTCTTTGAAACAATATTGCCTTTATCGTGAACTAATATAGAGCATATCTCGTCTGTCATGTGAAAAAAAAGGTTTATTTTTGCTTAATGAACTATACTATGTGATAAAAAGCAATTTTTAAAAGATTACAAGCAAACACAGTGTACACCAGTTGTAGGTTTTTTTCATAGTTTGGCCCGGGATTATATGTGAATTTTTGATCACACTATTATATCATTGAGTTTTAAATTTTTATCACCAGTCCTGTTCATCACTTCACGTGTTATTTTCACACCAAACCACAAGATGGTGCTATAGGCCTGTGATGACAACTGTTGTATGGGGAAAGAGGAAACAAATTGGCCTGTTGTTTTCCTTTTGAGTTGGAGGAGTTGTTTACCGGTAAAATTAACATCGAGGATGAATATTTAGTTGGATATAGTGATTTGGAGTGAATCTGATGGTTTGGTAAGCATGTTCTTTATGCTATCTGAAAAGCTCTTAATATATTACAACATTACTGAAGTATTGGTGCGTGTTTAAGATATACAGTGGAGCCTCGGTTTTCGAACGCCTCTCAGTTCGAACAAATCGGTTCTCAACCAAAAATTTAGAGAAATTCTTGCTTCGCTTTTCGTTCAAAAAATCGGAGTTCGAACGCCGGTACGCTAGGGGCGATGCTGAGCGGCGTACGGGTGTAGATTGCCCCCACCCCTCGTGAAGAACTGTTGTCACGGCAACGCGCACTCCTTCTCTGCTTTCGTTTTTCAAAAGCGGTGAAGGGAGTGTTTTAACTCCGAATTATGCCTCGGAAGAAGGTTGGTGAAAGCAGCAAATTTGCTACAGGTGAAAAAAGAGGAGTAGTGTGTACAACTATTGCATTTAAGAAAGAAATAATAGCAAAATATGAAGAAGGTGTGCGAGTTTCCCTTCTTTCAGGAATACAGCATGGCTTCTGCAGACAACCGCCAAGGTAAGAAATCCTACTCATAATTCTTTTCTTCATCCTTTACCTGTTCGCCACTTGTTGTGGAGACCCGGGTGCTAAATGACGTGTAAACGACCTGATTTTTTTATTTTTACACGTTCATGTTTCATACGGAAGATTACGCTAACGCGAACGTACGATAAGCCTGGGTTAGCTTCATGTTTACTTTCGTGGTAAACATTTAGGGTGTTGGAACGGATTAAAACAATTTTACATTACTTTTAATGGGAAAAAACGACTTCGGTGATCGTACAAATCGGTTTTCGTACAAAGAAATGGAACGGATTATGGTCGAGAACCGAGGTTCCACTGTAAACGTACGCGTAACGTTAATATACCATTTTCTCTTTTTCATTTTAAACTGCCTTTAAAGATGACGTGTAGGTTTTTGGTTTTATCAAATAGATTTGCCTCAAAACTGTGACTTAGAGTGCGCCTTTTATATATTTTTTTTCTTCTTAATTATTTATGTATTTTTTCAAACATTTTTTTAGCAGGTGCGACTTATACTCTGGAAAGACTTATAGTCCAGAAAACACAGTACCTGACCTTGGTTTCCTTTAATCATTTTTCAAGGTTACATCATTGAGTTATCTTAAACAAATTATATTGTGTTTATTTGGTATTTTATCAGCATATTTGGTACTGGAGCAATCCAATAGTCATCGAAAGTAACCAAGTTACATTACCGCGATAATGGTATTCCGATGACGTTACTGATTACATTTTTTCGACAGGTAACCGGAAACTGTATCGGATTACATTTTTAAAGTAACCCCCCCAACCTTTCTCACTGGTTCAGCACGCCCACATCTCATCTTCTGATTCTTTGATCCAAAGTGTGGAAGCCCAAACAACCAAAGCCGCTAGATCTCCACAATTGGGCACTGTCCAGCAATTCCGGCACTCGCTGCGTCCGGAGAGTCCGAATCAAACGAGCGCGAATTTCCGGTCCCTGCGATCACAAGGAAGTAGAAATCAATGGCTGGCAGCAGGAGCCATGACGCACAAGAAGAGTGAGAGTGGGTGGGGTCAGACCAGGTAGCGTCAGCCAGCTGACTGGCTGCCAACTGCAAATCAACTCACCTTTTTTGCACAAGGGCCACTGACAAGTCCTCCAGAAAATGCACACCCACAACTAGTCCGCCCATTTCATTTGTTTGAGTGTGTGTGCTCATCAGGGTTGGGTAGGGTTACTTTAACTTGATTACTTTCAATTACTTTTGGATTACTCCAATACCAAATATGCTAACAAAAGACAATAGAAACTAAATATGAATAAAATGACTCAATTTTGTGCAGGCTTGGGGAGTAACGGAACACATGGAACAGCAAAAATGATGTTGGCAAGCTGTTTGGATTGATTTTCATTTTGTTTCTGTCGCATTTTATGTTAGTTTTGCCGGAGATCAAAGAGATCAAAGCCAGGAGAGAAAGCTTACCACGTGTTGTGAGTCATAATTGAGGTGATCCCCCTTCTGTCATGATTGCCGATTGAGTGCAGCTGCGGCGGCTTGATTAGCGCAGACAGCTCGGACAGCTGATTGGCTGTCACTCTTTTTAAACCCCCGGCTTCCAAGAGGAAGCCGTCAGATCATTGCGAACTGTTGCCTTTTCGTCCGACCCCGTTTTTTCCCAGCCTTTTTCTGCCTGATCTTTGTTCCTGACCTGTTTCCGGACCTGATTACGCCCCGTTCTGCCTGCCTCCTGCTACCGACCTTGATTACGAACTCGATATCGCCTTTAATCTCCAGTTCCGGCCAGCGACTTGCTATTCCCGCCTGTCTCCGTTCCTCCTCGCCAGACAGGGAAGTGTCACTCCCGCGCCGCTCGCTCCTGTTGTTCGTCGATCCGCGGATCGTGCAAGCAAGCCTTTCTCTCCCTCTTTTATCAATAAAAACTGAGAAAACTATTGGGTCCCGTCTCCGTTCCTGGTTTGTGACACCTTCCATATATGTGAGTATAGTAGTATGTGCGTGAGAGTATAGTAGTATGTATGATAGTAAGAAGGTATTTGTTATAGAGTATAGTAGTATGTATTAAAAACAGGGTTGGGTAGGGTCACTTTAACTGGATTACTTTCAATTACTTTTGGATTACTCCAATACCAAATATGCTAATAAAAGACAAAAGAAACTAAATATGAATAAAATGACTAAATTTTGTGCTGGCTTGGGGAGTAACGGAACACATGGAACGGCAAAAATGATGTTGGCAAGCTGTTTGGATTTATTTTCATTTTGTTTCGGTCGCATTTTATGTTAGTTTTGCCGGAGATCAAAGAGATCAAAGCCAGGAGAGAAAGCTTACCACGTGTTGTGAGTCATCATTTTATTCATATTTGGTTTCTTTTGTCTTTTATTAGCATATTTGGTATTGGAGTAATCGAAAAGTCATTGAAAGTAATCAAGTTAAAGTAACCCTACCCAACCCTGGGGCTCATGTTCATGAGAAGCCGTTAGAGGAGTAAATCATACTTGCTATCACGTGTAACGTCATACTCTGACACATGCACAACTTTATTCTTGTACAAACAAAGTCATTCGCATGGAAAAACACTACTATACTTCCTCATGCACACTATTATACTCTCATACACACTGCTATACTTTTTCATACATACTACTATACTCTATTACAAATACCTTCTTACTATCATACACAGGGTTGGGTAGGGTTAGCGGCGCGGAAGTGACACTTCCGTGTCTGGCGAGGAGGAACGGAGACAGGCGGGAATAGCAAGTCGTTGGCCGGGACTTGAGATTAAAGGCGATATCGAGTTCGTAATCAAGGTCGGTAGCAGGAGGCAGGCAGAATGGGGCGTAATCAGGTCTGGAAACAGGTCAATAGCAAAGATCAGGCAGAAAAAGGCTGGGCAAAAACGGTGTCGGACGAAAAGGCTAACTGAGCAGAAGGCAAGAGTTCAGAACGATCTGACAGCTTCCACTTGGAAGCCGGGGGTTTATAAAGAGAGTGACAGTCAATCAGCTGTCCGGGCTGTTGGCGCCAATCAAGCCGCCGCAGCTGCACTCAATCGGCAATCATGACAGAAGGGGGATCACCTCATGTGCGGCCCCTTGTCAAGGTTTCTTCATTTTCATCATGTTGAGGTTTTTGAGTTTTTCCTTGCCCTCATGTAGGTTTTAGATCAGGGGATGGTGTCATAATACTCAATGTTTTGCAGCCCTTTGAGACTCTTTGTGATTAAGGGCTATACAAATAAACGTGAATTGACTTGACTTGACATACACTCTAAGCTATACTCTCTCACACGTATCACTATACTCTCATATACACTACAATACACGCTCACGCTTAATACTATACTCTCATACACACAACTGTACTCTCTCACTTGTATTGTTATACTCTCATGAACACGTTACTATCATACACACGCAACTGTACTCTCTCACACGTATTATTATAATCTCATACACTCTATTCAACCCTTTCACACATACCACTATACTGTTGTAACTATGCTGTCACACACATATTACTACACTCTCTGACACATAGTACTATACTCAGCCAATCACTGCTATGTTCTCTCACACATCCTATCATACTTTCATTCACACACTACTATACTTTCACACATACCACTATACTGTTGTAAACACACAACTACTCTGTCACACACACATATTACTACAGTCGCTGACACATAGTCCTATACTCAGCCACTCACTGCTATGTTCTCTCACACATACTCTCATACACACTACTATACTCTCTCACACATACCACTATACTCTCACACACACACTACGACACTCTCTCACATGTATTATTATACTCATTCACACACTACCATCCTTTCTATTAAATATATTACAATACTATACTCCCTCATGCACACAATTATGCTCTCAAACACATCACTATACTCTCTCGTGTGTATTCTGCTATACTCATATCAACTCACTGCTATACTCTCTCACATATACCACTTTACTCTCATACACATACACCACTATACTCTCTCACACGAATTATTATACTGACACATACACTACCATACTTTCTCTTAAATCAATTACTATACTGTTATACTACTATACTCTCACACATGCACAATTATACTCTCAATTGGACACAGTCATGCCCATGCACAAGCCCTACTGTACTCCCTCACTCTTACTACTACACTCTCATACATACACTTCTACTCTCTCCCACACATATCACTATACGTTCATACACACGCTACCATGCTATCTCACACATATATTACGATACTCTCGCACATATACGGCTATAAACTCTCATACATACTCCTATACTGGGAGCAACTCTAGTTTGATGTTGAACTGTGTAACATATACATTATGATCAGTGTGCATCGCCATGGTAACCAGAAGTACACAAAATAAAACAACACTGTGAGGTGATCCTTAAAACTTTCTATAGCAATTGCATTCAAATGGGAAAAAAATACTATTGTGTGTGAGAGAGTATAACCACAGTCTATCATAGCGTGTATGGGGGGAGTGTAGTAGTACATACATGTTAATTTTCGGAAATGGGAAATCGGGAGATTTTTTTTTCGACGCGATTATTATTATTATTATTATTATTTGAAAAAACAACAATAGAATTCGTTTTTCAATCTACCTCTCTGTTCCTTTATCTTCTTGGGTTTTTTACCTCACTGTGAATGTGTGACACTGGAGTGTCATGCCCAATTTCGTTGTCACAATATGTTAACCCATTTTGTAACAAAGATAATAAAGGTATATTCTATTCTATTCTATTCTATTCTATTCTATTCTATATTCTATTTATTGTTATTTTATGTTTACATGTGATTATTAAAATGTTTAATTTTTCCAAATTTTCTGGTGTTCTTTAACATAGTCATATGTAGCACTCTTATTCGTGGAGTTCGAGATTATGATTGCCGAGTCTCGATTGAAGCTTTTTCCGGTGCAGAACGGCGAAAAAGACGATGATAAAGACTATGGATAATTCGGCTACATTTTAATCGGCAAAACTTTGTTCACATAAAAAGGTCTAGCGGCTTTGGGTACCTGACCTTGGTTTCCTTTAATTATTTTTTGAGGTTACATTTTTGAGTTATCTTAAACAAATTATATTGTGTTTATTTGGTCTTTTATCAGCATATTTGGTATTGGAGCAATCCAATAGTCTCATCTCATTAGCTGCACCGCTTATCCTCAGTAGGGTCGCGGGGGTGCTGGAGCCCATCCCAGCAATCATCGGGCAGTGGGCAGGGGACAGCCTGAACTGGTTGCCAGCCAATCGCAGGGCTATACAAATAAAAATGACTTGACTTGACTTGACACGGGGACAGACAACTCACTCGCTCAGTGACACCTAGGGACAATTTGGACCGGCCAATCCACCTGAAATGCATGTCTTTGGAATGTGGGAGGAAACCGGAGTGCCCGAAGGAAACCCACGCAAGCACGGGGAGAACATACAAACTCCGCACAGTAAGGCCGGGAGCTGGATTTGAACCCACGCAGGAAGTTCCCACGACCTCAGAACTGTGCCGAACACGCGCTAACCACTACGCCGCCGTGCTGCCCACCAATCCAATAGTCATTGAAAGTAATCAAGATACATTACTGCGATATAATGGTATTCCGATGACGTTACTGATTACATTTTTTCGACAGGTAACCAAAAAAATGTTACCTGTCGAAAAAATGGTTGTTTACAAAGATGAAAACATGTTTGTGCTGTAGGAACATCATGTTTACCGTGGCTAAGATGATACTTTGTACAGTTTATGAACATATTTCAGACATACGCCATAGATTTAAGACAAATGAGCTTTAGATAACAGATAAGTACTAGATAATAGATGAGCTTGATCACAGGACAAATTTTTGAGCAAACTTTCAGGTGTAGGCCACATAGAGTTAAAAAAAAAGGACCAAAAAAATAATAATAATAATAATTTTTTAGAAATCGTTAGATGTTGCTCACAGATCGGTAGGCGGAAGAATCGTAGCCAAAGCGGTAGTCTTCCAACCAAATCGGGAGACTTAACAGGTGTGGTAGTATGTGAGTGAGAGTATAGTAGTATGTGTCAGACATTGTAGTCGTCAGGGTTGGGTAGGGTTACTTTAACTGGATTACTTTCAATTACTTTTGGATTACTCCAATACCAAATATGCTAATAAAAGACAAAAAAAACTAAATATGAATAAAATGACTAAATTTTGTGCAGGCTTGGGGAGTAACGGAACACATGGAACGGCAAAAATGATGTTGGCAAGCTGTTTGGATTTATTTTCATTTTGTTTCTGTCGCATTTTATGTTAGTTTTGCCGGAGATCAAAGAGATCAAAGCCAGGAGAGAAAGCTTACCACGTGTTGTGAGTCATAATTGTATTCATATTTAGTTTCTTTTGTCTTTTATTAGCATATTTGGTATTGGAGTAATCCAAAAGTAATTGAAAGTAATCACGTTAAAGTAACCCTACCCAACCCTGGTAGTCGTGATTGTGCATTGGTGACTGTCTGTATGAGAGTATAGTTGTGCATATGTGAGAGTTTGATGTTTATGTGAGAGCAGGTATGATTCACTTCTCAAACAGCCTCTCATACATGCTGCCTCTTGCAAATGGTTCCAATCTCAACACCAATCAAAGTCAAACAGGGGAATCGAAAGCACCTCACCCCAAAAAAATCACAACAAACTATTTGCTCGCACGGAACAGGCCAAGCCTTTGTTTTCATGTTGGAGTTATTTGCGAGGTCGTGTACAATACCAGCGTTTTGTTTACACAAGCGCCGCGAGATTAGAATGTAGGAAAGGTGACTGTCCGTCCGCTTCGGCTGGCTGGATCCGTGTGATTATGGAGGTCGGTTTTGCTGGCTGGATGTTTGTGTGCCACTGGAGCTGTTGTGTAACGCTTATAAAACATTTAAAGAGACAGCAGGCCTTTGTAGTGCGGCCAATTGAGACGGGGCCATGACAAAGGCAGAGACTCATAAACAAGGGGACGCACATCTCTTCATTTCAAAAGGTCAAAGTTCAGAGGAACTAGCACGTAACTAGAAAGTCTGACTACAGAATCGGCTTCTGACTCGTGTCACATGGCTCACAGGAGGCTAGCATGTTTTTTTTTTCATTTTTCTTTTCAAAGAAGCCTAAATAGTTCAATTTTTAAATGCATGTTTTTAAATGATATACATATGTTGACACACGTGTGTTTTTGCCACTCTGGAAAGCAGATTAGGTCAATGCATAAATACTTTTATAATCCTCTGTCACGACCAGAACGGAAGAAGGACCCAGATGCGTAACGTTTAACATATTGAGCTTTAGAGGAAAGGCAGCGCCCGCGATCCGGTGCTCACTGGACGCGGGAAGCAAGCCAATCACAGAATCGGAACGCGTTCCGAATGCGATGTGGATCTTCCGGAGCGGGAGATCGAAGTGTAGGAGATAGAAAAACAGGTCGGGAGAGCAGAACGTGGTCAGGGTCAGAAAACGAGTCGTTAGCAGGGACGGGAGATCAAAATGTGGTCGAGGTCAAAAAACGGGGCGTAGCCGCAGACAAACGAGGAAATCAAAATGGGGACCGACGAGAGTCAAAGTAAAAAATGCTTGCATTGTGAAAACGGAGGTTTGCTGACGGACTGACAACAGGCGAGTGAAAGAACTGAGCTTAAGTAGAACGGGGAACCAATCAGGAAGCCAGAGTGGGCAAAGGTGAAATTAATCAATCATCATGACATCCTCACACATTATACTCAAGTAAACTCGGCTTGCAAAAATGACATAAACAAAAAATACAATACATGGGACTTGAATACTGTGTTTTGATTAAATTACATTTATTTAATCATCTGGTAGATACTGGGTGAATGTGCGTTGGTGTGCACATTGAAAGTCATCGTGACCACCACCCCCCCCTGGTTGCTGGTCAGACCGGAGCCGGGACCCAGGACAGCTCTCACCTCGCAATTTAGTTTGAAAAAGCTAGCAAGCTGAAATGAGGCAGTTAAACAAGCAGCACAGGATCAAATCCTGGCCCGCATGCAACCAAAAAGGTTTTGACCCAGTTCCAGCTTATCAAGCAACCGGAGAACCTTGCTGGCCAGCGCCCAAGCCCGATTGAGTCAGCGGCCGACCTGGTGGAACACAGCCAGCTACTTTAGAAACATTGCATTTCGTGGTCCTGGTCCCTGGTCCTGGCTGAGGGTCCCTCACTGCTCGACCACCAGACAGTGCCTGCACCTTCATCAAACCATAACCACAGTCCATCGCAGTGTACTAGGTACAGTGGAACCTCGCTAGTTCGCGGTACCACTTTTGTGGGTTCAGAGCTTCGAGGGTCTAAAAAATATACCTTAACTTCTCAATAAAAGCATTTATTGACTTGACACCATTGAGCGCGAGCTTATGTCAACTGAGGACACGGTGTGGACACTCTTATTGTGAAGGGGAGGGGGAGGCCCTGACACAATGCTTAGTCATGGTGAGTTACCGCTTCGCTCACCCCCCTTCCTTTAACTCCTCCCACCTCACCCCCTTCTCATGTGGCGCTCAGTTTATCATGGAGAAACTCGGCGACGCGACGTAAGTATATTCTCTTCTGTCACATTTCATCTCAAGTTTGACTTTATTATACCAAAGTTACATCAAAATTTCATCTTCCTCGACACATATGTTCCCCATGTCTCACTCCTACCTTTACTGCTCAGGCGCCCGTGGCGGCCGTTAGAAAAAATACTGTATACCTGTATAGGTTTTTTTAAGCATTTATGAAGGGGCGCCGCTACTTCGCGGATTTTCAGTTTTCGCGGGTGGTTTTGGTCCCCATTAACCCAGTAACCGAGGGATTACTGTATTAGCATTGGTGTAACGTTAAAGGAGAATTCTATCAAATTACAATAACGTAATAATGAGGCCAGAGTTGTTTTCTATCTAAATTGTGCAAGTTAAACGTCAATCTTTGTTTTATTTTCTTATTCCTCTTTTTGTTTTGTGTTTTACTGTATTTAGGTTTAATATTGAACTATTAAAAACCGTGAAAATAATTCACTTAACATTTTCAAATCAGACGAAGCACTCCCTGACTGACACCTGTGTTCGTGATGTAACACACAACCAGTACGAACTGCGCTGCTCATTCACCATAACAGAGACGAATGGTGCTTTATTAACTCATCCATCTAATCTCATGACTTCACTGATAGCAGTGATCACGTTGTTACTCGACGCCGGACGAAAAACTTCATTAGAGGATGGGTAGTGACATAAATCCGTATCTCTCAGAGCAATGAGGGAAAGAAGCTCCACATAGTTCCCTTTGTTTATGGGCTGAAAGTGGCGGACAAAACATTTTGCAATTTCTTACCGATGTCCAGTTTTTCTCGAAAAATTCCGTCTTGAAAATGGCTTTGACAGTATATCAGCATACAAATCCATTTATTTTCATTCCCCCAGCCATTGTGGGTTGACAAAAATGCTATAAATCAACACAATATACAGTGGAACCTCGGTTTTCGAACGCCTCTCAGTTCGAACAAATCGGTTCTCGACCCAAAATTTCGAGAAATTCTTGCTTCGCGTTTCGTTCAAAAAATCGGAGTTCGAACGCCGGTACGCTAGGGGCGATGCTGAAAATCTAAATCTTTTCTTTATCCTTTAACCGCTAACCAGTTGTTGTGGAGACCCGGGTGCTAAATGACGTGTAGATGACCTGATTTTTTAATTTTTACACGTTCATGTTAGCGTAATCTTTCGTACGGAAGATTACGCTAACGCGAACGTACGATTAGCCTGGGTTAGCTTCATGTTTACGTTCATGTTGGACATTCAGTGTGTTGGAACGGATTAAAACGATTTTACATTACTTTTAATGGGAAAAACGATTTTCGGCGATCGACCAAATCGGTTTTCGAACAGTGTTCTGGAACAGATTATGGTCAAAAACCGAGGTTCCACTGTACTGTATTTGCTTGTGCAGCAGCAGGTTAATGCAGGCTGTTGGTGTGATCGTTTTGGGGAATTACCGCCCCCTTGCTTTGTGAAAGTGGTAACGTGCTGGCCCATTTGAATTCAAAATTTGATTGGCTAAAGCAACAGCGATAATACAGCTATGCTATTCTGCAGGCCTGAGTCTAGCAACGAGTAATCCAGAAATGTGATTAGTTGAATTCTCAAATATGAAAGTACACGTCTGGAAGCAGTGCAAACTGACAGACAATTTGGAATTACAGTATTTATAATCCGTGGCTTTATTTAGGCACAGCACAAAACAACAGTATCAATCATTAACTAACAAGAATTAAAGAACAAAATAAAATTGACCTCACATCATTCAGATATTTTTCAGGCCAGCACAGAAGGTCTTGGAAGCCCTCACAGCCCACCACTGAGCTTATATACAATAAGTATACCAAAAGAAGGAGCAAACACTAACTTTTTAAATTATAAATTAAGTTGACAAGTAACTGGAATCACAAATCTAATTATCTCAGCAGCCATAAATGGACAATGTGTAATATAAGGACCAATAGATGTCGCTGTACTGTGTAGTGCCCCCAAAAATGAGCGCTACAAAGAAGATGAAAATCTACAGACTCAAAGTGACAAAACCACATTTTTTATTATTTTTTTTACCCTAAATTTTCCCAAGGGGGTATCCGTAGCAGCAAGATGGCGAACAATCATGTCAGCTAATGAATATAGATTTCTTGATTTTTTTTTAAATGCACGTTTATATTCTAGTTCATGTATTTTTGCATAATATTCAAATAAATATTGTTTTTATTAAATGAATAAAGTTTTTTTTTAACCACAAGAAGGCGCTAAATAATTCACAATGTTCCTTTAGTTTGGACTACCATAATACCGACAGTAAGGTTATCCAGGATGACTCATCAGAGTGACTTTTTGATTGTCACCACATTTTTGGTAGTGTAGCATGAAAACGGTGAAAGTAAGAAAA
Source organism: Urocampus carinirostris (assembly GCF_059441175.1). Classification (NCBI taxonomy): domain Eukaryota; kingdom Metazoa; phylum Chordata; class Actinopteri; order Syngnathiformes; family Syngnathidae; genus Urocampus; species Urocampus carinirostris. The sequence continues at coordinate 11,419,387 of NC_142351.1, read as the reverse complement.
GCTCTGTTTTGAGTGCAGTCTAATCACCAACTTACAATCTAAAAAATGTACGCGTACTTGCACGCGCCACAGGAGGAGCTTGACATAGGCTGCAATGATGACTTAAGCCAGAAGATGGGGTCAGCGAGTAGAAAACGTTCAAATTTCGGACAGCATCTTTTATGTGGCCTCGACTTTGTTTAGTGTCAAGAAAGTGTGCTGCAGTTGTTGGGCTTCCCATAAACTGAACCAAATTAAATTCTAATGCAGGTGTTTCCAGCTCAACAGTGCTGGGTCATTGTGATTTTCTGGTAAAATATGTTTTTAGTGGTTGACTGAGTCTATTTAACCCTATTTCCAATAATTAATCTGGTAATAACAAAAACAATGTAGTATCCATCCATCCATCCATCATTTTCATCCACCTGCCTCTGTATTGTGTCGTGCAACTGAAGCCGAGTGCTAAAAAGCACAATGAAAAATACAGTGAAGACTCAACGTGACCAAATAGTACAATATTTTTAAAACAACAATGAAGAAACATTACTTTGACATAACGAAAATAAGTCTGTGTAAAGCTTACTTCCGACTACCTACCAAATGTGCTGTTTGCTCCAGTACTGGGTCATTGTGATTTACTGGGATAAAATGTTTGTATTGATAGACTAAGTCTATATAACCCAGTGCATCTCAAATAGTTGGGTGAGGGGGAAAGTATTTTTTTAACTTTGCAATGAATCAAGTGCAATTGCACCTCCACTATACTAGGGAGCAGTGGCGCTCTCATTGGCAGTTTTTTTTAACATTTAACCTCCACGCCGTGCCTAGAGCACCAAATATAAGCATTGAGTGTCACGGTTGCCGTGGCGACCAATTTGCCCGGCCCGTGTGGCGCCAACTGCAGCTTGTTGACTAATTGGCTTTCCGTCTATTTTAAGCTCAGCGCTCTCACGCTTCCTTTGTCAGCCCGTCAACGAACTTTTGCCCCGCAAGACGTTGGTTTCGACTCGGTTCTGTTCCTGTTGGTATTTCCTGTCCCGTATTGTTTCAGTTTATTGTCTCCTGTTTAATTTCGGTTTCCAGTTTTGTTTCTGTCTATTTTTTGTCTTGTTTATTTTTTTCTCCAGTTTTTGTTCGCGTGTAGTTTGTCCTGTTTATTTTCGATATCCTGATTCATTATCTATCCTCTCTGTCCCATCCTGTCTGGTATCGACCCCATCTGTCAGATATCAACTCGGGCAATTGGAATCGATCTCGTCGGTCTCTGACTTCCCGTCTTTCCACGCCAGACGGCTACCTAACGTGCATGACTCCCCATTTCCCGTAAAATAAAAGGCTTGTGTGAGAACGTTACACATTTGGCTCCTGATCCTGTTCTGGTTCCTGACATTGAGTATAAAGTGGAGATACAAAGTGGAGCAGACCCTCAAATGACCCCATGAAAAATAACCCAGATAAGGAGACACACTTTTTGGGGGGTACAAGAGGATTTCTTCTTCTGAGGGGAGGGTGAGACAGAAATTAATCCGGGACATTTTTGTCTGCGATGGTGTTTTGCTTGGCGTGGCGTTGGTTTTCGTTCGCATTCGACCACAGTGCCATCTTGTGGTCAAATATTACATACTAGGGCTTTAAGCTTCTGGACCAATCAGTGGCTAACTTGCAATTGCCTACCAATTGTCCTGTTTGCCATTGCACCAGTGGCAACCGCTGTCCAATCAGAACCAATGGTTTGCTTGATGTAGCAACTCATATATCCGACAGCAAGTGCTAAGCCACGCCCACCATAGTTACGGTATCCATGTATCACAAGTGGTGCAAATATGGCGGTTGGAACAACAATAGCAGGCGACTCTTTAGTCCATATTCCTGATAGCATAGCCGTATCCTATCTTCCCGACATAGAAATTTATCTCAAACATCAGAAGGAAAAGGCCTCAATTATTATATGCAGAGTTATATTCATGGCATCAAGGTGTCCAAAGAAGCTAACCTTGTAAGGGTGGATGCAAAATGTTGGCGATCTGTGAGAAAGTCTGAAGCCCCTTAACAACTACTCGAAATAGATTCAGATTTGTCTGCTCTGATGGACTCTTACTGCAAATGCAAAGCAGGGTATGTACATTTTATTGCTACTCTTCTAACATACCTTCATAAGCTTTAGATATTTCACCTCACTCTTATCTTCTGGTGCCATAAAAGAAGCAATGTTTTCTTTAAGCTGTCTTTGCAAATAACCTTCTAGGCTCATAACTTATGGTAGAACAAAACCATCCATTTATCCATCCATTATCTGCACTACTTATCCTCAGTAGGGTCGCGGAGGGTGCTGGAGCCCATCCCAGCTATCCTCGGGCAGTGGGCAGGGGACACCTTGGACTGGTTGCCAGCCAATCATAGGGGACACAAAGACAGACAACCATTCACTCGCACATGCATGTTTTTGGAATGTGGGAGCAAACCGGATTGCCCGGAGGAAACCCACGCAGACACGGGGAGAACATGCAAACTCCACATGGGGAGGATGCGGTAGCTGGTCTTGAACTCTAAACCTCTGCCAACCATTCCGGATTATTTTAAGGCGTGTCCAGTTTTAATATACCAAATTAACGTGGAACAGAGGAGCTACACGTCAGGCTGACGGGTTCTGTTATAAGGAATTAGTTGAAATTGTGACCAACTGGGCAGCACGGCAGCTCAGTAGTTAGCGCATCTGTGGCATAGTTCTCACATAAAGGGGTCAAGTCCAGCTACCAGCCTTCCTGTGCGGAGTTTGCATGTTCTCCCCGTGCTTCCTCCGGTCACTGGATGGATGGATGTAACCAACAGATATCCCCAGCATGTGACTGTGAATGCAGGTGTTAAAACGGGGGTTGGCTGCATAGGTGTATGTCTTCATGGTTCATTTTCCATATAAAAACAGTAATGAGTCGGGTCATTTCTAAGACTTTACACGAAAAGGCAACAGCCTGTCAATCTTGGGCGATGCGAGATGTGGGTTCAAGCTCTTCCTTTGACAGGGAACTTAAGTCATAAGAGATCTACATTACAAGTGCCCCAGACATATCGTCGAACCATTTTGATACAAAACATTGTACTCGCGTGTGGATCACATGTGCATTGTTTGTCATACAAAAATGGCCGACCTTAATCGGAAGCCACGGAATGTTGTCTGCCTAATGTTCTGATTGGATGAAAAAAATCGCTGTCGAATGTATGAACTTGAAGTGCAGAACAAGCCAATGAGAGCGGAGCAAAGGCCGAGACACCATAAGAGTGTCAAGAGCGTCCCTGGCTTTTCCCTCTCTATCTTCTCTCTCTTTGTCATCCTGACACTGACATTTTGGCCCTCCCACTGCTTCAGAGCCCAAGAGAGAGGAAGTAGAGGCCATCCACAGAAGGTGATGAGAAAGGGGGGGTATATAACACGTCACATGACCACAGTGTTATCTAATTGCAGCCCAGGCTGTCGTCCATGCTTGGCTCTCCTCTGTTTCTCTACCAGTGTTTGGGAGTAATAGAGAAACTCGCTCCTGGAACGCAATCACTTCTCTCAGTAACAAGTACTGTGACAGGTTTTCACTAACATTTTGTAACTCAACTGTCGTTACAACATAGTGCGTTATTTTTTAAAGCAGATCACCGTCTCAAGCATATCGTATGAGGGGTGTAATTTCACACAACTGATATTCTCCCTACAGTGTAAACTCAAATGCATCCATCCATTTTCTGTGCCGCTTATCCTCATCAGGGTCGCGGGGGTGCTGGAGCCCATCCCAGCTGACTTTGGGGAGTGGGCAGGGGACACCCTGAACTGGTTGTATACTGGACTGTCTCAGAAAATTAGAATATTGTGATAAAGTTCTTTATTTTCTGTAATGTAATTAAAAAAACAAAAATGTCATACATTCTGGATTCATTAGACATCAACTGAACTATTTCAAGCCTTTTATTATTTGAATATTGCTGATTTTGGCTTACAGCTGAAAAAAACTCAAAAATCCTATCTCAAAATATTAGAATACTTCCTCAGACCAAGTAAAAAAATAATTTTATAACAGCAAAACTAAATCAAACATTTGAAAATGTCCATTGATGCACTCAGTACTTGGTTGGGAATCCTTTTGCAGGGATTACTGCATCAATCCGGCGTGGCATGGAGGCAATCAGCCTGTGGCATTGCTGAGGTGTTATTGATGCCCAGGATGCTTCGATAGCGGCCTTCAGCTCATTTGCATTTGCAGGTCTGGTGTCTTTCATCTTCTTCTTAACTATACCCCACAAATTCTCGATGGGGTTCAGGTCAGGGGAATTAGCAGGCCAATCAAGGACAGTGATGCCATGGTCAGTGCACCAGTTACTGGTGGTTTTGGCACTGTGGGCAGGTGCCAGATCATGCTGGAAAATGAAATCCTCATCTCCATAGAACTTTTCAGCAGATGGAAGCATGTAGTGCTCTAAAATCTCTTGGTACACAGTTGCATTTACTCTGGACTTGATGAAACACAGTGGACCAACACCAGCAGCTGACATGGCTCCCCAAACCATTGCTGACTGTGGGAACTTCACACTGGATTTCAAGCAACTTGGATTTTGCTCCTCTCCAGCCTTTCTCCAGACTCTGGCGCCTTGACTTCCAAATGAAATGCAAAACTTGCTTTCGTCTGAAAAGAGGACTTTGGACCACTCTGCAACTGTCCAGTGCTTCTTCTCCATAGCCCAAGTCAGACGCTTCTTCCGTTGTATTGAGTTCAGAAGTGGCTTGACCACGGGAATACGGCTATTGTAGCCCATTTCCCGGACACGTCTGTGAACTGTGGCTTTTGATACCTGGACTCCAGCTTCAGCCCACTTTCTTTGAAGCTCCCCCAAATTCTGGAAGCGGCTCTTCTTCACAATTTTGTTAAGGCTGCGGTCATCTCTCTTGGTTGTGCAGCATTTCCGGCCACATTTTTCCCTTCCAACAGACTTTTTGTGGATATGCTTTGAAACTGCACTCTGTGAACAGCCTGCTCTTTGAGAAATTTCTTTTTGTGTCTTACCCTCCTGATGGAGGGTATCAATGATGGTCCTCTGGACAGCAGTCAGATCAGCAGTCTACCCCATACTTGTGATTTAGTTTACTGAACCAAGCTGAGTGTTTTTAAGGCTCAGGAAACCTCGCAAGGTGTTTCGAGTTAATTAGATGATTCAGGTGATTAGTTGAATAGCCTACTTGTATACTTTTTCATGATATTCTAATATTTTGAGATAGGATTTTTGAGTTTTCTTAAGCTGTAAGCCAAATTCAGCAATATTAAAATAATAAAAGGCTTGAAATAGTTCAGTTGATGTGTAATGAATCCAGAATGTATGACATTTTTGTTTTTTTAATTGCATTACAGAAAATAAAGAACTTTATCACAATATTCTAATTTTCTGAGACAGTCCAGTATACTCACATCTAAATTATATTTGTAACTATGAATTGAAATACAGTGGTACCGCTTCTTACGAGCTTAATTTGCTCAAGGATCAGGCTCATAGCTCAAATTGCTGATATGAAATAGTTAAAAACTCATCGGTCAGTTGCCTTCCCCCCGAAAGCATACAAGTGAATCCTAGATAGCTTATTAAACGTGAAAAACACAGTAATTAGATAAATAAGATATTAACAAAATAAAGTGTGATTGTTGTGATTTTCAGTCAACCCAAACCCAGGAAGCAGGAGGCAAAATGCTCAAAAATGATGGCATTAATCATAAAATCCTCGATAAAGTTATATAGAAATGGTCAAATACAACAATAATAATAATAATATAATAATTTCCTTGTATTGTCATTCTGTGTAACAATGTACACAGAACAAAATGTCGATTGCACCTGACCCGTTGTAGGGAGCCAATGCAGCCGCAGCCAACAGAGGGCGCCGCCGACCACTTTTTAAGTCTTAGGAATGACTCGGCCGGGGCGCGAACCACCGACCTCCCAGTCTCAAAGCTGGCGCCTTACCATCTAGGCTACTGAGCTGGTATATAACACTGTCCGAATCAAAAAACAAAAAACAAACCTCATTAACCCAGGGGGAATTGGAAAAAGGTGAAAGCGGTAGGGATGATAATAAATGGTGGAAAATGATGATGACCGGACAATGGCCTCTGTTCAAAAAGTCCTTATGAAGGTTCGGGTAAAAATAAAACACAGTAATTGGATAAATAAGATGATTTTAACTAAATTAAATGCGAGTGGCGGCGCAGTGGCTCATTGACGGATTGGTGTTCCGTCTATTTAAGCTCAGTGCTCTCACTCTTCTTTTGTTAGCCTGTCAACGAACCTCTGCCCCACAAGACGTGGGTTTTTACTCGGTCCTGTTTCCTGTTGGCATTTCCTGTGCGGTTGTTTTGTCCTGGTTAATATCGGTTTCCAGTTTCGTTCCCGTCTTGTTTGTCCTGTTTAATTTCGATACCTTGTTTTCGTTCCTGTTTATTTTGTCTTATTTAAAATTGGTTTCCAGTTTCATTCCCGTCTAGTTTGTCCTGTTTAATTTCGATATCCTGTTTTATTATCAATCCTGTCTGTCCCGTCCTGTCCGGTATCGACCCTATGTGTCCGATATCTGCTCGGGCAATTGGTATCGATCTCGTCGGCCTCTGGCTTCCTGTCACTCCACGGCAGACTGCTGCCTAACGTGCATGACTCCCCATTTTCCGTAAAATAAAAAGGCTTGTGTGAGAAACGGCACCAGCTGCGGCGTGTTAACAGATTGACTTTCCGTCTATTTAAGCTTAGTGCTCTCACTCTTCCTTTGTCAGTCCGTCAACGAACCACTGCAAAACGTGCGTTTTTACTTGGTCCTGTTGGTATTTCCTGTCCGATATCGTTCCTGTTTATTTTGTCCTGGTTAATATCGGTTTCCAGTTTCATTCCCATCTTGTTGGTCCTGTTTAATTACGATACCCTGTATTTGCTCCTGTTTATTTTATCCTATTTAATATCGGTTTCCAGTTTCATTCCCGTCTAGTTTGTCCTGTTTAATTTCGATATCCTGTTTTATCATCAACCCTGTCTGTCCTGTCCTGTCCGGTATCGACCCCATCCGTCCGATAGCTGCTCAGGCAATTGGTATCAATCTCGTCGGCCTCTGGCTTCCTTTCACTCCACAGCAGACTGCTGCTTAACGTGCAAGACTCCCCATTTCTCGTAAAATGAAAGGCTTGTGTGAGAAACGTCACGCATTTGGGTCCTGATCCTGTTCTGGTTCATGACATTCAGGGGTTGGCTTCCATGTAAGTATGTACAGTAATTTGGAACTTAATCGTTACTTTCAGAGTAACGCACTACTTTTGGGATGTCAGTAATGTGGGGGATAATGCAATTACTTTTCAAACGGTGTAACTAGTAGCTGTCACTGATTACTTTTCTTCAGTAACATGCCCAAGACGGTTCTCAACCAACTTCCTTCCCCCTGGTGAGACACACCCACGCCACCAAGACGGTAACAAACATGGCTTCATCATACACGAACGGATTCATCTTCACAACAAAACAAGTCACGCTTAATTCATCACCAAACATCCCCGACTCGTCGGCCACCATTTGAGAAGACAACCCTCGTCTCGACCCGCAATCCTGCGTCCTATGGCAACAACTGAGGTCCTTTAGCCACTCGGTCATTTCAACCGGAACTAAACAGCAAGCAAAACAGACAAACACATGCAGAGCACATTCGGTAGAAAGTGACAGGAAGAACACATCACTACCGAGGAGGAAGGAGACGCGGACGCCTCGTCGGTCCGAAAACTGCTACGTCCACTCGGTCCACTCCATGACTTGGGCTCCTGTAATCACAGCTTTTTGTTTTGTCCAGAAAAAGTGACGTAGCAACTCATCCCACGCCCCTCTTAAAAAACAAAGGCAAAAAAATATATCTAATCTGACTTGCTTCTCCTCTGCTCTCACTCCCTGGCTACATTTTCATCCGCCTGCAACCATTAGCCGGCCACTTTGGGCACAAATACACACAAAGTAACGAGAGTCTACGCAGATGCGGGTGCGCGCTTACGCGCTCGCGCCATTCCTCTTCCTGACTGTGACGCAGCATTTCTTCTCAGTGCTTCTGTATCTGTTCGTCCATCATACTGACACACAATCGCAGAGCGTGAGGCCTTTAAAGGGACCAAAACACCACATTTGCCTGCTTCCCTCTCTGAGACTTTGTGCCCCCCCCCCTTCGTCACCCCTTTAGATCATCTCGCGCTTTGCGAGAAGAGCGGTGAGAATCTTCGCTCTCTAGTAAGGCCGGGCCTGTTTCATCACCTGACAGTGCTCTGCATTTAAAGGGAAATCACCATCTTGGACAGGAATGGGATGTTGCTAATCCGTGGTAATAACAAGTCAAGTCAAGTCATTAATCACAAAGAGTCTCAAAGGGCTGCACAGGTTATTACACAGACTATTTTTTCAGACTATTATTACACCATCCCCTGATCTGGAACCTGCATGAGGGCAAGGAAAAATTCAAAAACCTCAACATGAGGAAAATGAAGAAACCTTGAGAACAGACCGCACATGCCGTATCCCCCTTTCAGGATTACCAGGCAAAGGATGTTGCAATTACAAATAATACAAAGATATTGTCCACGAAAAGTATAGGTTATTCATATGCTATAGAGTAGAAGTGAGTCTTAAGCTTAGATTTAAACATTTCCACTGAGGTTGCAGATCGGATCTCAGGGGGAAGAGCATTCCACAGCACCGGTGCCCGGATGGAGAACGCTCTCGAACCAGTGGAACACTTCTTGGCTCTTGGGATCACCAGAAGACCGGCACTCTCAGAACGAAGGCTTCGGACCGGAAGTGATTACAACACTAAGATAATGTGTGACCCTTACCTAATATTCTTCTGGGGTCATTAACACATTCAGTGCCATAACGTATAAATATGTTTTCAGGAGCATTTTCCCCGAGTACCACTGTGTAAAATGTCTTTTGTTTTTTTATTTAAAAAAAAAAAACTATTCTAAAGGCACAGCTCATCAGTAAGTATCAAGCCTCTGGGAATGATTTCAGTACAATAAATCACCACTAGATGACAGGAATTGCTTTGATCGGATCTTTGTCCACACGTGGAGGAGCCCCCACTGCTTCATGTTGCTTTACATCTTCTATCCAGCGATTGAAAGTGTGTGGGCGGGCCCCTCCCCGCTGAACAGTTCTTGCAAAGTTCATGCTTCGACCATGGATATATCGGGGTTCTTGCAATAAATCGTTATTTTGCAAGTAAGGTACACTGTCACGGTTACCATGGCGCCCAATTGGCCGCACCCGTGTGGCACCAGCTGCGGCTCATTGACAGATTGGTTTTCCGTCTGTTTAAGCTCAGTGCTCTCACTCATCTTTTGACAGTCTGTCAACGAACCTCTGCCCCGCAAGACGTGGGTTTTGACTCGGTCCTGTTTCCTGTCAGTATTTCCTGTCCGGCAATGTTCCCGTTTACTTTGTCCGGGTTAAGATCAGTTTCCAGTTTCGTTCCTGTCTAGTTTGTCCCGTTTAATTTCGATATCCTGTTTTGTTATCAATCCTGTCTGTTCCGTCCTGTCCGGTATCGACCCCACCCGTCCGATATCTGCTCGGGCAATTGGTATCAATCTCGTCGGCCTCTGGCTTCCTATCATTCCACGCCAGACGGCTGCCTAACGTGCATGACTCTCCATTTCCCGTAAAATAAAAGGCTTGTGTGAGAAACGTCACGCATTTGGGTCCTGATCCTGTTCAGGTTCATGACACTCACTTGTGTTATGGGAAGCATTGTTTATATATTGGAGGCATCACAAATGAAAAAAAAAGAAGCACAGAAATGAATGAATGAAAGTTGTGCTTGAAATGCATCCTTTCACAGAAGTTTTATCGGAAACAAGTATTTTTAAGAAACTTAGCAATATCCAACTGTTGTTTACTTGGCAATGGTAAAAGCTAAAAACATAATTGTTTTTTTTTTGTTTTGTTTTTAAATAAAAGGGTTCAAGATTTCTTTGAATATGTCATACGCCTATATAGTCACAGAACTAGATTTTCGGTAGGCCTTCAAAAGTGAGTCAAAACAGCTCTTCCTATATGAGAGAAACTTCTGGCATTGAATGAGTTAAGATTCTTCCTGAATTGTCAGACCAAACTTACCGATTTCTGTCAGATTATTCCTTTATCTGTGAGTGAATCCAACTGGGCATATGGCCGCTTTCTAACAGATAATCAACCTGATACACACAAAGAAAAACAAAGAAAATTCAATGAAAATAGAATAATAACAAATAAATCAATAAAACAAGCATGCCTGCCTACCAGATCTTGAATTAAATTTAAAGCTCCTCATCTGTTGTTACCAGCTCCAGATGGGCACCCTGTCCAAAAAGCAACAAGTACAGTGGAACCTCGGTTCTCGACCATAATCCGTTCCAGAACCCTGTACGAGAACCGATTTGTTCAATCAATCACCGAAATCAATTTTCCCATTAAAAATATTGTAAATCGTTTTAATCCATTCCAACACCCTGAATTTTTACCATGAATGTTTAACGTAAACATGAAGCTAACCCAGGCTAATCGTACGTTCGCGTTGGCGTAATCTTTCGTACGGAAGATTACGCTAACGCGAATGTGTAAAAAAAAAAAAATCAGGTCGTTTACAAGTCATTTAGCACCACAAGTGGCTTGCGCTTCATTGGAAAGGGGGCTCCGTTCCAACACCCTGAATTTTGGGCTCAGTTCCAAAACCCTGAATGTTTACCTCGAATCATAAAGCTAACCTAGGCTAATCGTACGTTCGCGTTATGGTAATCTTCTGTACGAAAGATTACGCTAACACGAACGTGTAAAAAAAAAAAGATAAAGAAAAGAATTATGAATAGGATTTCTTACCTTTGTGGTGGTCAGTAGAAGGCGCATGCTGTATTCCCTCGCAAGATCGGAAACTCTTTCATATTTAGCTATTATGTCTTTCTTAAAGGCAATGAACAACTTTTCCTTTTTCACCTGTCCTGCTTGCACCGCATTTGTTCGAACTGAGAGGCGTTCGAAAACTGAGGTTCCACTGTACTACTGTATTACACACACGCCCCCCATTTTTTGGCATTACCCCACCCCTTTTCAGATTCCAGAGGAAAACCCGTTATTATTCCAAGACACGTCAACAGTGCACAGTGAATTTCAACACTTTATCAGAGTTTGTCAAACTGCGGCCATAAAGTCTTGCAAAAGCCAAAATGACCTTTATCCAGAAACAATGGCAGGTTCTGACGCACTTTGAATTGTGATGTTTTACGTCAACAGTAATTCATTCAAGAAAGACCGCACTGTCAAGAACCGGAACAGGAAGAGAACCCAAATGTGTGACGTTTCTCACACAAGCTTTTATTTTACGGGAAATGGGGCCAGTCATGCACGTTAACCCAAACGCCACTGATTCGGCGATTGGCGAAGAAGTAAGGCAGCAGTCTGGCGTGGAATGACAGAAGCCAGAGGCCGACGAGATCGATACCAATTGCCCGAGCAGATATGGGACAGATGGGGTGATACAGGACAGGATGGGATAGACAGGATTGATATCAAAACTGGGTATCGAAATTAAACAAAACAAACTAAACGTTTGTATTTATTTTCATTTTGTTTCTGTCGCATTTTATGTTAGTTTTGCCGGAGATCAAAGAGATCAAAGCCAGGAGAGAAAGCTTACCACGTGTTGTGAGTCATAATTTTATTCATATTTAGTTTCTTTTGTCTTTTATTAGCATATTTGGTATTGGAGTAATCCAAAAGTAATTCAAAGTAATCGAGTTAAAGTAACCCTACCCAACTCTGCCTACGCAGTACGCATTATGTGCCTTTGCAGGGCTACGGCCCTGTTTAGAACATCTTAAAATATCCTCCTTATGCTGCTTAGTTTTAGTAATTGTTTTTCAAATTCGACGTTGTCTCGAGATACGACGTTACATCTTACCTCAAGACAGCCGGCGTCCTAATCGATTAAAGTGATTCTCTAGATGCCAACGAGTCAGATAGCGTCACTTGGTGCTCATTGGGGGAACTGCACTTCAAAAGCTTTGTTTACATCAGGAATTAAAAGTGCGTATGAGATAGAAACCTTTGGATGGATGGAGTTGATCCAGGCCGCGTGCAATTCTGCATTTCAGACGAATTAACTACTCAAAATCACATACAACCCGAGTCATTAAAATGAAATTAATATCCTGGACGTTATTTATTTAAGTAAGTTCTATTCGAGTATTATCGCATATGTTTACCCCAAAAACGTTCGATACCTATTGTTTTGATTGTCTTTTGTGATATTATGTGACAGTTAGATAATTAAACGTGGCAACTTCTATAAGGAATTAAGTCATTTCAATTTAACCTATCTCCTATATCGCATAGGGATTTACGAGCAGTTTGTTTACATATTTATTATATGTATGTTTTGTTTGTATTGTTTTCGCTTTTCAAAAATGATATCAAAAGTCAAACAGGATGAGGTCAATTATTACGCAGTGCAGCGCTCCACCAACCTCGAACGAAGTAAATAGAAGTGCGCAACATCCTCTCGGAGCAAGCATCCATCGAGCGCCTCGTCATCCCCAACTGGAAGAATCATCCGACACGTTTGGAGCGAAAGAGATGATCGAGCGCCTAAATTCGGGTCTTGTTTATCGGATGAGATGACAACACGCGATGGCAACTACGCACTTCCTAATAACGAGGCCGTGCGTAATTTGTTGCTTTCATAACAGAGAGGCTGGTCCAAGTCAATCAGAACGCGCGTGACGTCATATTAATGGCGTAACGCAGGGTTTTCAAACAAATCCAATTTTTATGTTTGTTTCCTGAGGATTGAGTAAAAAATAAATAGTACATTGGTTACATAATAATGCTACTTTAAAAAAAAAAACACTTTCCTCGTTTAAAAGCAAGCAGGCTTACCGAGAGCGGATCTTTTGGAAAACCGTCTCAAGATTTACGACGGCGAGTCCAGGACCTTCAATTCAGCCTGGTTGCCATTGAATGAGAATGAGATTTTCTTTTATTTATTTTTTTAAAAAGGAAAGAAAACTAAACGCAACGATGTTTTCAACAAGCCACGCCCTGGGAACACACCTCCGCTTTCTGATTGGATGTGGCTCCGGAATGCGTCGCAGGCGTCACGTGCTTTTGACGTCATTGTTTACAAACAGCGGAAGAGTGGGCAAGGTTTCTCAAAGATGAACATCGTGCTTCAGAGTGACATCTTAAAGACTTCCGGTTTTGTCAACGTCATTTCCGTTTTGTAATGTGTGTTAGATATTGCAGTTTTACGATTTTTAATATAATAATAATTAAAAGCGCAATTTTATTTAAATGTCTATTTTTCCGAGTCTAGATATTATTGTAATTAACCCCTTCATGTTGATGATGATTTGGAACGTCAGTTTTCCACTTAACATCGTTGGGATACTAAGTTTGTATGTCATATGTGTTAATAAACACATGTGTAGATATTTTTTGAGGCATTGGCCACGCCAGCTGTGAGAGACAAGACTGAGAGAAGTGCAGGAGAAAAATGAGGTGCAGTTTTGTAAAAGTCCAGTTGATGTCACCAAAGCCAAATGCCAACCACAAAACAACTGGAACTGTATTTCTCTCTCTTTAAGTCTCTTTATTCTCTCTTTCTCTTTCTTCTCTCTCTTTGTCTCTCTTTCGCTCTCTTTCTTTAACTCTCTTTCTTTAACTCTCTTTCTTTGCTCTCTCCCTCTCATTTTCTTCTCACTCTTTGTGTCTCATTTTCTCTCTCTTTTCCCTCCCTCTATCTCTCTCCCTTTCTCTCTCTCTTTGCATCTCTTTCCCTCTGTTTCTCTGTGTCTTTCTCTGTCTTCATCTCCTTTCTATTTACTAATTCCTCTTTTTATTTCTCTCCTTCTCTCTCTTTTACTCCATCTCTCTGTTTCTCTCTTTCTCCTCTCTCTTTCTGTCCATTTTACCTCTTTCCACCTTCTTGTTGTGTCTCTTTCTCTTTCTCCCTATCTCTCTTCTCTCCTCTCATTTCCCATCTTTCTTGCTCTCTCAATGTTTCTCGTTTCCTTCCCTCATTTTCTTCCTCTCTCTCTCTGTCTTTCTTTCTTTTTGCTCTCTTTTTATTCTCTATCTTTGTCTCTTTTTTCCCTTTGAACTCTTTTCTTTCCCTCCTTTTCTTCTCTCTCCTTTTCTCCTCTCTCTCCTTTCGTTCTCTCTCTTTCTCTCTCCCCTTTCTTTTTCTTTCTCTAACTCTCTTTCTTTTCTCTCTCTCATTTCTTCTCTCTCTTGTCTCTCTATTACTCTCTCTTTTCCCTCCATCTTTCTCTCTCCCTTTCTCTCTTTTTTTCTCTCTTTTGATCTCTTTCCCTCTGTTTCTCTGTCCCTGTCTTTGTCTCTTTTTTTCTCTTTCTTTTTATTTCACTCCCTCTCTTTCTATTTCACTCCCTCTCTTTCTTTATCCTCTCTCTCTCTCCATTCTTACCTCTTTCCCTCTTTCTTGCTCTCTCTCTCTCTCTCTCTCTCTCTCTCTCTCTCTCTCTCTCTCTCTCTCTCTCTCTCTCTCTCTCTCTCTCTCTCTCTCTCTCTTTCTGCCATTTTAATGTCACAGGTGTTTAAGACAATCACCAAAACCAGATTAATGTGCGCATCAAATCTAAAATTGCCCTCTGGAACAGCAGAGGGCACCCTAAATTCATATTTAAAGAGGACACCAACCACACCAAAACATGTCTCTAACCTTATAAGTTTGAGGTTCCGATTTTTGAATTTCCATCTGCAAAAACAGTAAATACTACACACTATATACACGATCATTGTACAATTTCGTTACACCAGTCTTTGTGATTATTTACATTCGCTATTGCGAGAATAAGTACAATAAGATCCAATAAATCACATATCTAAAGAAGAATACTAGATATTATGTGTAAACCAATAAGAAAACCCTAATCATTCAGTAGCAGATAATTGATTGTTTACAGTCATGTTTTGATTGCAGAAACCTTTTACACAAAAAGGCCGCAAGGGAGCGCTATATCCAAAGTGATGCCATAAACTAAGGAAAGGCAGATTTTTCAAAAAAAATAAAACAAAAACACAACTATTAAATGAAAAAACAACATATTTACAGACTAAAAATAATATTTAAAGTAGAGAATATGATACATATTTTATCACTTGTGTCAAGACCAGGGTTGGGTAGGGTTACTTTAACTGGATTACTTTCAATTACTTTTGGATGACTCCAATTCCAAATATGCTAATAAAAGACAAAAGAAACTAAATATGAATACAATTACAAAATTTTGTGCAGGTTTGGGGAGTAACGGAATAAATGGAACGGCAAAAAAGATGTTGGCAAGCTGTTTGGATTTATTTTCATTTTGTTTCTGTCGCATTTTATGTTAGTTTTGCCGGAGATCAAAGAGATCAAAGCCAGGAGAGAAAGCTTACCACGTGTTGTGAGTCATCATTTTATTCATATTTAGTTTATTTGGTCTTTCATTAGCATATTTGGTATTGGAGTAATCCAAAAGTAATAGAAAGTAATCAAGTTAAAGTAACCCTACCCAACCCTGGTCAGGACTTCAGCAAGACTGAACAATGCGCATGACTAACAGCAGTCTCATCATGAAGTTGTCTCTAAAAGGCATAGCATGTTTAAAAGCAGGGAAATTTGCCTTAGTAGACAAAAATCTTTCATTAAATGATTATCTATTTAATTTCTAAATACAGTACATTTGTGTTGAAATATGAAGCAAAAACAATGATGTGAAATTTGACAAAAACATTTGAAATTAAAGGTTCTGACTTGGTGCAGAGATGATGTACACCTGGACAGGAAAAGCATAACAAATAAACTATCGATCACACTTACATTAATAAACATAAATATAATACACAAGAAATACTATTGCCTTTAAAAAACATATAGAGAAGGGGTGTCAAACTTATTTTTCAAAGCCAGAAGAGAAAGTTTACCACCTTTTGTGAGTCATAATTCTATTCCTATTTAGTTTCTTTTGTCTTTTATTAGCATATTTGGTATTGGAGTAATCCAAAAGTCATTGAAAGTAATCCAGTTAAAGTAACCCTACACAACCCTGCCAAAGATGTAATGATTTGTGGTTTATATACTACTCAGTTTTTTTGTAAAATATGGTCATAAAAGTTGCCGCCTTTTTTCACTGCATATTTGTGTAGTGAGTATCCGATGGTGTGATCCGCAGAAACCGAATTTTGTAAATAATCATCGGTGAGAGTCCAGCTGAATCGAGTCCAGGTTGCGTTGTGCTGTGAGTTGGAAAGCTTTAGTCTGCCATAGCTGGAAAAAGATACAATGCCTTCCAGATTGTTTCCCTCTGCAGATGTTTGGAAATGCATAACTGCAACAAGCAGCAATGTGCAGGAAACAGATGGAATATTAACCACGTTTTTGATCGCTTGAAAAAAAAGGTTAGTTTTGTGTATCCATGGATACAAAATACAAATGAAAAGATTCTGAGCAGGGTATCAACCTGAGGAAAAATCCAGTCCCAGACCATTTCGATCAGAATCCTAAAATGAAGATATTTTATGTATACATTACATTCTATTTATTTTGGCGCCTCATCGTGTGGAGTTTGCATGTTCTCCCTGTGCCTGCCTAGGTTTCCTCCTGGCACTCTGGTTTCCTCCAACAATCCAAAAACATGCATGTCTGTCATGGTCACCCTGGCGCCCAATTGGCCGCGCCCATGTGTGTCACGGTTGCCACGGTGCCCAATTGACCCCGCCCAGGGGGCGCCAGCTGGGGCTGGTTGATAGATTGGATTTCTATATAAAGCTCAGCGCTCTCTTGCTTCGGTTGTCAGCCCGCCAAATGAACTTCTGCCCTACAAGACGTGGGTTCTGACTCGGTCCGGGTTTCCTGTTGAGATCTTCAGTCCGGTATTGTTCCCATGTATTTTTGTCCTGTTTAATTTCGGGTTCCTGTTTTGTTCCCGTCTGTTTTTTAGAGATTCAGATTCAGATCCAGGTATATTTTATTGTCATTCTTGTACACGTGTATGCCGAACGAAATGTCGATACATCTGACCCGCACAGTTTCCTTGAATGTACAGATATAAATAAAATGTTGTATTGAGTTGGAGTATTGAAGTACTAATAATATACTAATAATTATAGCTATGTATAGTATTATGCAGTAGTGCAAAGAGTGCAAGAGGAGCAGCTAACCAGATGTGCAAAATGGGCAGTCAGGTAAAGAAGTCACTATACAATAACAATAACACTGGAGTACGATAGTGCAGAGGAGAACAGATGTGCAAAGGAGTGGCTAGTTATAAGAGAACTGCCAGTAGTGCAAAAACAGTAGGGTCCTGTTTGTTAGTTTCTCCAGTTTTTGTTCCCGTCTAGATTCTCCTGTTTATTTTCGTTATCCTGATTCGTTAGCGATCTCGTCGGTCTCTGGCTTCCCTTCTTTCCACGCCAGATCGGCTGCCTAACGTGCATGACTGCCCATTTCCCGTAAAATAAAGGCTTGTGTGAGAACGTCACGCGATTGGGTCCTGATCCTGTCCTGGTTCCTGACAATGTCAGGTTAATTGGCCGGTTCAAATGGTCCCTAGATGTGAATGAGCGAGTGAGTTTTCTGACTCTGTGAACCCTGTGACTGGCTGGCAACCTGTTCAGGGTGTCCCCTGCCCACTACCCAAAGATGACCCCCCTACCCTACTGAGGATAAGTGGTGCAGATAATGGAGGGATTTAAATGCGTGTATCCTTAACACATTACAGATACTATGTGATGATATCGTGGCCTTTGCATGAACTGGCTCACAAATGTGACCGCGCCTTACGACCTTGGAGTCCTACTTTGACCTTAAATCGAATTCTCCAAAGTGGTCTTGAGTTCAGAAGGGGCCCTCTTAGGCACACAGATACAAAACATTGACGTATTTGGCAGCTGTTACTACGCTGAGGGGAGGAACAGGATGCAAAGCGAACCAGCTGACTCTTGCCGAGGAGCTGAGATTCCAAATTCCGATCCTGCTTGGACAAAAGTATGCAGAGGTGGAGATCTTCAGGAGGGCGGAGGCTCCAAGGGTGGACTGAGCTTGGGGACTTTGCTGACGTTGATAAAAATCGATTAAAGAGATTGGATTTCGTTGTTTATGGCTTTTGATTTTGTACAGGGCCGTCCAAACTTTTTGCAAAAAGGGCCAGATTTTGTGGTTTAAAATTGTAAGGGAACACCTTTGGCTGACATTCATTACATATAGCAACAATATATTCAAACGCATGTTGTCCTGGAGAGGGATGGGCGCCACCAGACTGTACTTCCCCAAGACACACCACAGGAAATGGCGGTTAAGAGATTCAACCAATTAACCAACCAACCAAATGTTTTCAATCCGTTCTGTATTTCAAAATGTATTTTACATTTTAATTTCAACAATCTTTAGCATTTCATTTGGTTCATTTAAATTGTGCATTTCATATACAATTTAATATTCACTTATTTTTTACTTAAAGGGACAGTGTGTACTATTGAGTGCCTCCTAGTGTTAAAAAAATCCTCATTCTTTAAAAAATATTGGTTTAAATGATAGTCCAGAATACGCGAACTAACAAAATAACATGTATATTTTTAAATACTAGAGGGTAGAGAAATATGCATTTATTTTACATTAGCCTCATGTCGAGGGAGACAACATATTTGTCTGACATCTTGCTGCTACGGGTATCAAAAACCCTAAAACCTTGCAAAACTGACTAAAGGAAAATGGTTGTTTTGGTCTCCATAGTTTATATTCCTCCTTGTGCTTTTTAGCACTTATTTATTAACATCCAGTGGTCAATATACACATGGTCCTTTTAAACAGAAGTAAATGAAATCTTCAATATTCCCAGAAAATTTAAATAACATAATGTTGAAATTAAGCGCAGGCCTCATTTGAAATATGTAATGAGTTCTGCCGGAGGACGGCACGGTGGTTAAGTGGTTTGCACGTCCGTGGCAAAGTTCTGAGGTTATAGGATCAAATCCAGCTACCGGCTTTCCTGTGCGGAGTTTGCATGTTCTCCCTGTGCTTGTGTGGGTTTTCCTCCGGGTTTCCTCCCACATTCCAAAAACATGCATCTCAGGTTAATTGGCTGGTCCAAATTGTCCCTAGGTGTGAATGCGTGAGTGAATGGTTGTCTGTCTCTATGTGCCCTGCGACTGGCTGTCAATCAGTCTAGGGCAGGGGTGGGCAATTAATTTTTATCAGGGGCCGCATGAGAAACCTGAATTGTGTCAGAGGGCCACCAACTTTCTTTCATTGTAAAATGCTCAAATTAAATATTTTGAATAGCTGATGCTGATAATCAGAAGAATATAGCACTCTGTAAATATTTATATTAGGCTATGTGAAATTGTGGTGTATTGGTTAAATAAGAAAAACAATCATTGAACCAGTGCAATTTATTTTTAACTTGTTAATTTCCACAAACAATAACTTGTAATGTTCTCCACCTCATGTTACCTCTTCAGTGAGAATAATCCAGTCTGTTCTGGGCTTGAACAAGGGCATTGGAATCTGGCGGAATGTCTGAAGTGGCTATGCGAAGGACAGCTGAGAGGTGGTCAACAGTCATAGAGGATCTATGTTTGGATTTATTAAACTTCATAACTGAGAATGTCTGTTCACAATGATAGGTAGATCCAAAGAGGACTAGGATCCTCTGAGCATGCTTCCTCAGGTGTGGAAAGTTCTCCTCTTTGAGGGAGTAAAAATCCAGCAGTGAGACTGACTTGAAGTGATCTGCCAGAAGTGTGTCAGACTGCAGATCTATGAGTTCCATCTGAACTTCACTTGGGGCATCATCCACACTGCAGTTGAAGGGAGAAGAGACCATGTGCATTTCACTCTCAAGAGTTTTGAAATCGCCTTGAAAACTCTGCATGCAATGTTTCTAACATGGTTGAGTACTTTTGGAGGTGATCGCCTGATCTTTTGGCTTCCTTAAGTGTTGGCAAGTGGGTCAGAATGTTGTCCTTCACTTGGCTTGAGAGAAGCTACAGTTTTCTCATAAAAGCCTTCACTGCACTGTACATCTCATGCACAAAAAGGCCCTTGCTCTGCAGTTTGACATTAAGTTCGTTCATTAGTGCGGTCACATCCACAGTGAATCCGAGGTCTGCCAACCAGTCTTCATCTGAAAGTTCTGAGACGTCATGACCTTTCTGAACACAGAACTCCTGAATCTGGTTTCTCAGGTCCCAGACACTTTTCAGAATTTTGCCAAGGCTGAGCCACCTAACAGTGCAGTGATAGCTTATGTCACCATGTTCAGCCTCATTTTCCTCCAACAAAGCAACAAACTGTGATTTAAAGCTCTCGCTCTGATGAAGTTAACTATTTTAGTGACAGAATCAACAACATGTTTCATTTTTAACACTGTCTTACACAACACTTCCTGATGTATGATACAATGCAAAAATGTCAATTTCTGATCAGGGTTCATTTCTGTCACTTTATCCTGCATTCTCTTTAAAAGTCCAACATTTTTCCCGGCCAGATTTGGACAACCATCTGTTGTCACACCTGCAAGCTTGTTCCATTTCAGTTCTAACATGTCCATACATCCATACATGCATTTACCTCTCTGAACAAGTCATTACCTGTGGTTGTCCCTTTTATTGACTGCAAGGATGCCAACTCCTCCGTGATTTGAAAGTCTGCGGTTATCCCACGTAAGAAGATGAGCAGCTGGGCGGTGTCACGTACATCGCAGCTCTCATTCAAAGCCAGAGAAAAAAAGTCAAAGTCCGCCGCTCTTTTCCTCAGCTGAAGCTCTAAATTTCCCGTGATTTCCTCAATCCGCCTCGTTACAGTGCGTCGGGAGAGTGAAACGTTCTCAAACGCGCCCTTTTTTTCTGGGCACATCAGCTCAGCAGAGTCCAATAAACACTCCTTAATAAACTCTTCGTCGGAAAATGCCCTACTTTTTCTGGCGATTTTATGAGAAATTACATAACTTGTCCTGACGGCTGCATCTCTGGAAGTGTGAAGTTTAGTGAAAAATCCTTGTTGGGTTTGTAGTTTTGCTAGCAATGCATCAGACTCCCTTGCACGCTCTTCACCAGACAGGTTTCTGTATTCATCTTCATGCTTGGTCGTGTAGTGGCGATTCAAATTATATTCTTTAAACACAGCAACCTGTGTACCACAGACTAAGCACACTGCTTTACCTTTAATTTCTGTAAAGAAATATTTGGCAGTCCATGTCTTGTTGAAAATACGGCATTCGTTATCAACTTTTCTTTTCTTGGGGTGTGCCGACATCTTGAGGGTACCCTGGCGAACAGTATCACCTTCACTCACTCAAGTGTATACGCGTGTGACGTGTATATGTAGTCAAAATAAAATTTCAAAATAAAAGTTTAAATTTTTTTATTTATTTATGGTGTTTATGATTGGTCTTACGCGGGCCGGACAGGGACGTACAAAGGGCCGGATGTGGCCCGCGGGCCGTAATTTGCCCAGGTCTAGTCTAGGGTGTCTCTTGCCCACTCCCCGAAGACAGCGGGGGTGGGCTCCAGGACCCCCGCAACCCTACTGGTGAGAAGCGGTGCAGATAATGGATGAATAGAGTTCTACCTAAGGTGGGAATTGAAACTCTTTCTGATAGGAAATTCCGCTAGACATTCCCAACAGACCCTCACAACACGCCACGCTTGGGTCTGCCAGGTAACACTGGCATCTTCCCCATTGGAGCTGACTCACCAGCAGGTGATGATTAGCTGACAGCTTCGCACCTCTCCTTACCTTAGTGTCCAAAACATATGGCCGCAAGTACAATGAAAAAAACTTGAGTTGATCTTTGAAATGTGGGAGAGAGTATCCTTGTGCCAAGTGTACATATGGACACCCTTATGCTTGAGTGCTGTGTTTGTTATGAACAACTGAAGAGAAGCACAAAAGTCCAATAACGTAAAACAACTCAGGTTTGGACTAGGGTGCCCTGTTCTCCCAACCACTGCATCAGGTCTCACTGTCATTGTCTGTGTGAGCGCTGAAGTCCCTCAGCAGAACCAGGAAGTCCCCAGGGAGAGTCGTCATTGGCATACTCTCCAAGGACTTCAAGAAGGGTGGGTACTTCGGAACTGCCGTTTCAGGCATAAGTACAAACAACAGTAAGTGTGAAGGTGAGTCCAACTATATCTAGTAAGAACCTCTGAACCTAACACACCCCTGCCCCGCTAGATAGGTGACATTCCATGTCCCAAGAGCTAGTGTCCGTGGCCAGGAATCGATTGGTCAGTCGGTCGGTCGGTCCGTCCGTATGTCTGTATGTCTGTCCGTCTGTCCGTCCGTCCGCCCGTCCGCCTGTCCGTCCGTCCGTCTGTCCGCCTGTCCACCTGTCCGTCCGTCTGTCCGTCCGTCCGTCTGTCCGTCCGCCTGTCCGTCCGTCTGTCCGTCCGCCTGTCCGTCCGTCTGTCCGTCCGTCCGTCTGTCCGTCTGTCCGTCTGTCCGTCCGTCCGTCCGTCCGTCCGTCCGTCTGTCCGTCCGTCTGTCCGTCTGTCCGTCTGTCCGTCTGTCTGTCCGTCCGTCCGTCTGTATGTCCGTCTGTCCGTCAGTCTGTCCGTCCGTCTAATTATCTATTGTTGCAAAGTGGATGATGGACTTGGACTTCGATGCATGTTCGCCAATTGGAGCTACACTGAGTTAAAATAACAAAAGAGGTGCACATCTTGCTTTTCTAACTTCACACTGTCTCTTTACTGACATGTTACAGTATTTCCATTGCCTGCTTGCTCTAGTCTTCCCCATCTGGGAAATATGCATGATTGTGACCTTGACCAGACTCTTCGATGCTAAACTCAAGTTTTAATGAGATAGTCTGAAATCCATGTCACATATGAGCGATGCTCCGCTAATGTAGGAAAATTTTTCATAATCCGTTGGAACACAAATGGTTCAACCTAAAATGTGGATAGCTTAAAGGGATTGCTCGGCCAGCCCCCTTTTCATCATCTCATAAATATGTGGATGACGACAAGAAAACCAGTGGAATGAGACACAAACTCCCAGAGAGGTGGATTCAAGCCATATAAAACGACCTTGTCCTGTGTTGATGAAGGTCAATGTGGTTGTACTGCATGTTCATTCGTGTTCACAGGTATCTACACCAGGGTCCGTGTGGTGCCTGACATTTATGTGAACATGCTTCTTATTCGGGTGGAGCATTTCTAGCAGTAACTAGAAGGGTAATGAAGTTGGCTGACATGAAATCGAATCAGGTTATATTAGACTTAGGGGAATATATATATTGTGTGTGAGGGGAAAACACAGATGGTGGAGTGTGGCCCTGCCCCGCCCAAACAAGTCAGTGTAAAGTGATGTCATCACCTACACAAGGCTGCTCGTAATGCTATGGGCTTTGGGACTTTACATACCAAGCGTGTTAAAAATGTCATGTCAGTAAGGGCTTGGTGGTGTTTCTGTCCAGTACGTGTTTTTTTCTTTTTCATGTATGTTTTTATGGGAATATCGAATTGCGCAGAAGATGATTCAATACACAGAATATTGTTCAGAAATGGATGTGCATTGGTTCTCAAACATGGTACACATAATCGGGATATATTACAGCAATCCAGGTTTAGGTGAGATTATAAATACCGTAAATTCCGGACTATAAGCCGCTACTTTTTTCCCAAATGTTCAGCCCTGCGACTTATTCAGTGAAGCGGCCAATTTATGTAATTTTTCTAACGGCCACCAGCAGCAGTACATAAGGTAAGATTTAGACCGGTGGAATAAGTGCGCCGAGGTAGACTGCATCCTCTTAGTTTCTTTCCGATAATGAGGAAGACGCCCTTGATGGCGACAGTTAAGAGGAGAACGATGAGGACGGTTTACCGTGAATTTCGCAATTGCGTTACGTTTTTTTTTTTAACAGACACACTTGATGCGTCGCGAGCGTGTTAGTAGTAGCGTGTTGGTACCTTTCACAGGCACGGTTTGGGATGAAAGTTATATTATTATTATTAAAGCTTTGAAAACGCTCTCGGTGTACCGTCTTTCTTTGTAAATATGTGTAACCATATATAATATGTATTTGCAACTATATATTTTTGTAATGTATTTTTTTTAGAGACTTATTGTGATATGTTTCCTACGGGAGAATCAAAAAGAAGGGGCGGAGCAAACACGGGCTGACGGGAAGTGGGGTAAAGCTGAGTTAAATCTCTTTGTTGTTGCAGCGGACAATAGTGGATATATATTTTTCCCACCCCTAACTTTGGAAATATACATTTTTTTCATTGGATTACTTTCAACGGGACCCGGATTTTAAAGATCTGCATTAAATTCTAACTACCGGTATCATTTTCCGTTCATGTTGCCGTTTGTGGTGTTTGGATTGTGTACTCTATCTATAGTTACAATCACGGCACCTAAAGTCAGGTTTGGGGTAAACTTGTGACTTTGTTACATGTTTTACTGTGGGCGCATGCGGTTTATATACAGGTGCGGCTTGTGTAAAAACAAAACTCTCAATGCCCGTAAAATGTGGTGCGTGCGGCTTATAATCAGGTGCGCTTTAGTCTGGATTTTATGATACATTTAACAAGAGAGCTTCATATTAAGATAATTTAAAATATTTTCACAGTTCACTGATCCCTGAACCGCACGGGTCGTCGGGGTACCAATGAGGACACAACTCTGGACAGCGTTCTCCACTGTTGATGGTTCCTGACTTGTTTTTGGGTCGTGGCAAAGTTGGCACCCATCCATTCCTTAATGTCGTCTGCCCAGTTCTTTTTCAGTCTTCCTCTCCTCCAGCCCCCCTAGGATTGTGCCTTGGAGAATTATCTTGGCTAGTCATGATAATATTGTGACGTGACCATACCGCTGAAGTTTCTCTCTGAGCAGAGTTGACGACAGTTTTTGGTAGGGGCCCCCTGATGGTGTTGTGCCCCGTTTTGTGTGTCACATAGGCCAAGTAGTTTCCTGTAGCATCGCATCTCCATGGCCTGGATTTTCTTTTCCAGTTTTTCTGTGAGAGTCCATTTATTTCATTAGTTGGTAAATTTTTTATATATTTAACATAAAGTTAGATATTCTGAAGGGTATTGAATTTTAAATATAAGCTAGTACATTTTTTGATAGATATTCACTGCAACCACCAGTGGGGGACTTGCGATTGTGGTATGGTTGGTTGATGGATCCCTTAACCACTAAGGTCGTTGGAGCACCATTTCCGATGGTGTGTCTTGGGCATGTAAAGCCTGGTGGCGGCCATCCCTCTCCAGGCCAACATACAATTTTGAAATTATATTATTTTACCATAATAATCCTTATAACATGTAAGAAACACAATAAATGAGGATTCAGTATTTATCTGATACAGCAAATAGCAGATGATTCATGTTTCATAAAGGGAAACTGTAATTTTTGACCACAAGATGTCACTAAATTGTGTAGTGCAACCGTAAACGAGTAATACAAGTTACAAGGAAAAACATAAATTACAGAGACTCAAAATGACTAACCACATCATTTTCTTTCCTCTTTTTGTCCATCCTTTCATAAGGTTTTTGTTTTTTGGGAGTATCCCTAGCAGCAAGATGGCAGACAATCATGTCAGATCCCTCCATGTGAGCCTCTTGCTATGTCAGATAAATGCAAATTTAATTGACCGACAAGTATAAACAAAAAAATCCTGTTTTTAATACAGTTTATGCATTTTTGCTTATTTTTTAAATCAATATTGTTTTTAAATGAATTAAGCATTTTTATTACCACTAAAAGGTGCTGAATAATACACAAGGTCCCTTTAAAACGTTGTTTATTATAAAATTATTAAAACAAATCATTGTTAAAAGGAAATAATTAACTGGCATAAATGTATGTAATGATTACTCATTGCACTCACCTGTGCCCGCTCGTTGACGCCAGCTGCTGATGGTTACCCGATTGGTTCCCCTACTATTTAAGCTCAGTGCTCTCACTCGCCCTTTATCAGTCCGTCGGTGAACCTCTGTTCACATAAGGCAAGCCTTTTGACTCTGACTTACGTCGATCCCGTTTAGTCACCCGTATCCCACTCGTCTGTTCCTGATTCCCCGTTTGTCCCCGGCTACGACCAGTTTTGGACCCCCGACCACGTTCTGATCTCCCGTCCCAGCTAACGACCCGTTTTGACCCCTGACCACGTTCTGATCTCGCGTCCCGGCTAACAACCCGTTTTTCCCGTTTGACCACGCAATGATCTCCCGCTCTGGAAGATCCACTTCCGCATTCCGAACATGCTCGGATCCCGTGAGCGGCTTGCTTCCTTCGTCCAGCGAGCACCGGATCGCTGGCTCAGATTTTTCTTCTATAGCTCAATAAACTTGTGAGTAAACGTTAGGCATCTGGCCCAATCGGTGATGGGCTTGTTATGAGTACTAATGAAAAAAATAAACCAGGGAAAAGAAAGAAAAACAAGCACATCATTTAAAAAAAAAACACTTTTATTTAACAATATCCAATTTCAAATATTTGCCCGTAAAACAAAACAGGCAAAGGGGAACGAGAGTAAAAACATGATACAAAGTTAAATCGGATCCCCTTGTCCTCCGGTCTAACATTTAAACAGTAGTTTCCTTATTTGTTAAATGTCTTGCAACTAGAACATAAGGAAAAAAAATGATCACATGTTTGTGCCAGTTTGGTTGGATGTGCCGCAGTGTTCATGTTGTCCGTCAGCTTTCCCGTGAAAGTCAAGCGAAATAACATTTAATAGCAAACAAATCCAAACAGATAATAAGATGGCACGCACAGTAAAATGAATAGAAGAGAGCTTTGCCAAGTTGGAAGCTTTATACAAAAGGCACGTCAGCATAAACATAAAATCCAACAGCACAACAAAAGTTTTTGTACATGTTTACAATTAGAGTGGAGAAACACCACGTGAAGTCATGCATACATACAGTTAGCAAAAGAAGCTTGCAAGGATCGGGATGACACAAACACACACACTTTCCCGCATCAACACGCTTCCAAAATTCAGAGGGACAAAGCTTGCACATTGATTAAGGCCTCTTTGTCATATGTTTTTAAGAGAAGGCGGAGTGTCCGACTTGATGACATGCCGGAAAAGGGGCGTCGATAGCACGTCGGGCCCCGTCGCAGATGAACAGTGTTGGGAGTAACGCGTTAGAAAGGAACACATTCCTGGAACGCAATTACCGTATTTTCCGCACTATAAGGCGCACCTAAAAGCCTTTATTTTTTTCAAAAGCTGACCATGCGCCTTATAATACAGTGCGCCTTATATATGGATCAATATTAAGTTGCAAAGTCTTGCAACAAAGGCAAGCAGCCGCCGACTAGATTTTCCCCTGAAAGCGAAGTAGTCCGCGGTGTATGCTGGGATTTATATACCGGCGTTTCATTTCCTAACCAATGTGTCAATCATCATTTGAATCAGTCACTATTGGCTAAAGTTATTCGGAGGTAAAGGGGGCGGATCCTTTTTATCATTTACAGGCTCGCATAGGCTAAAGGGGCGAAACAAAGCCTGCAATTGGCCGAAAAAGATGAATGTGAATCACATGTTGGGTTGCACTACGGCATAGAGAAAACATTTTTTACTACTCTGTATTTGTAAATGTTTTACTCTCCTGGATTTACTACACTCACTGTTGTAAGAAGACCATGGTTACGTATCATTATTGAACGTGATGGCTGCAAGAGAACTTAGGTGAGCTATGCAGCTTTATATTTTCCCGGTATCTTGTTTTAGAACGATCTTGATGTTTCTGTGATGAGTCTATTTTTAAACTAAATTCAATTCAAAGTGTTTATTTACATATGCACAGTAAAGAACCCTGTTTCCCTGCACAATAAAATTCTTACTTTGCTGTCCACACAGTGGCCGGACCAAAAACTATTTTTTGGGGGTGCGCCCTATAACCCGGTGCGCCTTATAGTGCGGAAAATACGGTACTTTTCTCGGTAATGAGTACTGTTGGCTAGCGTGTAATTAATGCAACTTTGTAACTCGACTGTTGTAAAAGGTAATCACGAGTTACAATGTCTTCTGGCGTTTAAGAGCAACATACACCCCTCAATTCGCCAGCAACACAATACAACACCATTTATAGTTGAGCCTCTTTATATCTACCTACGAAAGAGAACTGAACACAGTTGCGTTTACGAGAGCGCGTAATTTCTCCCTACTATTATTCAGATATTCTCCCCAAGCTGTATTTACAACTATAAAACAAAAGACTCGAACCAGGGGGTCAGTTTGTGTGTGCATCTTTGATTGTGTGTCACCAGTTATGAATGGAAGGCAACGCGTGGGAGGGATGCTTGTCTTAGATTGAAATCAATGAAGCAAATGTGAGCATAAAATTTACGGTAAAAAAATACTGGCTTCTTTAATTCATAAAATATGTTTTGCCTGGAGAACAAAGAAAATGTCCTGGACACTAACCATAAGTGGAGAAGGAAATCTTCAAGTGGTTTTAAGCCAAGAGACAAAATGGAAGTGGAGTGTCTCGGCTAAGTGTTTGTTTGCAAGCTCTGGAGATTGCACAAGAAATCTGGAAAGGGTTCACTGCTTCCACAGGTCAGTGTACACGTTTTCTTTTGTTTTTTTGTGGCTGTTTTAAGCGGCTTCAATATGAGTAAATATGTGAATTTGTAACTAGAAAGGTACTTATTCTGATGGGTGGGTTTACCTTTACCTTTACCTGGGGGAGTAAAAGCCCACATTTAACCCCACCCCCACATTTGCATATTACCCTATTCTTATTACAGTGTGTATTTTCCGTAGCACTATTTAAATTAAATTATTTTATTTTTCAACAGAAGGATACTGCTGGAAGTGTGAATTTCCCTATAGGGGTGAATAAAGTATCTATCTATCTATCTATCTATCTATCTATCTATCTATCTATCTATCTATCTATCTATCTATCTATCTATCTATCTATCTATCTATCTATCTATCTATCTATCTATCTATCTATCTATCTATCTATCTATCTATCTATCTATCTATCTATCTATCTATCTATCTATCTATCTATCTATCTATCTATCTATCTATCTATCTGTCAAAATAACAAGCAACTGTAACTAATTACTATTTTTCAGTAACATGTCCAACTATGCAGATAAATCATGCTCGACAAAAAATTTGTCCCACCCGAGTGCACAAGACAACAAGTCAGGAACTGAGCCGTCGTTTTCACCATCCTCATTATCCAACTAATATTCGTGACGTTTGTTGCCAAGACCTGCGAAAGAAGGGAACGCAAGCACCCCTAAAAATTGTGTTTGAATGAAAATGTCTGCGTGTGGAGGTGTGTGTGTTTGCATGTGTGCGATTGGAGTTTTCACTGCTCGCTGTCAGCAGTCTTTGTGGCGGAAGTGCCATTGGTGGGAGGAGGTTCTGTCTTGGGGGCTTCGGTGGACTCCCCGTTTATGTTGGGTTTCTCTTGGTTTTCTGCAGGCGGGTTAAGGGGAGCCACCGAGACCAGCGTGTTCCCTTGGTTCTCCTGATCCATTGGATACGATTCCTCTGCCTGGAAAGTAAGCATCAACAACATTGTCGAAAACACCCGACTCAAGCAAGTCGAAATCATTGCAGTTTGAAATTGAGAAAAGAATGAAAATGATTGGATTTTAATAGCCAATATTGAGAAACAAGCATGCAAAATCTCTCTCAGGCAAACACGTTGGTGATGCATGCCCTTATATCCGCTCATTTACATTATTGTAATGCCCTGCTCTCTGGTCTTCCCAAAAAGAACATTGCCAGCTTGCAGCTCCTACAAAATTTAGTAGCAGGTGTGCTTACAGCGGCCGGGGTAAGGATCACATTACACCAGTTTTAGAGTCGCTGTATTGGCTCCTCGTGTTTTCCAGGATTAATTTCAAGGTGCTTTTAATAGTTTTTATATGTCCTAACAGACTTTGGCCATCTTATCTGTCTGATTTGCTTTTATCATACCAGACCTCGCTACTCCTGAGGTCCTCTGCCAGTGGTTCGTTAACTGTTCCTAGGGTGCGGACCAAAACCAATGGTGAAGCAGCATTCACCCACTTTTGTCCTTACCAATGTTAGGTCTCTCGGAGGATATTAGGTCTGTGGGGACCCCTGATTTTCTTAAGAGAAGGTTCACCACCTTTTTAATTTGGCCTATAATTGATCTTTTTTGTTTGATTTGTTTAATGTTTAACCTTTTACTGTGACATATTTTTACTATTAGATCACCTTTTAATGTTTTTGTTCTGTAGTCATCTTTTTTTATTTTTATTACTTTAGTTTTTTCAGTTTTGTGCAGTGGGTTGGGGGGGACACTCCGGTAGAATCTGATTCATCTCATCTCATTAGCTGCACCGCTTATCCTCAGTAGGGTCACGGGGGTGTTGGAGCCCATCCCAGCAATCATCAGGCAGTGGGCAGGGGACACCCTGAACTGGTTGCCAGACAATCGCAGGGCACACTGGGACAGACAACTCACTCGCTCAGTCATACTAGGGACAATTTGGACCTGCCAATTCACCTGAAATGCATGTCTTTGGAATGTGGGAGGAAACGGGAGTGCCCAGAGGAAACCCACGCAAATACGGGGAGAACATACAAACCCCGCACAGGAAGTCCGGTAGCTGGATTTGAACCCACACAGGAGGTTCCCAAGACTTTAGAACTGTGCCGCACACGCGCTAACCACTGCGCCGCCGTGCTACCCTGGTTAGTATGTGCCTTGCCATATTCACATTTTATTTCTATGACTATTTATTCTGTTTTTATTGCATTTTTACCATTGTGTGTGTCTGTGTATTAGGTATTTTGTCTTATTGTACACTGCATATTGAAGCCGCTTGAAACAAGAAACTCGCTCGCTCACCTAGGGACAATTTGGAACAGCCAATTATTCCTAACATGCATGTCCTTGAAATGTGGGAGGAAACCGGAGAGCCTGGAGGAAAACCCACACAAGCACGGGCAGAACATGCAAACTCCACACAGGAGGTTCGATCTCATGACCTCAGAACTGTGCCGCCAACAACTGCACCGCCGTGCCGCCCTACTTTGACTCCATTTCATGTAAATTGTTATGATTGTTTACATTTTTTTGATCCTTTGAATACTCTTCCTTTCCTTTATTTCATTCTCACGTTTGACTTCATACATACTAAATGTTCAAATAAATATCAAAATTTAATATATTTTATTATTATTTTCCACAATTTTAATTCAATCACCAACAAGATCACAAACTGTTGTACTTGCTCCAAGGGACGTTTAAAGAGAAAGCATTCCTGCAATTC
Organism: Urocampus carinirostris; assembly: GCF_059441175.1. NCBI lineage: Eukaryota > Metazoa > Chordata > Actinopteri > Syngnathiformes > Syngnathidae > Urocampus > Urocampus carinirostris. The sequence continues at coordinate 11,388,090 of NC_142351.1, read as the reverse complement.
CACAGGAACAAAACAAAATAAAAAAAAGATTAAATCTATGGTATTACAAGAATACTAACCAGCTTGACCCCCTTGCTGTCCGTTTTACGTTGGCATCTGCAGTAGCCGGCAACAATGGCGGCAGCAACCAGAAGGCCAGTGATCAGAATCCCCACAAATACAGAACGGCCAGACGAAGAGGTAGAAGAAGACACTGGTGCCTCCAGATTTGTCACTCCTAGCTGCAGCACAAAAGTGAAGATCGCAAATAAGACGGTCAGAAACGATAAACGTTGTAAGTTAGCCTGCAGGCCAAATTCCTCCAACTGTTTTTTGAAAACTCTCGGACAACATTGAAAGTCACCATCAGCATTTTGCACTCTTACCTTGTCTTTCAATTCTCCTTTGAGGGCTTCAACCAACGTATTTGGTTTAGCTGAATTAAAAAAGACAAAATCACTCACTATAATTGCAAAAAATATTTTTAGTTCTCTTTCATTGACACCCACCATCATTGCTGACCATTTGTAGGTCATTTCCTTCCTGGTAGACTTTGATATGACAGTTTTCCATGCGACACTGGATGTTGCTCTCTTCAAGAATTTTTTTTGTGTCCTCCTAAAAATGCAAAAAAAAAGGATTATCATTAAGTTTGGTAATTATTTGTTTCAAGTTTTATTTAAATAATTCAATTTTAAAAAAAGGCTACATATTCTGTCCAGGGTGTGATTTAGTGCAGTTGTTCCCAAACTTTTCTGTACCATGGACGGGTCTAAAATCTCAGTTTTTTTCGCGACCCTGCCCAATAATAGCACAAGTGATAATAAAAATAACAACAATAAAAAAAATAATTTGCTTAAATCTGCTGTTTAATCACTACACAACTAGGGATGTAGATGATGGAGGAAATGGCATTAGGTGTTATCTTATTATCACAATATTTTTTGTCATGGTACAGTCCTGAAAGCTATATAAGCAAAAAAACATGACGAAGGAAAAAAAAACTAATTGGTATGTGTAATAATTAAGAATTTGATGGACATTTTATAAATACTTTGTAAGTTTTATTTTAGTATTGTGTTCATAGATTACATTAACAACGTTACGTTCAACAACATTGAATCGTAAGTAAAAATTATAATGATGAGATCAAATCTAAAGCCTTTTCCCATGTCATCTACATCCCTAGTGGTTGAAATTCAGGGCTCTTACCCCCGCGATCCCGGTTCGATTCCCATAGCAATCTAATGTTATGCAAATGTGGTCAACAATATCGACTCATTATCATTGCTCAAATACCGTAGTACTGGAAAACCTTAGTTTAAAACGTGCACCCAAACTTTGAGTTCTCTATTGGGTGAAAAAAAAGTGCGTTATACACGAATAAATATGATAAAAGCAAAAAACAAAGCAACTGTTTTTTCTTTTTTTGAAACCCGGCACCAACTGACCCACGGCCCGGTACCGGTCCGCAGCCCAGTGGTTGCAGACCACTGGTTTAGTTGCCTTTAGATCAGGGGTGTCAAACTCATTTTAACTCGGGGGCCACACGATAGAACAAACATTCTGTCGGGGTCTGGATTAGTAGATTAAAGAGAAAGAAAAAGAGAGATAAAGAAATAAGAGAAAGAGGGAGGGAAAAGGAGAGAGGGCGTAACAAAGAAAGAAAAAGAGAGAGAGGGAGAGAGCGTGAGAAACAAAAGATAAAAAGTCATGAGAAAGGGGTAAAAGAAAGAAAGAAATCCAAAGAGAAATAGAAAGACAGAAGGAGAGCAAAGAGAAAATAAAGCGCAAAGGGTATGAAGAGAGAAAGAGAAAAGAGAGAAAAGGAAAAAAGGAGGTTAGAGCAAAAAAGGTTAAAAGACACAGAGAGAGAAAGAGACAAAGAGCAACAAAGGAAGAGAAAAAGAGAGACACAGAGAGTGAAAGAGACAGAGACAGAGTGGGAGAAAAGGGGTGGAAAAGAAAGAGAGAGAGAGAGAGAGAGAGAGAGAGAGAGAGAGAGAGAGAGAGAGAGAGAGAGAGAGAGAGAGAGAGAGAGAGAGAGAGGGGGAGAAATAAATACAAGTACAGTATCTTTGTGAGAGGCACCTGGCTTTGGCAACATCAAGTTGACATATTTCAACCCGCAGCTTATTTTTCTCTTGCACTTCTCTGAGTGTTGTCTTGCGGGCCGGGTTCAATCCCTAAGCGGGCCTGATCTGGCCCGCGGGCCGCCTGTTTGACACCTGTGTTTTAGATAATTGTGATTTCTAGAATCTCCGAAAATCCATTTTTTATGGGTCACAGCCGTATGAATACGTGCTGACATACCCCCGCCTAGTTCTGAACAGTGACATCACCACATTGCACAATGAAAACGTGGGATCACTCTTCATTTTCTTTAATACGATCCAGGCGTCTCACTTTGTTCCCAGGAGATGCTCGTCAGCAAAGCCCGGTTCACGGCTATTTGGGAAACGGCCTACAACTGCAAAGTCCAGATTTTTTGAGGCGTGGTGGAGAAAGACTCGCAAGAGCTGAATTCGCGAATAGGCAGTCCCAAGGAAACCTTGCTTGTCCCCATCTGTTGGTGTCACATGAGGCCGGACTCACGGTTGGTAAGCAAATTGAAGTTCCGTAGCTTCCACTAGCCACCGGCACGAAAATGATCGGCGTAATTTATGGTTTATTGTCTGTAGCAATCAATTTTGGAGTGAAGTTATGCATCTGCATCTGTTTAGTACATGCAAGAACATGTGCGGCAGTAGCTCAGGAGGTAGAGCGCTCGTCTTTGGATCAAGGGATCCCAGTTCGAATCCCGGCTTGTCCATGTTACATGTCGAAGTGTCCTTGGGTAAGACACTGAACCCTTAATACCCCCAATAAGCAGGTTAGCGTCTTACATGGCTGCAATACAAGGCCGCTATTGGGAAATATGAAGCACACAGTAAAGCGCTTTGGGAAGTCATTGACTTGAAAAGCGCCATATAAATGCAAATCATTTCATTATCATTTCAACAACTTTTGGAGTACTGCACGGTGCATGTTTAGTTTTAAAATGATTGAAGCAGATGACTTGTTCAGATGGTCTTCTAGACTAGTGAATATACAGTTAAGACCCTAGTGGGGGTCAACTGTTCACAGTATGCACCTGGGCCCATAATTGACAGCATCTAACCACAGTGTTGTATGACTACCAGGAGAAATAAAAAATGTCAATGTCATGAGGTGAAACAATCACATTCTTTCACGACATCCTTCCATGAGCCCAGCCTCAACTAATGGAGCGAGACTTGAACTGCAATACAAATGACAAAACTGTTTTGCAAATTTCAGAATAGAAAGTAAGCTTGAAACAACTATGAAGAAATGAAATGAATTGAAATGATCTGCAGTTATATAGCGCTTTTAAAGTCAATGACTTCCCAAAGCGCTTTACAGTGTGCTTCACATTTCCCAATAGCGGCCTTGTATTGCAGCCATGAGGGACGCTAACCTGCTTATTGGGGGTATTAGGGGTTCAGTGTCTTACCCAAGGACACTTCGACATGTAACACGGACAAGCCGGGATTCGAACTGGGATCCCTTGATCGAGCGGTCTACCTCCTGAGCTACTGCCGCCCCCAAGGGTCTTTCAATCATTTTAAGCCAAGACACATATCTTTCAATGGAAAAATCTCGAGACACATCGAATGAATGAAAAACTGTATTTGTTGACCACATTCACATTTTCTTACATTTACTGTATACTGTCAAATTTAAATGAAAGGAATATATACTCAATCAGACAACACGAGTTGTGAATTTATTGCGATTTAGAGCATTTTATTGCCTTAAGCATGGGTCCCCGAGAAGATTGTGATAAGGGGGGAAAAAAGGGGAAAACGGAGAACAATTATCGAACTGTAAAAGGTAATTATTGTGAAATACGAGAATGGTGTACAAGTCTCTACCATCGAACAGCTGCTCAAAACTACAGTAAACGGTTTAAAATAGTTTTATAACTTTTTCTTTATTATATTTAATCTTTATTGTGTACATATTTAAATCGTTATTGATGTTTAGGTACTTTTTAATCAATATATTGGGTATTTTAGTATGCACAGGAAATAGAAATAGATTTTACTTATTATTTGAAAAAAGGTTTTGGTACTTGAACAATTCAGTGATCGAACACCGATCACAGATTTTGATTTGCCTTTACTTGTATATCTATTCATAATGTCATTTAATCGTGTCTTATATATAAGTAGTACCTGCAATCTGCTGTTTCGTTTTGTTTTCTGCAAACGCTGACCCAAAAAAGCGGCCTAGAGAAGAATGTGCATTGCAAAGCTGTACTTGCCCAAGACACACCACAAGAAATGGTGCCCGTGAACCGTGAATATATACATTACAATACTATATGACAGGGCTAACAAACTTGGTGAGGCTTCTCCCCCAAGAAACCTGAATGGCCAACGAAATGGTTCCAGGATTAACTTTTATTTATTGATATTTGAAAATATAAACAATAGAAACAATTCAAAGTATGTGTTTCTACCCAGAGAGTGAAACTTTTAAGGTAGTTGTTATTGTGGTTGACTGAGCCTATTTTAGCCCAATTCCCAATGACTTCAACCGATCAGCATAGTAACAACATAGTAATAGAGTACATTTTATATATAAAATGTATCGCTGTCATTTGCACTAATTACTAACAAAGAAGTTTCTCTAACCTACAAACAAAAAATGGTGATGCATGCTATATAATATTTTCTGATCAAAGTGCTTTAATAGGAATCGTTACATGCAGTGGCTGTGGTTCAAAGTGTCGATAAAAATTGTTCAAACCTCACATTGTTTATTTGCTGTTAAAATTGTCAATAAAAAATGTTCAAACTCAAACTCAAGTAATTGTGAATATGTTTAATTGCTGTTAAAAGTGTCGATAAAAATTGTTCAAACCTCATATTGTTAGAATATGATGTAATGAAATCGTGAATCTGTTTATTGCTGTTAAGTGTCAATAAAAATTGTTTATGTCATGTCCAGCATGGTCGCCGTGGCGACCGGCTGGCCCCGCCCCTTTGGCACCGGCTGTAGCAGATTTTCTAATTTGCGTGTGTGCTTCTTAAGGGCGGGTTTTGGGGATTGCCGGTTGCGGGTTCATTGCATTACTTTGCATTATTCTGTTCTGTTCGACTTGAGGAAACCTGTACTTGCCCGTTCTGAGTCAAAGCCTGTTTTGTGAGTATTCCTAGTGTGAGTTCCTGTTTGCCTGTAAGCCTGTTTTTGTTTTTGTCCCTGAGTGTTGGACGACTTTTATTTCCTTAATAAAAGTAACTGATCGTTAACGTGAATGAGTTCACCCTTCCTGCCTCCTGCCTCCGATCTGTCTCGTGACAGTTTAAACATTATGTCTCAATTGTGTTTGAAGACGATGTACAAAGCAATGTGTAAACTCGATTACTGATATGCTGCTATTTACTGATAAAAATGAATATAACACAATCGGAAGATAATAAAGCAGCACGGATAATTTACAATGATTGACATTTTGTAAATAATGATCATATTATCACTGTAAAAAAACAGTAGTTGAGGAACCCTGATCCAGCAGTTGGATTTTTGTTTGTATTTATACATTAAATTTCATTTGAGAAAAATTCATTCAACTTAATGTAGGGGCACAGCTAAAATAAGCTACACACTTGCTTTAATGGACAACAGACCAAGACAGGAACTATTAATCCTTTCCCTTCCACCAGAAACAGGCCAATGATTTACAATGCCTGAGGAATTTCTTGGGGATGCCTTGAAAAGGCGTTTGTTTCTTCAGCCCTGCTGTTTGACATGAAAGATGAGGTTGTAGAAGAACTGCACCTCGATTAAATTGAAAACTAATCTGTGCTCTATTTCAAGCATCACAACCTCAAGGGGGTTAGCAGGTTTTCCTGTTTATACACATCAAGCCTTTTAAAACCGTTCGATTTGTGTCAGTCACAGTTGCCATTGTACAGAAGTGGAGAGTGTATTGTACCCACACAATCAGTTTTAGTGACCAAAGCCCTGACAGCTTTACTCTCGTCGATCTCCTCCTTTCCGACACAGAGCACCAAGGGCTGTAGAGAAAAGACAAGAATTGAGATAAAAGGCATTCTCAACTTAATACATCTTTGCAGTAATGTGTTTTACCTTTGTGGAACCAATGTTGGGAAAATCCACAGACTCCACGACTAGTAAGGCATCATCGGCAAGAGCACCGGGGCCAGTTGTGGCACCCGACACTTCACCTTCCTGGTTGTCAGCACTGGGAGGATTGCTTTCTGGAGGGGCCAAAGAGTCTCCGTCAGCCACTGCAGGGTCACCTGAATCTGGAGCGACGGTGGTATCCGGCTGGGCATCCGAGTCCATTACACTGGGTGTGACTGAGGATGAAGTGGATTAATGTATGCAAACGGTACGTTTAACTCGTGTTTGTGAAGCCTGTATCAAGTTATTGGTTTTAATGATTTTTAGCACTATTTACCACATTACAGACACCTACCATCAGAACTGTCGGCAGCCGGATCACTCGCTGGTGGATCTGTTACAGGATCATCTTGGCCCAATACACCATCTGTACATAGAAAGAAAGGACAACAGTCCCAAAGCTTAATTTAAATGAAAAACACGGGCACCTTGGCAGTCCTGTTGATGCTGTAAACACTGGAGTGTTGGCAAAGGGGCGAGTTCAGCAAGTTGCTGTGGCAAGCAAAAATTAAAATTTTTCTCTAACTAATTAAATGACAAATTGATTTTTAACATTAAACACTTGCAAAGGCGATTACATACGATTCCAAGGTTGTTGACTATAAATGCGCACTGTTGTTTATTATTTTGACTATTATGCACGGTTTAGAACAGGCGCCAACAGCCTCTTTGAAGCTGAGAGCTACTTTTGGTTACTGATTGGCATGGAAGGCTACTATTTTGATATACATTTGTTATTATTATATTGTTACTATGTTACTACAAGAATGTAATTATTAGAAGTTAAGTCTACCACTAAAACATCACGTCAGTGAAAAATCAAATTGACTTGAAAATCACACTTTATTTACCAGAAAATGACAAGTGAGCTATTTCAGAACTTTTCCACGGGCTCGTTGAAAAAAACTGATGGGCTATTCTCAGAACCTGTCCGCAAGCTACCCGAGTGTTCTTCGAGGGGTTCCTGGTGACTGTGGGCATCACAGGTGACCCCTGGTTTAAAACATTTTCACTATTGGCCAACACCGTTGCTTCTGATGAAAATATATAAAATAATGTTTGATTTACACACCTTTCATAGCGGATATTTTTTTTTTAATCCCTGATATTTATTAAAAAAGGAAGGGCTCAGTGGAGGATCTTTAGAAAAAAAAATAATTTTCTTATCTGAGGGTTGTTTGTACTGTCCTCTCCTGTTCTCCTTAAAAGTTCAAAGTTTGTCACAGACCAGAACAGACTCAGGACTCAATTGCATGCGTTTCTCAGATTTTATTGAAAGAGAGTGAGAACTTTAGGCTTGCTTGATGGCTTGATCCGAGGACTGCCGGAGAGCGGAATCGAGCGAGGTGGGGATGACCCTTCTGAGTCGGAAGAAGGCAGGCGGGCATGTCGTTTGACCAGGGCTGGAGATCAGAGACGATGTCGAGTTCGTAATAGTGGTCGTAGGCAGGAGGCAGGCAGAACAGGCGTAGTCGGGTTCAAAAAGGGTCAAAAACAGGAATCAGGCAGAAAACAGGTTTAGCAGGGATGGAGTCGGACAAAAACGCTCACTGAGTGAAAACACAACAGCTCGCAAACGATCTGACAAAGTTTGAACAGAAAACAGGGGCTTAAGAAGTGTGTGGCCACCAATCAGCTTGTCCGGGCTGTTGGCGCCAATCAAGCTGCCACAGGTGTTCCAAATAGGGCAATCATGACAAAGTTAATCGATGCCTTCTTTCCCTAATTTGAGTTTAAACTGAACTAAAATCTCAACTCAAATAGTTACCTAGTGTAACAATAACAGTACATCTAATTCATCTGCAGCACAGGGTTCAAGTAGCATTGTCGCCAATTCTGGTGGTCTATGGCAAATGCCAATCAAGCTCCATGGTGGTGCGTGGTGAGCGAAGGGCCCAATATCAGTCGTTAGGCTCTAAGACCAACCTTGTGGAGCCTGGTTCTGTTTGTTGTCAAAAACATGAACACCCAGTGACCTGCTGGAGGTTTTTTTGTAGGGCTCCTCCTCTAATAAAGCAGCAGATATCGATCCTGCGGAGAATTTAAGCAGCTTTTACAGCCTTGTCTAACACTCCTGGACTGCACTCCGCCAACTGACATTGCCTGTTTGCTTGAGACTGTCCAAGAGTTCAGTGGTGCTCTGGTCCCGATCTGGGAGGAGCTCACCCAGGACTCTATTCATTGTCAAATTCGGAACATGCTCTGATGTTGTCCGCTTTTTATGCAAGCAGGTTGGGGCCACAAACTACTGAATACTTTGGAGTTGTGACAATGACATGTGCTGTACTAGTCTGCTGTGTAATCTTTTTACTGTCATTTTTGGGGTACCTTTGATTTCCGTCCTCTAGTGGGTTATCATTTTCATTTTTAGCGAAATCTGTGCCTTCATTTTGTTACTAATACATCATTTATTTATTACCAGTAAACATATTCCAGGATAGAATCATTTGTTAAGATCTGACATTTTAAAAGTGTAATTGTTGCGCAGTAGAGTTTAGTCTTCGTCGACCCTCACAAGCCTGACACTTTCCATCCATATACTTTTAATAGCCTTTCGTCTGTTGAGGGTGAGGGTATGCAATAAAGCTAAGTAATAAATTATGTCATATTTTTACACACTCAATTTGATTATAAGCATTGAACAACTTTTTAAAATAATTAAATTAATTAATATCCTGATAGATAATATAAATACCTGAAAAATGGCAAGAAAAATTAGCTAGCTATTTGACTTTTATGGTCACTGGGGTCAGAGTGGCACCAAATCAAAATGTTTTATTCGTAGTACTTTTTAAAAAAAGTTGTTAAATATATAATACCATTATATTTTTAACATTTGGCGGGCCGGATTAAAAAGCCTGGCGGGCATGTGTGCCATGGGCCATAGTTGGCCAACCACTATTCTTGTCATGATTACTGATGTGACTCACCTGTGCCCACTCATTAGGTGGCAACCGCCGCGTGTTCTGATTGGCTCCCTGTTACTATTTGAACCCAGTCCTGTCTGTCCTCTGTTGTCAGTCTGTCTGCGAACCTCAGTGTATACTAGGCAGGCCTTTTTCGACTCTGTTTCCCACCTGTCCCGTTTTTGCTCCCGTCTGTCTCCGGCTATGACCCGTTTTTCTCCTCACCACGTCTGTTCTCCCGTCCCGGCTTATGACCCCTTTTTTTCACTGACTACGTCTACCCTCTCGTTCTGGCTTACGACTCGTTTCCAACCCCGACCACCCCTTGCTCGCCTAGTCCCGGCTACCGACCAGTTTTTTCTGTCCCTGACACCGCCATCGCTTGCTACAAAGATCCACTTCTGTGTTCGGATTCCAGTCCGAGTTCGAGAGCGACTTGCTTCCCATATCCACCGAACACCGGATTGTCTTTCTTTTAATAAAACTTGTGGTAAACGTCAGGCAATTTTGTTTCTGTCCTGGTCCTGACAATACCAGGCTAATTCACTGACTAAAATATTCAAAAAAAAGTCATCCAAACAATTCCTTTTTTTGAGGACTACCAAATGCTTTATTTGAATTTTGAGCAGAAATCACATAATAAGCCTCTTGGGAAACAAACATGTAGAGTTGGTATGATGCAAAGCCAATACAAAATGCTCACTACTAGAAACACAGAGCAGATCTCTTTGCCAGACTTCCACGAAATTCTCAGCCTGGTGTTCCCTTTATTGATGTGGCATGCCGCATGCCGCAGACCATAAGTAGAAACCAGGATGCAATACAGAGCGACGATGGCGTGCGGACTCTTCCATGCTCAAAATTTTCCCCTTGACAAAAAAGCTATAATAACAATGGAGAGAAGGGACATTTTTTTGTAGTGGGTGTGTTTGCCTAGTGCTTTCACTTGAACCTAAATAGTGTGTAGAGTAAGATATATGCTACAAGGTTCAGTGCAACAGGACTAAACACCGTTTGTGTGTGGGCCCTAAGTCAGACACGTTAGTATGGCCCCTTTAATTGCCCCCTCGATGCATTTTTGTCTTTTCTTAACAGATACATCACTCCAACTTTGGTGTGCCGCAGGATTTTTTTTCAATTTCATTAATTTGGTGACAAAAATGATAGTTATTCACAAAAAGTGTGCCATTCTCGAGTGCCAAAAACTATTTTAATTTAAATGCATTTATTTATTTTTTATGCAACCCTCGCTTTTTCTGTAGTTTTAATCCCATGCGCCTTATAATCCTGTGCGCCTTATACATGTCAAGAACCGGAACAGGAGGAGAACCGAAATGCGTGACGTTTCTCACACAAGCTTTTATTTTACGGGAAAAGGGGCATTCATGCACGTTAACCCAAACGCCAATGATTCGGCGATCGTTGGGCGGAAGACGTAAGGCAGCCATCTGGCGTGGAATAACAGGAAGCTAGAGGCTGACGAGATTGATACAGGACGGGACAGACAGAATTGATATCAAAACGGGATCTCGAAATTAAACAAGAAAAACTAGACGGGAACGGAACTGGAAAACGATATCAAACAGAACAATATAGACGGGAACAATAACGGGCCGGAAAAACAAGCAGCGAACCGGACAGAGTCAAAACCCATGTCTTGCGGGCGCAGAGGTTTGTTGACGGACTGACCAAGGGAGAGTGAGAGCACTGAGCTTAATAAGAAGGGAAGCCAATCTGTCAACAAGGCCGCAGCTGGCGCCACATGGGCGTGGCCAGTTGGGCGCCATGGCAACCGTGACAATACATGAAAAATAGATGCCCCTCAAAATCTCTGCACCTTATAGTGTGGAAAATACGGTACAGGGCTATACAACTTAAACACGACTTGACTATCAACGATCACCGTAAAATCCTTCTGTATAGATGCCATAAATTTCTATTTTTTTTGTAATTTTCTAATCAATATGGGTAACAAATTCTAGTAAAATATTTTGCTTAAAATGACAGTGTGTATTATTAAGTGTCTGCTAGTGGCAACAAAACTTCATTCATTAAAACAAATGATAATTGATTTAAATAATAAGCAAAAAAACATAAACACGCATCGATCAGTAAATTTGTATTGATTTTGCTAAACATGAGGCTCACTTTAGGGAGCTGACATGATTGTCCACCATCTTGCTACAAAGGGCACCCCGAAACCAAAAACATTTTGAAAGCCTGGGAAATTAAATGAGAAGAATATGGTGTAGTTTGGTCCCTTTGACACTGTAGTTTGTAATCTTTGTCCTGCCTTTTAGCATTTGTTCTCATTGGCATCACACAATACTGCAACATCTAGTGGTCAAATCCAACACACAGTGACTTCAAAGAAGGCAGTGCACCCCATAACTGTATCGTGTATTCAAATAAACAAAATATAACCCAATGTAATTCATGTTTAAAACATTGGCAATACCATTTTGGATATTTTGGGTCATTTAAGGATCATTTCTTTCATTTCAATCAAAAAGTAAACAATAAAACTAAGACAAACATGTTAAGATAAGGTAAGATACAAAAATAGCCACAAAATGTGTCACCAAAGCTAATTTCTATGAGTAGGGCAGCTGTCTCAAACTCACACCCCACTAGCTTGTTGCATTCCGCTGGATGATAGTTTGAGGCTCCCACCTTAATATAAAAGTTTAATGTGAATGGAAAACGAGATTATTATAATCCTTTTTTACCAATTAATTGCTGATTTATTTTTAATTTTCAGATCTAATTTTGTGAGGTAAAAAAAGAGATATTGGAGAGCATTGGGATGTTTTATCAAAGCTTTATTGTGGAAACCCCGATATTACCAAACTTGACTCAGATCTTAGCTCCAACGGCCCCTAAAGAAATTTTAGTTTGAGACAACAGCCTGCCTTAAAATTTTTGAATTATAATTGGCCCTAGCTCGAACAGTGATTTATTGTATTAGAAAACGGAATCTTGGTCCTTGTTCAACATTCAACGTGAACCCAACGCCACCCTCAACCTCATACATGGATGCAGGGTAAAAAAACCTCATCGAAATTCCCCTAAAACAAATAGTGTTACACCTGATTAAAAATGTGACTGAAAAGGACTGGGAAACCCAAGCGGCAGTGGTGTTCTGCATGTGCTCTCAAGAAAAACAGCGAGTTCCTCCACGAGGTGTTGGAGGGCTTTAGAGCAGAAGGAAAGTGAAGCAGCTGTCTTGTATTTCAAATCTTTGGGCCTCAATAAGCTGAGAAAGCTGTGACTTCATGCATAAAGGGGGGTTTGGGGGGGTTGTCAGCAGCCTGAGGAATTTGGGATTTGACCTCCACCCAGACAATATGGAGAACGCCCTGGTTCTTTTGGGTGCCACACCCGTGTTGCTTCCAGATGTCCAGAGAAGAACCTTCATACTTAACAACGATTTCTTCTTAATACATCCTTATCAGAATCTGGAATGAATTAAAATCTAAAACACACAGGTCCCTTTGGTCAAGCAACAAAAAGACACAAAACAAGTGTTCAAGAGACACTTCATATCCTCTTTTGAATGACTAAGTGGTCAGATATCAAAGCGTCCACTGCAAAGTTCTGACTCATTCCGTTTGGCAGGCTGCAACCCCAACTTTTTGAACTTGTGTCATCAAAACGTTTGCTGGATGACAAGATGTTGTTATGTATGAGAATGTATGAAAATCCTGAGTTCTTACCAATTATCTTTAAGTCGCTTCATGTGGTTGCCCGCATGATGTATCTGCTGAACAGCCACAACAATGATGTGATTTCTTTAAATATTTGAAAGTTTAGACTATGTATGAAAATGCTACTGGAGGAATGAAAAACTGAGCCAACAGATACCCGAGTAGAGTTTAAAACATGGTCACAATAGCACCATAATCCTCCTATAAAATATGACACTCACAACATCTTGGAACACTAAGAAACAAAATAACACCTCATTTCCTTGTACACACGAGTCCACGAATCGACAACTGTTTTCGTTCCCACACAGGAGGTTGGTAAAAGTTGACTTTTCCACCCAGTCCACACCCCTGGTGTTTTGAAACCAAACATCAGAGCGTTTGGAGTTGGTGGGGGGAATGAAAGGAATTAACAACAACAAGTTTTGGAATGTATCCATGCACATCCTTGGGCAGGATGTGTCTGTCATAGCACTCCCACTGACCTGCGAGCTGAACACGGTGCCGACCGCAGATAACGCTCACCAGAAATCGGGCAGCAATGGTTGTCATCTATTGATTTTGAACCTTATACCAAATGTGACATATTCTTATTTGAATGTAATCATAGCTCTACGATTTTGCAAACATATGGTTTGTCATGGAGCCACATCGTCCATCCGAAACCCAAAGTTGCTGAGAACCCCCCTGGGAGCATGAAAGTAGTAACCAACATTTTTACTCAGCGCCCAATCCTCTCATTAAAATAGTTGGTGAAATTCAAAACCAGTGTTTCTGAACCAATAGGTCCACTTTGTCAGTGGACAAGAAAGTGGGACCGCCAGCTGTGTCAGAGGCGACAGATGTATGCTGCCTGCTCCATTCCAGCTGCTGCGAACTGGGTGGGGGTAGTAGAAGCTGTAAAAAAACTCCGAGCCTGAACACTGTTGGGATATGACTGTGGCCCTCCAGTGATTAAAAGCAAAGAAATACTTATTGAGAAAAACTTTTTAGAGAACATACTAAAAAGGTCATTGTGTCAACCTGAGCAGCTTGTAACATCTTTGGGAAAAAAATACGGTCCAATTAGGAAGGACAAAATATGCTTTCAGCGAAAAATAATTATAGAGAGCAGTAAAAAAAAAATGGGCTCGGCTAGCCTCGTTAAAAAACTTTTCTCCCCTGAGCGTGAACCGTCTTTGCAGAGATTACCAGCAGCAATGAACAGACACGAGTGCTCTGCTGTGAAATGACACGCGCCCAAGCTGTTTTGCTGCTCATTATGTCTTTCCACATGCAAGCCAGACTGGGTGTTGCCCAACCCATCATATTGTCCTCACAAAATGAAGCAAAAATCACTTTTTTTCCATTGACGTTGCCTAAATCATCTGGTTGTGATGCAGGGTTCTCAAGGATCAAAGAACAATAAGGCTCGTGAGAACAGCTGTGATTGGAACAGAAAGGTTATCGCATAGTCTGCTTTTCATTAGGCTTGTTTCACTGGGAAAGTTACTCGCTGATTTACCTCTCCAACTCAGCCCCCTTTTCTTGATGACCGTTGACCTGACTGTGATGGAAGTCTTTTTTCTTTTTATTTGGGTGAACATCACTTAAACATAATGCAGATGGTCATGGCTGGCATATCTGCAGAAGCTGGGTGATAAGTTAACTGATCAAGCCAATATTTGGTTTCTTGCTTTGGGCGAGCGGTGTGGATAATTGTCGGGCGGCGCAAAGGCTCCACATTTAATTACTTTGGGAGATCACGCTGTAACCTTGGCTTCAAGTGAACCCACACCCTTGCCTGACTTGAGCCTGCTAGCTTCCAAGGCTTACATAACAGTCCAACGCCCCTTGGCATCTGACATGAAGTTAACAATCTAAACAAAAAAAAATATATATATATTTCCAAACAGTAATATTCTTCCCATGTTATAGGTCTGTACTAATCAAATTTAGTGGAATAGTAGTTGGCCTTCGTGGTGAAAATAAGACATGTCAACGAGAAATTGTCCAATTTTAATGCGAGCGTTTATTGCCCCAAAAAATCGGAATAATTATGTAATCTATACATATAATAATATATATATTATATAAAAGGATACATTTAAAAATGGTTACTCTTTTAAATCATCTTCAGTGAAATGTTGAGATAATGAAAATTCAATAAGAGTGACAATATATTTTTTTTGTTCGACATATTTTTTTTACACTTCTCTAATTACTTAACAAAATGGTAAAATTATCAAGCTAGATATATAGAATAACAAAATCTGTTTCTAACTGGACTGCTTAAAGTGATGGGGACAGGCAAGTAGCAATAACAAATATCGGTATTGATGCCAATTTCAGTCTTTTAGTCACTAATGACAATGTTATTGAGTTTTGATGAATAGTCAGGATTTGGGTATAAGTCTGCAGAAATGTGGTATCGACCATCCTTATTAGTTCCAGGGAATTGTGTCATTGTAAACTGTGCAGTCCTTTGAGACATTTTGTGATTAAGGGCTATACAAATGAATTTGAATTGACTTGACGATTGAAAAATATCTTTGATGTCTATAGTTGTCAAGGACAATAAATTACTTCATATACTAACATATCGGGGCGGGCAAACGTTTTGAGTGTTGGGCTGCATTGGGTTAGAAAACTTGGCAAAAGGGCCTAAGAATATTTTTTTTTTCTGTTTTTGTAACTACCAATAGTCTTTAATCCATTACCTCGGCAATGCTGAAATAAAAGGATAATGTAAGCCTATTTGTATTTCCTGCACCTTTCATTCAGGTAAAAATAAAATAATTAGAAACAAATAGTGATAAGTGTTGTAATAGCAGTGGCAATAGGCAAAAAAAAAAAAACATTATAATATTTGCAAGTTCAGTACAGACGCTCCCTTACTTACGACCATTTGACTTACGTAAAACGTTAGACACAAAAGAAACGTCGGGATGTCGAAAAATATCCGAACATTGCTCTAAGTTGAATTTTGTATTGTGTGCACCTTTTTCCGAGTAAAGGACAGTTCTGCAGTGCTTCTTTCCGCCGCTACCGGTGTGTGGCGCTGTGAGAGGTCACCCAGCATCCACCCCGAAGAAGAAATCCGCTTCCTCTTCCTAGTTTGTGTGTAAACATTTTATACTATCTAAACCACAGGTGTCAAACAGGCGGCCCGCGGGCCAAATCAGGCCCGCTAAGGAATTGAATCCGGCCCGCGAGAAAACACTCAGAGAAGCGCAAGAGAAAAACAAGCTGCAGGTTGAAATATATCAACTTGATGTTGCCAAAGAAAGGTGCCTCTCACAAAGACACTGTACTTGTATTTATTTCTCTCTCTCTCTTTTCCACCCCTTTTCTCCCACTGTCTCTTTCTTTTTCACTCTCTGTGTCTCTTTTTCTCTTCCTTTGTTGCTCTTTGTCTCTTTCTCTCTCTGTATATTTTAACCTCTTTTGCTCTAACTTCCTTTTTCTTTTTCTCTCTTTTCCCCTTCTCTCTTCATACCCTTTTTTCTCTTTTCTCTCCTTCTGTCTTTCTATTTCTCTTTGGATTTCTTTCTGCCTCTCTCTCTTTCCCCCCTCCCTTATGACTTATTATCTTTTGTTTTTCTCTCTCTCTCTATCTCTCTCTCTCTCTCTCTCTCTCTCTCTCTCTCTTTTCCACCCATTTTCTCCCACTCTGTCTCAGTCTCTGTCTCTTTCACTCTCTGTGTCTCTCTTTTTCTCTTCCTTTGTTGCTCTTTGGCTCTTTCTTAACTTCCTTTTTTCCTTTTCTCTCTTTTCTCTTTCTCTCTTCATACCCATCGCGCTTTCTTTTCTCCTTTCTCTCCTTCTGTCTTTCTATTTCTCATTGGATTTCTTTCTGCCTCTCCCTTTCTTTTCCCCGTCTTTCATGACTTTTTATCTTTTGTTTCTCACGCTCTCTCTCTCTCTTTTTCTTTCTTTGTCCCGCCCTCTCCCCCCTTTCCCCCCCTCTTTCTCTTATTTCTTTATCTCTTTTTCTTTCTCTTTAATCTACTAGTCCGGCCCCCGACAGAATTTTTGTTCTATCGTGTGGCCCCCGAGTTCAAATGAGTTTGACACCCCTGATCTAAACTATGTCTATTTTTTGTCATTTTTATTGGTAAATATCTTGTGTATCCATTCAATATGGTTGGTGTAAAGTGTAAAGAAGAGGCGAGCCGTTGAAATGAAAGTGGAATAAGAAAGCTCTATGCGGTTGAGAAAATGGTCGGAACGCTTTTTTTCTGCCACTTTTTATCGCCGAGGAGGACCTCTTGAAGTGCATCTTCCAAAAGTAAGTTAAACTCAACTTTATTTATCTTTATATAGTATATTATTTTATGAAATGTTTATTTTTTAGTACAAAACCATACAGGTTACTTATACAAGCCTTAAACATACAAAATATAGCACTGAAGCAACTTATGAACAAATTCAACTTACGAACGATCGTCCGGAATCTCGTTCGTAAGTATAGCGTCTGTATAGGTTGAATATTTATTTATTGTCAATGAATAAACAATTCAATCATACTGGTTTTAAAAACGCTGAGAATTAAAGCAAAGTAATAAACAATGTCCAATTTTAAAGCACTAAAGTTGAGAACATGCATTAAAAAACTCAAAATGCAATAGTGTGGATCAAAAGTTTTTTTTTCATTAAATATAAGAAATATAATGATAAAGAAAAAAATTATGAAAGATTAAAACTCGCAGCTAAAGACAAATGTACCCAGCTATTTGAATGTTGTGTACACAGAATAGAATGGCACCAATTCAACGCATTTTCATCAGTAGTACTTTCTTTTCACTATTTTGTATATTTTATCATATTTTTAACATATTCGTTTGACCGGCCTGACAGTGTGTGACCCGCAGACTGCAGTTTTCACACCCCTGTACTATATCATTAAACAGCAACTTGAGCAAATGAGCAAGTAAAGTAAGCTTTTAACAACCTTTTATTCCCCTTCACCATTCTCAGTTAATGCAAAGGAGGATGGAGAGGCCCAATTTTGGGTTCAAGGTCGCCCGAAATTGCACGTCTGCCTTATATTCATTGAAAACATTTTTCATAACGATGTGACGAGAAATTTAGTTTTGTTTCGTGATGGTTGATTTTCTATCGCTTACACTATCTTGCATGGTCACCTGATTCACATTCGGCGCACAAAGGGCATACTGATCACTGGAAAGGCTAAACGGACAGAATCACATGCACTGCACATTTTGGAAAGTCCCAACCCAATATCTTGGAGAAGTGCAGCTCATTCTAACACGGAATGCCACAGTTGCCTTTGACCTTGACTTCATCAAAGTGAAGGTCATTGAAGATGACAAGCACCAGGGAGGCATCTTGGCTCACCGCTCACTCCCACAGTTTTAAATGGTTCTGGTTTTCCCCCCTCAAAAAAATTAACGCTAAGGGAGGGGTCAAATGACATCATCCCAAACTGTCATCCATTTCTCTTGTAGTTCTACACTCTGAGTAAAGATCTGTGATCTGCTGGAATTAAGTTTCTTTTTTTTTTTAAGTTGGCCTGTCGTTAAAAACTGTCAGGGACTTTTTGCTCGTGACTAGTTTCATTCTCATCTGCAAAACCTTGTCCTATAAATGATTAGTTCGATTTCAAGCTCTTTGTCTGAACCACAAAGGGTTTTTAAGATCAGCTGCCCCGCCCTCGAGCAACTAGCTCATGACATCACCACGACTAAATTTAATATGGATTCAATTAAACCTCCTGATCATCAACAGTCCTGTGCCAAGAGCAAGGCCTGAGCGTATTCACACTGCGCTGCAGAATAAACACAAGTCTCAACAATGTCTGTGTGATCACAGAACCACGGAAAGGACTGTGAAAGAAAGCAGTAACAGGCAAAAGTTGGAAAACAATCTAAGGGTGGGGGGAAAGAGTTGATTCAATATGAAATATTCAATCCTTGACTTGGGTATGCAATGTTTTTGTGAACTCATTCCAGGTTATAGACATTTTTGACATTAACCTATTTATTGCTATTCACCAGTGTTGGGACTAACATTCTCCTGGAACGCAGGTACTTTTCTAAGTAAAGATTACTGAAATGCATTATTAATAACATTTTGTTACTATACTGTCATCAATACATAGTGTGGGTTTGCATTAATCCAGTGTCCTTTGATTGGTAAATAGTCCTGTTTCACTTATGTTGTCAACCCCTGATTTGCCAACAACATCCCCTCGAGGGTGGGCATGGTTATATTTACCTACAAAGTACAACTACAATCAGTAAGGGTGGCGCTGTCTCAAACACAGAGTACAAGGACGCAACATTTTCCTCATGCAGACGTTGTCCCTAAACTATAAACTCGCTTGTAAGCTAAGTTTACAACTATAAAATAAAATACAGAAATCGAAGGGTCAGCTTATATGGGCATATTCTCTTGCGTGTCACTAATAACAAATGGCAAGCAGTGCGTGGGAAAAGGCGTACCCTATACAGGAACAACTAACCAACAGGAAATAGATTGGGAAAACGTGAGCACAGAGTTTACGACAAAAGTGTTCTGGATTTTGGTCTTTTTAATTCCTAAATTATTGTTGCTCTACACCAGACCTGGAGAAAAAAAGAAAACATCTTGGACAGTAACCAAGAATGGAGAAGGAGATCTTTGAGTTTTTTTGTAGCCCAGAGACGAAATGGATATGGAGTGTCTCGCATAAGTGTTCGTTTGCAAGCTGACAAGAT
Organism: Urocampus carinirostris; assembly: GCF_059441175.1. Classification (NCBI taxonomy): domain Eukaryota; kingdom Metazoa; phylum Chordata; class Actinopteri; order Syngnathiformes; family Syngnathidae; genus Urocampus; species Urocampus carinirostris. Next base: position 11,368,581 of record NC_142351.1, on the reverse strand, counting down.
TGTAAAAGCCGAGAAATATGAAGGCTTCACTGCTTCCACAGATTGGTGTACACATCTTCTACTATTTTGTTCATTGTTTATTCATTTTAAAGATGTTTTAAGGGTGTCAGTTTCTATACGAGTATAAACGGTAATTTGTAACTAGGTACTACTTACTTTCAGAGTAACACACTACTGTTTTGTGTCAGTAATCTGGGGGGGGGGGTTACTAAATTAATTTTTAAATGAAGAAACTAATAACTGTAACTACTGTTTTTCATTAACATGTCCAACACTGCCATTTACAGAGAATGTATGGTAGATTAGATTTAGCGTTCCGTGGAAAATCCCTTAACCTTATTGCAAACAGGCATCTAGCAAACTAATGGCTGGTATTTTATATCCTGTTTGGGAGCGCACACAGTAAATGCATTCCCATGTACCTGCAAATTGAATCCACATGCGATAAGGGACTGATGTAGAAAGTCACACTTGTTATTTTACAATCCAGTGCCATTTTTAAACGTTTCGTGATCTTCTCTCTTCAAAGTTTTACCTGAGCTATTTCCAACATCAAATGGTCTAGTATAGACAAAACTGTGCAAGTCACAATTCATTGAACCAAAACTTGACAAAGATAAGTTGAAATTTGGTGTGAAAGCCATGCATTATCATCATCCCCATGTAATTAGCATTGGGCCTCTCACACTCACATGCCACAAGCATGCACACACACCCAGGGGCACTACAGGATACAAAGCACATCTATTCTCAAATGTAACGTTTAGTTCCCGAGCAGACTCTTTGTATCTGGGACCCGCATGTTTCCAGTCTGCTAGACATTTTCAGCTTACAAACATTGCTTGGGTTTCTCCAAAAATGTCCTTGATTACAGCGTTATAAAACTGAAGCAAAAGAATAGCTCTACAGAATGACCTGTTGCACCAACGTGTATACAAGTGGTATAACTTCATGTACTTTACAATGGAGAAATGCAACCAGAGATAGAATTTACCCAAATCCCTAAGAACAATGAATAACAACAAAAATAAAACTGATTTAAAGACAAACAGCACTATGTTTGAAAATAAAATGTGAGGATTCATAACTTACTGCATAGCAGTGATGTACAAAGCACTAGGACGATAGCGATGCCGTTCATTCTCCACATGGCCATGGCTGGGGTGGGAGCGAGTGATGAAGGTCTGGGTAGAGCGTGACAGACGAGCCGGATAAAGTCTTCCTTGTGCCGTCGCTCCTTATATGCCCTCCTCTCTCTCTTTCTGCGAACATGCAATCTGTCCACACCCCTGTACCATTGGGCTGGTTCCCCATGGTGCTAACATCAGTGTGTCTGACAGACCCACAAGAATTACGTTTGCTCAGAACCTCAAGACATTTAATTAGAAACATAAGCATCTCCAGTGATCCATTAGTAGAACAGGAAAGACGAGATTAACCCCAGCAAGAAGACAATAATAAGTAATTTCTATCTTTTTACATTTGACACTAGGTTTCTAGGCATACACTAACCATGAAAGAATCTGAAAAGTAAACTGTTGTGTAGACTAGTGATTCTCAATTAGGTTTATGTGAACCACGGTTATATTCGTAAGATCGAACATAAAAATGAATAAAAAGTTACGTTATAAAAAATTGTGAGGTCAAAAATATTACCCAATTTGAATTACAATTGGGATTGTCTTTATTGTCATTGATTAGAATGTATGTTTGCTGTGAAATTAGACATGGCACTCCAGGATAAACACAATACTTAAAAGAGAGAAATAAGATTACCGGTAAAATGATGTCAGGATAAATGGACAAAAAATATTTACGAGGTAGGTCATGGAGACTGGCCTAAGTTGTAGGTGCATTGTAGTAATAGTGCAATGAAAAGTAGTTCAATATTCAACTGTCATGATTACCCGCTCGTTTGGCACCAGCTGCTGGGGGTTACCTGATTGGTTCCCCGTACTTTTTAAGCTCAGTCCTTTCACTCGCCTGTTGTGAGTCCGTCAGCGAACCTCTGTTTTCACAAGCTAAGCATTTTTGACTCTGACTCCCGTCCGTCCCGTTTTGTCACCCGTATCCCACTCGTTTGTTCCTGATATCCCCGTTTGTCTCCTACTACGACCCGTTTTTGACCCTGACCACGTTTTGATCTCCCATCCCGGCTAACAACCCGTTTTTTCACCCCGACCACGTTCGGATCTCCTGTCCCGGCTAACGACTTGTTTTTCCGTCTACGCTACAATCTCTCGCTCTGGAAGATCCACTTCCGCTTTCAGAACACGCTCCGATCCCATGAGCGGCTTGCTTCCCGCGTCCAGCAAGCACCGTATCGCTGGCGCTCCCTTTCCTGTATATTTCATTAAACTTGTGAGTAACGTTACGCATCTGAGTCCTCCTTCTCTTCTGGTCGTGACATTAACAGCCACAAAATTCCCAAATTAGTGAAAACATAATCTATGACAAACCATAGTTCTATACAATACACATTTTTCAGTGTTGCTCGCTTTTTAGGGTGGTGATGGCCCCGGGGAAGAAGCCTTGAGTCTGTTAGTCCTTGTTTTAAGGGACCTTTAGCACTTACCAGTGGGCCACAGAGGTGGTGGCCGGGCTCTGCAGAGAGCAGTTTCGGTCAAATTCTCGGATTTATTTGTCCAAGAATTGGGTCATTTTATACATCCCAAATATAAAATTGTTTGTAAATTTAGTCCAAAAACCATGTCATTTTATACCTTCCCTCCAACCCAAACCCTCAAAATTGTCATGACCAGCACACAGGGTAGACCCAATCGCCTAACATTTTCTCACAATTTTTATTGAAGGAAAGAGTAGGGCTGCGCCTACCATCCGATGTACTCTGATTTTAATCTGAACACGGAAGTGGATCTTCTGTAGCGAGCGGTGGCGGTGTCAGGGACAGAAAAACTGGTCGTAGCCGGGACTGGAGAGCAAGGCGTAGTCTGGGTCGGAAACGAGTCGTAGGGCAGAACGGGAGAGTAGGCGTAGTCGGGGACAAAAGAGGTTGTAAGCAGGGACGGGAGAGCAGACGTGGTCAGGATCAAAACTGGTCGTAGCTGGAGACAGACGGTAAAAAAAACGGGACAGGTGGAAGTCGGGGTAGAAAAAGGCTTACTTAGTATACACTGAGGTTCACAGGAGGACTGACAACAGGGGACACACAGGACTGGGTTCAAATAGTGACAGGGAGCCAATCAGAACCTGCGGAAGTTGGCGCCAAATGAACATCAGTAATCATGACAAAAATGGGTCATTTTGATTAAAATTAAAATATAAAACATTGACAATGTGAAAAATGGGTTGGTTTGTTATAAAAATGTTGGGTGATTAGGTTTGAAACACCCCTAAAGTAAGTGTCTGTTGGGATTGTAGGAGTAAATCAATAAAGTTGTTTTCAATTCTGAAATTTACAGTTCCGAATCAAGTAAAAAGGAGCTCTAAAGGCTCGATAGTAAACAGGAAAATTTCCCCAGCGTGTAAAACCTTGCAGCGTCACACACACAACACCCGCCTTTCGATTTGTGCGTCCCCAGATGAGGAACAGCCCTCCGTGAGTCATCCAGTAAGACCCACAAGTCCTATATATGCTATGCTCATACTTTGTCAATGAATGCACACAAACACACCTCGATTGCGCCATCGCCACACGATATGAAAAAAGTTGATGTGTGCTGCAGGCATAGGGTTTAGGGTGTTGACCAATCACGTTCGCACAGATGTTTGAGTCCTGGAATTCTGGCAGACCACATCTGGAAGCACTGCAGGTCTCTCCCATTGTTTTTTTTAAAGAACTGCCTGCAGTCTGACAACACAACCGAATGAGTCACCCCAACCTGGAAACCATAACCTCTTTTAAATTGAACATAGTTTGAAAAGGTTTGCATTCGACTAAAACATAGATACAACTCTTTGTTTATATATTGAGATATTGTGGAAAAATTCTGGTCAGGGTATTTTTGTGGGTGTGGTCTCTTCTCTGAAGTACCATTGCTAAAGACCCCAGCAGCTTGAAGCCAAAAACGTTTGATAGCTTCTTTTACTTTAAGTGTCTCAAACTAATTTCATTTGGGGGCCACTGGAGCTAGGGTCTTGGGGAGGTTGGGCTAGATCATTTTTTTTCCCACCAAAAAATTCTGATGAAAACATTCCTGTCATGATTACTGATGTGACTCAGCTGTGCCTGCTCATTTGGCGCCAACCGCTGCGGGTTTTAATTGGCTCCCTGTCACTGTTTGAACCCAGTCCTGTCAATCCCCTGTTGTCAGTCCGTCTGCGAACCTCAGTGTATACGAGGCAAGCCTTTTACGACCCTGAATCCCACCTGTCCCGTTTTTGCTCCCGTCTGTCTTTGGCTACGACCCGTTTTGATCCTGACCATGTCTGCTCTCCCGTCCCGGCTTACGACCTCATTTTGTCTCCGACTACGTCTACTCTCCCGTTCTGGATTACGACTCGTTTCCGACCCTGACGAAGCCTTGCTTGCCCAGTCCCGGCTACCGACACGTTTTTCCCTCCCTGACACCGCCATAGCTCGCTATGGAAGATCCACTTCCATGTTCGGATCACAATCCGAGTACGAGAGCGACTTGCTTCCCGCATCCAGCGAGCACCGCAGCCCTTCCTCTTTCCTTCAATAAAACTTGTGAGAAATGTAACACAATTGGGCCCTGTTTCCGTTCTATTCCTGACAATTCAAATATTTTCAATTATCGTTTTTTAAAATTCCCCTACACAAAACAATAACTAAAAAGAAGAAGAAAAAACATAAGGAATCAATATGACAATCAGGAATAATTCAGTCCATAATCCGCTTGAACTGCACTTAAAGAATGTGTATTATTCAGGTCCTCCCTGTGGTTAAAAACATGTAATTCATTAAAAAAAACTTTGAATTAACAATTACCAAAAATACATGAACTGTCATTTAAATAATCGTAGGTTGATGAATTTGATTTTTTATTACATAACATCTGGCTCACCTAGAGGAAGCTGAGGTGATTGTCATCTTGCTGCCTGGCAAAAGGCTTGGCAAAAAAACGGAAGAAAATAGAGCTTTATGGTCACTTACCAATGATTTTTATCACTCATTTTCAGTTGGACAGCAGAATACAGCAATATATATATATATATATATATATATATATATATATATATATATATATATATATATATATATATATATATATATTTACCTTGGTCATATCCCTCAAGACAATAACAAATAAAATAAAAAGGGAAAAAATAGCAAAAAAGACACACACAATCTTTTTGGGACAATGGCCAACCCTGATGCCCAAACACCGCAACAAGTTAGGCACTTCGGCACCTATGTTGGTCATGCTTTCGTCCCTCCAGATGAAAGGGGACACAAGAAAGCGGCCATGTCACTCGGGTCAGGGTGACACAACACACTCTTCTGTTCAACAGCAGGGATCCGACAGCTTTCGCTGGTTTACCCCTGCAGCATCATACAGGTGCCCTGCCCATCCCACTATCCTTCTACAACACCTCTCCACCCATTCCTATTACAAACAAGAGCTCTAGCTTCCACTAGATTTAGACCTCTTTCCTGCAGTGCACTCATAACACTATCCATCCACGTCAATCGTGGCCTTCCTCTTGGTCTCCTTCCATTTACTTCTGCTCTGGAGATCCTCTTCAACATTCGCTCCTCATCCATCCTCTCCATGTGTCCAGACCAACCGAGTACTCTCTTATCAACACGCTTTCTCAGTTCCACTATTACTCCAGTTCTGTCTCTCACAATTTCATTCCTCGATCTATCCAATCTTGTCCCTCCTAAAACGTACTCCTCAAACACTTCATCTCAAAAACATTTAATTTCCTTCTCAAATCTGCATTCAGACTCCAAGTCTCTGCACAGCAATATATAGTGTACAAATAATACCCACTGTCTTTTCAACTTTCATATGAAGGTGGGGTCCTTTAAACTATTATCCTGAAGGCTGTATTTGGACCCCGGGCTGCGTGTTTAAGACCACTGTTTTGAGACTCCTGTTTGAATTTCAATAGTTTTTCAAACGAAGAAGGAAGATTTTGACTCGCATTCCCTGTCAAAGAACAATTTGGGTTTGGTCATTCAAACAACTCCCTCCCCTCTGTTTCCATATCCCAGGGTCATAATGCCCGTGGCGGCTGGGTTACACACAACAGAACCTCTGCTCTATTTCAATAAGACTTGATGAGCGATGCTGAGATTTCCCAGCTTGAGTATCAGTAACCACTTGAATGGAGACAAATAAGTTTGAAACCTTTCTACACGAGGGGGCTCCCCACACCCCACCATCCTGTTGACTAACCTATCCATCACCACTCCCGCATCCAGTTCCTCCCCTGTTTCCTGCTTTTCTCCTCCAGCATGACACAGCTACGTGGACGGGCCCCGCTGTGACCCCAAATCCCTGGAAGGCAAACAAGGAAACGTGTTTACATTTCTTGTTGACCTGACGGCTGATACTGATGCTGACCCGTTGTCCTCTATCTCAGGGAGGTGTGAGGAAAAGGGTTCTGTTGAGTGGCCACGTCTAAAATTTTGAGGAAAAAAATAAACATTTATTGATTCACTTCTGCCGGTACGGCGGCTGGGTGGTTAGCATGCAGCCCCACAATGGAGAGGTTTGGGGTCCAACTACCACAGCCTCCCGTGTGGAGTTTGTATGTTCTCCTCGTGCCTGTGTGGGCACTCCGGTTTCCTCCCACATTCCAAAAACATGCATGTAGAATATAATAGAATATCCCTTTATTGTCATTGTTACACAATGGGTTAACATATTGTGACAACGAAATTGGGAATGGCACTCCAGTCTCACATATTCACAGTGAGGATAAAAGAAACCAAGAAGATAAAGGGACAGAGAAGATAAGGTTATAAAAAAAAGAGGATAAGTTTATAGTTATAATTTACACAGTATTTACACAAAGAAATGTCGGCATGTAGGATATTACATACAGTTGGTATCGTAATACAGTTTGGTATCGTAAGGGTTGTGCAATATGCATTTGGTGCAAAAATAGTCAACATAGTGCAAAAAATAGTCAACATTGTGCAAGGTGAGCAGTAAACATAGTGCAGTCAACATTATGTAAGAAACATAGACATGAGTACCATTTTAAGTTCGTATGAGGTAGTGGGAGTTTTCAGTTTTTTGTGCGGTGTGTGTTTAGGCTGGTAATGGCTCTGGGGAAGAAACTGTCTCTGAGTCTGTTTGTTTTTGTTTTGTGTGACCTGTAGCGCTTGCCGGAAGGCAGCATGTCAAAGAGGTGGTGGCCGGGGTGAGAAAAGTCCTTGATGATGTTTTCTGCTCTGCTGAGGTAGCGAGAGCAGGCAATGTCCTCCAGACTGGGCAGAGAGCAACTGACGATTTTCTGGGCTGATTTGATGACCCTCTGGAGCGTTTTCCTGAAAGTCTGTGATGAACCGGAACAGGAGGAGAACCCAAATGCGTAACGTTTCTCCCACGAGCCTTTTGTTTTACAGGAAATGGGGCATTCATGCACGTTAGGCAGCAGTCTGGCGTGGAGTGACAGGAAGCCAGAGGCCGACAAGATCGATACCAATTGCCCAAGCAGATATCGGACACATGGGGTCGATACCAGACAGGACGGGACAGACAGGAATGATATGAAAACAGGATATCAAAATTAAACAGGACAAACTAGACGGGAACGAAGCTGGAGATCAATAATAGACAGGAAAAAAATAGACGGGAACAATACCGGACCGGAAACACAGGCAAGAAATGGGACAGAGTCAAAACCCACGTCTTGCGGGGCAGAGGTTTGTTGACAGAGAGTGATAGCACTGATCTCAAATAGAAGGGAAGCCAATCTGTCAACGAGGCGCAGCTGGCGCAACACAGGCAGGGCCAATTGGGCGCCATGCCAACCGTGACACATGTCAGGTTAATTGGCCGATTCGAATTGTCCCTAAGTGTGAATGAGCGAGTGAATGGTTGTCTGTCTCTGTGTGCCCTGCGAATGGCTGGCAACCAGTTCAGGGTGTCCCCTGCCTACAGCCCAAAGACAGCTGGGATGGGCTCCAGCCCCCCCGCGATCCTACTGAGGACAAGCGGTGCAGATAATGGATGGATGGATGGATGATCCACTTCTCAAACTTTAAAAAAACTTAATGATACACCCACATCGTGGGTGTGTAAATATAGCCCCAGGGACATTTGCAGCCCATCTGCCAGATTTCACCAGGCTGCAGCGCATACTGAAAATGGAACTCGGCAAAACGTCCAATTAGAAAATTGAGGCAAAATTGTGTCATAAAAGACTTAAAATAATCATCTTTGTGTCTACAGTTTTATGTTCCAATGGTATATATTTGTTCTAATTTACTCTTTTCCTCTGTTATTTAGATTTATTTTAATAATTATTTTTTTTCCAAAATAAGAATACGCTTAAATAGGCAAACTGTTCTTCCATCTGCCACATTAATTAGTTAATGAATTCTTCATATCTAGGTTGTTTTTTACCAGGAAAAATGTTGCAAATACAGTGCTATGAGAAAAATAGTAGTAAAAAATAGTAAAATTATGGAGTTAAAATATTTATTTTACAGCTTTGTTAAAGGCGTCGTTTGAGGTGCCCTTAATGTGAGGCTCCTTCTCAAGGTTTCTTATTTTCCTCATGCAGAGGTTTTGAGTTTTTCCTTGCCCGTATGTTGGTTTAAGATCAGGGGATGGTGTCATTGTAACCTGTGCAGATATTTTGTGATTAAAGGCTATACAAATAAATGTGACTTGACTTGATTTAAAACGTTGATAGCCATCGTCTGCTTAAACACATTCCCGAAAAGCTCATCCAGCCCAGACACATCATGGACATGGTTGAGGTGCTGCTCACTTCAGACATCCTGGTGAGTCACAATGTGGAGAAGAATGGGACCGGCAAAGATACGAACAATAGGGCACGAAAAGTCTACTTTTACTGTTAAGCACGGCTGCCATGCTAATGGACAGAAAATGGTGCTTATGGTGATTATTTGGAGAAAGACTTTGCCTTAAGAGAAGTTCCTGTCGTGGTTTCCATGGCGCCCAATTGGCCCCGCCCGTGTGGTGCCAGCTGCAGCTTGTTGACAGATTGGCTCCCTGTCAGTATTTAAACTCGGTCCTGTCAGTCCCCTTTTGTCGGTCCGTCTGCGAATCTCTGTTTTTACACGGCAAGCCCTGTTTCGTCTGTCCTTTTTTTTGCTCCTGTTAATCTCCTGTTACGATCTTTTTTGAGCTAAAACAAGTCTGCTCGCCACTCCTGAATTACGACCTGTTTTGATCTCGACCACGTCTGTTTTCCTGCCCCGAATAACAATCGTTTTTTTATCTTGACCACCTCTACTCTCCTCTCCTGGCTTTCGACTTGTTTCCTATCACGATCACGTTTTTGCTCTTCTATCCCGGCTACTGACCCATTTTTTCCGTTCTCACCACCACCATCGCTCGCCACGGAAGTCCCACTTCCGCGTTCAGAGCGACCTGCTCCCCGCGACCAGCGATCACTGGATCGTGTGTGCAATCTTTTCCCTTCTTCCCAATAAAACTGAGAAACGTTACGCGAGTGGGTCCTGTTTCCGTTCTGGTCCACACAGTTCCTGGCAGGAGTCATCATTAAGGCTAATGAAAAGGGCAGCTCAATGGACAAGAAAATGAGGAGTGGCTGATGAATGTGTATGTAAAGCAGTGGCAGGCAGTGCATATCACACCTAAGCCTTCAGAGGTGCTACGTTTGAATCAATTCAACCATCAATTATTATTTTATGGCTATAAAACATTCACTACACCTACGGCTGCGACACGTATGAAAAACCATCAAAAGTTACTGCAAAAATTGCAATATAGCCTAGATGGTAGTGTGCCCGCTTTGAGACTGGGAGGTCGCTGGTTCGTGCCTCGGCCGAGTCATACCTAATTGGTAAAATGGCGGCGCCCTCTGTTGGCTGCGGCTGCATCAGCTCGCTACAACGGGTCAGGTGTATCGACATTTCGTTCTGTGTACATTGTTACAAAGAATGACAATACAAAGGAAATTATTATTATTATTATTATTATCTGTCATGGTTGCCGTGGTGCCCTATTGGCCCCGCCATTGTGGCACCAGCTGCAGCTCGTTGACAGATTGGCTTCCCTTCTATTTAAGCTCAGTGCTCTCACTCACCCTTTGTCAGTCTGTCAACGAACCTCTGCCCCGCAGGACGTGCGTTTTGACTCTGTCCGGTTTCCTGCATGTGTTTACTGTCCGGTATCGTTCCCGTCTATTTTTGTCCTGATTTATATCGGTCTCCAGTTTTGTTCCCGTCTAGTTTGTCCTGTTTAATTTCTATATCCAGTTTTGATATCAATCCTGTCGGTCCCGTCCTGTCCGGTATTGACGCCATCTGTCCGATATCTACTCGAGCTATTGGTATCGATCTCCTCGGCCCCTGGCTTCCTGTCATTCCACGCCAGACTGCTGCCTTATGTCTTCCGCCCAACGATCGCCGAATCACTGGCGTTTGGGTTAATGTGCAGGACTGTCCCATATCCCGTAAAATGAAAGCTTGTGTGAGAAACGTCACGCATTTGGGTTCTCCTGCTGTTCCGGTTCTCGACAATATCATTTAGAAATTTAACGTTTTTACTCACCAAAAGGTATGCTAATTTGTGCACAAAATCCTTCCCCCTTTATTTCCTGGAGAAGATTTCAATTACTCTGTTTTTATTTTATTTTAAATTAAAAATGTCTGCTTGACAGAAGCTGTGGTCTCTGGGATTTTTTTGTTCATTCTTTCATTGTGATACTTCCGTGACAGCCCCCTATCCAGTCAAAGTTTGTGAAACCACTGACGTTTGCCTAAACCTGCTAGAAGGCGCTTGCTTCGCCAACTCTAAATCTGATTGGCTAAACCAACAGGTTTGTTGACACTGTTTCATGCCCCAGGGTCTACAATACTGATTGTGAAGGCCTGCGGGTAGATTGAGGCTAAGGCTGGGAACAAGTAGAGACGCTCCCCTACTTACGACCATTCGACTTACAAAAAACAGTAGATGGGATGTCGAAAAATATTCGGACATTGCTAAGTTAGATTTTGTATGATGGGCACCTTTTTCCAAGTACAGGAAATTACTGTAGTGCTTCTTTCAGCAGCTACCGGCGTGTGGCGCTGTGAGAGGTCGCCCAGCATCCACCCCAAAGAAGAAATCCACTTCCTCTTGCTAGTTAGTATGTTAACATTCTATACTGTATCTCCAGCGCGCCAAGAACTTGGACACTTTTATTGTTTAATATCTCGTGCATCCATTCAATATAGTTGGTGTAAAGTGTGATGAAGAGGCAAGCTGTTTCATTAGAAATGAAAGTGGAATATGGAAGATTGATGGGCCACTTTTTACCACAGAGGAGAAAGTAGCCCAACTCTTGAAGCCCATCTTCCAAAAGTGAGTTAAACTTAACTTTATCTTTATAGAGCATATTTTTAATTTAAAAAAAAATTTTTTTAGTACAAAACAATACAGGTTACTTATACTCGCCTTAAACATATTTATATAAACCTTAAACACATATTCCATACAAATTATAGCACTGAAGCAACTTACGAACAAATTCATGTGTTGTACAATTACTTTCTCCAACATAACTGATTTTAATGATCAAAATTTCTACCAAACATCTGAAAACCTTTCTGTTAAGGTAAACGTGTCAATCAAATGTGTTGGAGAAGGACAGCAGCTAAAACCATAAAATATAGGCCTTAAACTCCATCATCATCAACTATCATCCAGGGCAGAGTCCTGCATGCTCAAATGCAGCTGAATCTCATCAGCAAGATTGTTATCAGATTCCTGCACAAATTGTTGATGAATAAGCTGTGCATATGGGGGGAGATATTTGAACCAAGCAGAAGTGCTGCACTGAAGGACGAGTTTGATACCCATGATGTCACGACCAGAACTAGCAGTGGGCCCAAATGCGTAACGTTTCACACAATACTTCATTAAGCGATCGGGGAAATCAGGGCAAGAAGAAAAGAAAGCTATCTGGTGATCAACCGGAGGTGATCGGGAAGCCAGGGACAGGCGATCGATACAGGAAACAGGGGACGGAATCAGGCAGGATGCAGGAACAGGTCGGAATCAAAACAGGTGCCAGAGTCAAAAAGTGCTAGCCTTGCATGTGTAGAGGTTCGCTGACAGACCGACAAAGAGTGACTGAGAATTAACTATGCATTGAAAATCTACTGAATTCTACAAAAAACATTGCGAATAAATCCATGTGTAAATACAAAATAGGTGCAGCATAGCAAATTAGCCAGTAACAAATACGGCTAAGGTCAAACTCATTCAACTAGGGGAAAAGTACAAGGCCAAAGACTAGAAGTGAATTGAAATCCAGGTAGTGATTGCCCTCAGTTCTATTCTATTTAGTTAGAAACTTTATAATTTAATACTTTTGCCTTTTTCCAAAAAATTATCAGTGTCTGTGATTATGTTATTTGATAACAATAGCCATTGGGCAAGGTTTCTAATCAGGCCAAATTACAGTGTCCGCAATTTCCCTCCAACTGGCAAAAATAATTATGGGTAAATTTCTCTGGTACCTGTCGTTAAAAATGTTATTGATAGAACTTTTGGATTGGACTACTGGATTTGCACAATGAAATAAACTACCTTTTTTAAGGGTAACTATATGCAGCTCAAATGTTGTGACATCATACCACATTTAAGCAGGCAACCATAATCAAGGCGTCCGGGAACCGCCAGCAAAACTTAACAGAACAAATCAACAATACCTCCTCCCTGACTTATGTTGAAAAGTGTCTTTTCGAAAACATTCTTTTAGTGACTCATTCTTCGTAGACACGGAGAACAACACCCCAAAATTCCTTTCACTCCATCGTCAGAGATGGTCCCTTTCTTGGGAAGACATTTTTTACACAAAACATTCAATTTGACCGGAGTAAGATTATAAAGTAAAATAAAACGGATATATTCCAACTGTGTACCCTCAGATGGATCACAGGGGTGCCAGAGCGCCTCCTAGCTTACTTGGAGCACTAGGCAGGGGACACTCTGGGCTGGTTGCCAAGCAGACGGAAGACACATGGTGATAGAAGACCATTCACGCACACATTCACTGATACCCAGGGTTGGGTAGGGTTACTTTAACTTGATTACTTTCAATTACTTTTGGATTACTCCAATACCAAATATGCTAATAAAAGACAAAAGAAACGAAATATGAATAAAATGATGACTCACAACACGTGGTAAGCTTTCTCTCCTGGCTCTGATCTCTTTGATCTCCGGCAAAACTAACATACAATGCGACAGAAACAAAATTAAAATAAATCCAAACAGCTTGCAACATCATTTTTGCCGTTCCATGTATTCCGTTACTCCCCAAGCCTGCACAAAATTTAGTAATTTTATTCATATTTTGTTTCTTTTGTCTTTTATTAGCATATTTGGTATTGAAGTAATCCACAAGTAATTGAAAGTAATCAAGTTAAAGTAACCCTACCCAACCCTGCTGATACCTAGGAATAATTTCGGACCTGACAACCGGTTTTGGGAACATGGAAGGAACTGGAGTGCCTGTAGATAATCCACTAAATATCAGGCAGATGTGCTAACAAGTCATCCACTGTGCCATAACATATTCTATATAGTATTATGGAAGACATTTAGAAATGTTAGAAATCAGTGGAGATGTATTGTAAAAGGATAGTGGGATGTTTAGACGTTTTCTAAGGGAGGGGCAAGGCGCCTGTATGATGCGGCAGGGGTAAACCAGTGAAAGCTGTCGGGCCCTGATGTTGAACAAAAGAGTGTGTTGTGCCCTGACCAGAGTGACATGGCCGCTTTCTTATGTCCTGTTTCATCTGGAGGGACGAAAGCATGACCAACTTGGGTGCCGGGGTGCTTAACTTGTTTGGGTGTTTGGGCATTTGGGGTTGGCCATAGTCCAAAAATGTTTGTGTGTTTTTTGCTACTTTTTCCCTTTTTATTTTCTTTGTTTTTGTGTGTGTTTGTCCTGCTGTCGGTCACCCCTCTCGAGGGGTATGACCCGGGTAGATAGATAGAAAATACACATTTTGGAAGGCTTAATTTGCACACACACGTTTTCTGAGATTGCTCGTTACAGATGTTGAAAATATATTCATGCTCAAGGATGAAAAGGCTGCATAAGCTTAACCACAATTCACAGATGTTTAAATTCCATTTACCAGTTCTGTGACAGTCCAACATTTTGCCATCCAAAGCATCAGAAAAAAGTAGGTTGGCACTTTTTGGAATGGATCTGACATGTTTGTGAATCACTGTTACACATTCAAATGAAGTTTTGTTTGGACAGTGTTTGTATGTAGATTCTCCAAAACAGTGTTGTTTCAGCTCCAAATCAGTGGTACCCAAACTACGGCCCACAGGCCGGATATAGCCCGCCTCCACATTTGGTCCAGCCCACTTAACAAGAGAGAATGTTGACGCGCATTTTTTTAACCTAAAAAAACCTCATTGTTTGGGTGCATATTTTTGGTTGTGACGAAATTCAAACACCCGTCTTGAAGGTAAATACGCCAAACTCATAATACTGGACTACCAGAGGATATATGAAAAGGCCTTGGATTTTATTACACCATCGTTAGTCACAATACCAGTGTTTGAAATAACGTCTGCCCGGACGTCCGGGGCGTGCATCTTTTTCGTCGGGCATACAACTTACACAACGTCTCTGCACGGGTGGCTGACAACTTTTTCAAGAAAAAAAAAAAAAAATTCGTTTTTATTTTTTATTTTTTTATTTTTTTTAAAATCTAACAGTTGCTTTATTCCAATTTCGAAATGTTCGTTCGGTTTGGAAATTTCAGAATTTCGGTTCGTTTGGCAATTTGCATACTCGGCAGCCAATCAGAAGCCTGCATCGAATAACTTTGTGGTTCCGGACTTTTCCGAGCGTTATAAGGTCGTGCATTTGCATATAATTTTCCAGAGTAGACGCACAGAGAACACAAGAAAAAAGGATAAGTGGTTAGGAGTCAAGCCAAAACCTCAGCCCCTGAAGAAAGATTCGAGAGAAGCTAACAAAATTGATGGCGCTACAAAACGTAAACGTACATTAAAAGCATCGTGGAAAGAGGAGTTCACGTAGCTTGGAGCACACGATGCAACGCAAACATTGCAGGAATGAAGATGAGTAAATACAGGTACCGGTACTTACTGATTGCAGATGGAAAACAGCGATGTCATATACATGCAATGATTGTTATAAGTAGATTTATAATAAACTCAAATTTAAAGTGTTGTTCTGTTATATATTCTGATTATCATTACTTTATACTTTGCAACAATGGTTTTTGTTTGCGATTAGTCGTTTTATTGTGTTTCAAGTTGTGAAAAATGGGTCAGGCAACTTTTCAGAGTTGTCTGCCCTCGTGTCCGGCAACTTTTTGTTACAGACACTGGCAATACCAGTGACAAATTCTAATTTCGTTGTGCATTTCTCATGTTACAATGACATTGTCATTGTTACATGTGAAACGCACAACAAAATTCACATTCATCTCTAGTAACGTCACTAACGATAGTGTGATAATAAGTTAGAATCTACTGCCTTTTCACAAGTCATCTATACCACTCTACTAAGCTGTACTTGGACCTCTTAGTACTGCCCAGCACAACAGAAAATTTATGTTCCATGGACTTTTTTTCTGTCAAAACCCACAGAGTGTTATTTGGTTATTGACTATTTTTTTTTCTGTCTTTTGGTTTGTGAAGAATCCTCAAGGGTTATTTGATTATGGCCTTTTGGAAAACAATATTCATTTTACATTAGGCTCTCTGCAATCATTACACTTTTTGTTACAAATTGAGCCCTGCCCCTCATCAAAGAAGGAAAAAGTTATTTGGCCTTCATAGAAAAAAGTTTGAAGAAGTTTGTAAGGGTACTATTGTTTGAGGTCACATGTACACGAGATGGCGAAATAGGAAGTAAAATCTGCATTTTGAAACATCCTCGTGCTTGAGTCCATGACCAAAATGATTCGTGACACCACGCTGCTCTCTGGTGGTACAAATTAAGCAGTGGTGAGTAGCTGAAATCAGTTGGATCCTTTAACCACACGGGTCGTAGTGGGGAAGGGGGGACCATTTCCTGTGGTGTGTCTTGGGCAAGTACAGCCTGGCGGCGCCCATCCCTCTCCAGGCCATCATATGTTTCCACTTGGTCTTGAACTGGGGACCTTTCGCATGTTAGGCGAATGCACTGAATCAAAAAGTACAAAGCCCTTAAAAGAAAAAACTGTTTTTACACACATTCTTTTTAAAAACATTTAGCAATGGACTAAATACATAAAACTATGCAGTCTGGTAAAGTAATGATACATATTACAAAAAAATACTCCCCAAAAATTACATATTTCCACAGTCCAAAGTATAAAATCATGTGCATCTAGATCATAAGAAAAATAAATAAATGTTTAATAAAAACATATGCAATATGTCTTACTCATATTTAGTGCATTTGAAAATCATGCTTAAACTTGGAGTTCAATCTCGGTTGGGTCATAATTTAGAATTTATGTGTGTTGTGGCAGATTGCACCTTCATTTTGGAACCAGCCCACGGGATTGTGGATAAATGGGAGACTTAAGACTGTGAGAGCTGCAAGAGGCACTGCCACTGTTAGACTGTTTGCTGCTTCTTGGTCGACTGCGGAATAAAACCAGTGGAAAACAGTTAAATGAATTAAAATACCAGCCTAGCCAACACAGTGACAATTATTGTTTGAAATTTGACACAGTAAAATGAAACTAACAGAAAGGTAAGGAAATGTTTGACTTACCCAGACTTTGATTTCCTGCTGCTTGCGCCGGCAACAGGTGAAATGCTACGAGCGCATTCGGAAGCGTCCAACTCGAGATCTTCCTCGTCTTTAAGAGCATCCTTCAAAGCGGCCACCACCTTTTGGGGGATCTCTGGCTGCTGATAGTTCTTGGTGGTCCGAGATGGGAAATCAATTTCAAGCAGCAGGATGTTTTCGGCCTGACAGAGTTAAAAAGACGAGGCAAATCCGTAAAGTGCAAATCGTAAGTAAAATAATAATAATCCCAAGAAGGTAAACATGTTGGGCGGATAAATGTCAAGGTTAATAATAAACATTGTTTTATAACTGTCATGATTACCGATGCGAGGCACCTGAGTCTGCTCCTTTGGTGCCAACTGCCTCGGACGCTGATTGGATGCTTATCTCTTTTTAAACCCCCATCTTCCTTTCACCCGTTGTCAGTCCGTCTGCAAACCTCAGCTCCTGCTAGGCAAGCCTTTTCGACCCTGACTTTCCCCTGTCCTGATTCCAGTGTGATTCCCGGCTCCGACCCCTTTTCTGAACTCGATTACGTTTTTGCTCCCCTGTCCCGGCCATCGATCTGCTTCTCCCCGCTCTCGACACTGCCTTCGCTCGCCACGGAAGTACCACTTCCACATTCCGAGCGATCTGCTACCCGTGACTGACGATCACCGGATCGTGGATGAAAGCCTTTTCCTCCTTCTTAATAAAACTGAGAGAAACGAACGCAAGTGGGTCCTGTCTCCGTTTCTAGTCTCTGACAATAACACATTTGAGATTGATCCTTAAACCCTAATTTTTAAAGTAGTTATCAACATCCATACCAAATACAGATACCATTAGTACATAAAATTCCCTTCCTTCTAAAAAGGTGTCTGATATTTGAAAAAAGAAAAGTTGTAGATCCCGAAGTACCTCCCCTAAGGTCTATGTCTATTTCATGGCAATTTAATATTCCTTTGATTTTAGGGATTGTTTAATAGCCACAAGACAAAAATAGTTCAGCTTCCAATTCAGATAGCAATACCTTAGAAAAGGCACATATCCGCTCCCATACCAATACTTATTATCAGTACTCGTCCATCTCTTGTTCTTACTGGTGTCATTTCGACAGTACCAACTTAACCTTAGCTAGGTGACCCTTTGGGTCCGCTTATAATACAATTACTATTGCAATGCAGTCATTTCGGTTGGATGGACTGAACAAGAATGGTATTCATGAACAAAACCAGGACTAAAGTAACATCTAAACAAGAGGGCACCAAAAAATGGCATGCGCAAACAAAAAAAAAGAAATACTACAGAAACAAAAAACAAACTTGAAGCTGGAAAATGCAAGGAGCAAAGCAATAAAGAACCAAACAAACCTGGCATGCTGGAAATGGAATGGACTGACACAACCCAATTACGAGTGCTGATCAAAATGTCCTTTAAATTGTGAGAAAAAATGGGCACAGGCGTATCCAATCACCACACACCTGAACCCAGTTCTAAAAATGTTTTGCGCCCTCTAGTGTAATGAGGCATATCATACCCTAACTATTTATTTATTTATCTGATTATTTTTTATGTTTATTTTCTTATTCATCTCATCTCATCAGCTGCACCGCTTATCCTCAGTAGGGTCGCGGGGGTGCTGGAGCCCATCCCAGCAATCATCGGGCAGTGAGCAGGGGACACCCTGAACTGGTTTCCAGCCAATCGCAGGGCACACAGGGACGCTCATTTACACCTAGGGACAATTTGGACCGGCCAATCCACCTGAAATGCATGTCTTTGGAATGCAGGAGGAAACCGGAGTGCCCGGACGAAACCCACGCAAGCACGGGGAGAACATGCAAACTCCACACAGGAGGTTCAATCTTATGACCTCAGAACTGTGCCGCACACGCCCTAACCACTGCGCCGCCGTGCTGCCCTTTTTTTAATGTTTATTTTCTTATTCATGTACTTTTAAATTAACACTTTCGTTTACTGTTATAAACATTTATTCACAACAAAAGCCAGCGTTTTTCATGAGCAAGACTAACTACATACAACAAATATTTGTTTTATTTTCGGTCAAGAACCGGAACAGGAGGAGAACCCAAATGCGTGACGTTTCTCACACAAGTTATTGTCTACAGGAAATGGGGCAGTCATGCACGTTAACCCAAATGCCAGGTGATTTGGCGATCGTTGGGCGGAAGACGTAAGGCAGCAGTCTGGCGTGGAATGACAGGAAGCCACATGCCGACAAGATCGATACCAATTGCACGAGCAGATATCGGACAGATGGGGTCGATACCGGACAGGACAGGAAAGACAGAATTGATATCAAAACTGGATATCGAAATTAAACAGGACAAACTAGACGGGAACGAAACTGAAGATCGATATTAAACAGGACAAAATAGCAATACCGGACAGGAAACACAAGAAGGAAATCGGACAAAGTCAAAACCCACATCTTGCGGGTGCAAAGGTTCGTTGACGGACTGACAAAGGGTGAGTGAGAGCACTGAGCTTAAATAGAAGGGAAGCTAATCCGTCAACTAGCCGCAGCTGGTGCCACACGGGCGGGCCAATTGGGCGCCATGGCAACCGTAACATTTTCTTAGGTATTAAAATAGTATGGTATTGTTGGACACTTATTTTGTTATTACAAAAAAATATATATATCTCAAAGAACTTTAATATCCACGACAGTAAGTAGATGTGAAACGCTATCCCGTCTGATACGATCAGGACATCCCTAAAAAAATGTTATAGTGTGAATTCATTTTAGTTTGTGTGATTCACATACATCAAATTGAATGAAAGAGTGCTAGGAGTTTGACATGTAGTTACTTTGTATCTCATGTCAAGGCTGAGCATCATGGCCATCCGTGCGTGATGACGGAGAGGTCTTCTGAAACCGATGGCTGACTGAGGCCTGTTCGTCATCCTAGGATCACTAAACACAAAAACATTTATAAGCTCATTTGTTTTTGAATTAAATTTAAATGAAAAATCATACATGCCAAGCTGTAGGAGTGAATACTGGTGTATGATCTGTAAGCGGCAATTACAGAGACCAAACGCGAGGACAATTTGGATCCAACCTATCTGTTCAATGTACTTAGACCAAAACCCCAAATTGTTCTCACTGCTAAATTGTTATGGAGCTGCTTAATATCAAACAAGTCTTCTTCCTGAGCCAAATGTAAGAAGCTCATTTGTTTGATTGGCTACATTACATTTTCACCTCAAAAGTAGCCTAATTTTAACTACAATATTATTATTTCAAATTCTTGTTTTTTTAATGATATAATAAACTGGAGTGCCCATAGAAAACACACTTAGGCACGAGTAGAACACAAAACTCCACATAGCGAGGCTGGAAGCTGAAATTGAATCCAGGATCATTGAAATGTAAGGCAGACATGCTAACCAGTCATCTGCCGTGCCATCTAAATACATGTATTACGATAAATCTTAAATAAGTAAAATGTTCTGATATCGCAAAGGTCAGTAATTTTTCCTGATTGTCACGGTTGCCTATTGCCCTCAATCGGGCCTGCCCGTTTGGCACCAGCTGCTGCTCGTTGCCTGATTGGCGTCCCTCCTATTTAAACTCAGTGCTCTCATTCACTCCTTGTTAGTCCGTCAACGAACCTCTGCACTTGCAAGACTTGTATTTTGACTCTGTCCGGTATCCTGCTCGTGTATCCAGTATCTGGTATCGATCCTGCCTCTCTCGTTCTGTCCGGTATCTTGCTCCAGTATCCAGTATCGATCCTGTCTGTCTCGTCCTGTCCGGTATCTTGCTTCAATCTCCAGTCTCCGGTATCGATCCAGTATGTCCCGTCCTGTCCAGTATCTTGCTCCAGTCTCCAGGTCCCGGTATCGATCCTGTCTGCCCCCCCACCCCTGTCCGGTATTTTGCTTCAGTATCCGGTATAGATTCTGTCGGTCCCGCCCTGTCCGGTATCTTGCTCCAGTATCCGGTATCGATCCCGCCCTGTCCGGTATCTGGCTGTTTTATCCAGTATCCGGTATCAATCCTGTACGGTATCTTGCTCTAGTATCCGGTATCGACCCCGTCCTATCCGGTATCTTGCTCGTGTATTAGGTATCGATCTCATCCGTTTCGCCCTGTCTGGTATCGATCTCGTCTGCCTCTGGCTTCCTGTTTTTCCGCGCCTGGGGTCCTCCGTCTGTTCGGGTTCTGACACTTATTTTAAGAATACAATTCTTAATTTTGATTTGTTTTGAAAAGTGATTCTTGAACCAAAAAAAGGAATGGAGCAAAATGATCTATGATCAATATTTATTTATGTTTCTTTTCTAAACTCACTGAGAAGACTTTTAACTGTGCATAACCAAAGTTATATTGGACTTACTGCTCAATACGCGTGATGGGATTCATCTTCCAGTGGTCGTCCTCTTCGTCAAAGTAAGCCCTGCTGATAATTTTATTCTTGTCTTCCAGTGGAATAAAATTATAAATCATTTGGCATCTGAAACATAAAACATACACAGAGCATGAACAATCGGAGATCCAGCATCAACTTAATGCCAAAATACATCAGCACAGAACAACTTGATCTTCTGCCATGAAACAACCATGTACCAGAAACTGTTAGGGTTTCAAACATACATGAGGGACAAAGCCCAGGTCATTAGGTCCGTACTTGAGTTTAAGGTCCCTGGTGAGTTCAGTCTGGGTCTGTTCTAGCTCCTGGCGTTCAAAGCTGTGTGCCTCCTGGATTTTATAGATTTCAGCCTTCACTTCCTCCAGTCTGGAATACCACTAAAGAGCAAAGGAACTATATTAACATATTAAACCAGGAGAAAAATCTCATTACCTTTTTCAATTTCTTAGTTTTTGCGTCAACTTCCTGTTGTAGAGAACTGTAGGTCTCTATTAGCTCCAGATTTTCCCAGTCTTGGTACTCCATCTGCTGACGTATCTCTTGCTCTCTCCATTTCTGTGAAAGACAAATGTGTTACCTTAGAGTGACCTTTAGAAGTTCGCAAGATAATATTCCCGTGAGTACGTAGCAATAAAATGCTCGGGAATCCGAGGACTAGTTATATTTTCAACACAGTGAGTTCATTCTATTGCTGTACCCGATACCTGTTCGTCTATTTCTTGTCTTTTTAGCTCTAGCATCCTCTGCTGCTCGTTTGTGTGATCCACAATGTTCTTTCCCCCAACCAGTAGTTTACTCTCCATTGTCTGTAGGAGAAAAATAATCTTACTTACAGGAAGGTTCCAAATGGAGCTAAAAGCCATCATTTTTAAAGTACCAGTATACACTCTAAGAAGTCTGATCTGCATTCTGGTCCATATGCATTTGTGGAATATGACTTGTTTTACTCCATTTCAGGGGGCGGCCATTTTGTCACTTTCTGTTAACTGAAATTTTTACCACAGGAAATAACCAACCACTGCTAACTTGAATTTACCTCGGCTGACTGTGACTTTGCAAGTTGAACTGTGATTAGTCTTTACCTTAATACCTTAACCTTAATCGTGAGCAACTGTGAATTTATTTTCAGATAACAGCAAGTGGCAAAATGGTGACCAGCTGAAATGGATCAACACAAGTGACCTTTGCTGCTTACCTTGTGTGCTCAACATGTAGAAAGCTGTACAATAAGGCTCCAATAGATGAAGTAGTTGGCTTAAAGTAAGGAAAACTGGCATGTTGTAGAAGTAAGCATTACCTTAATTTTGGTTGCGAGAAGCTCTCCCTCTTTCTGCTCCCTTTTCAGGTCAGCCATTTTCTTCTCCTTCTCTTGAAGGAGCTGCATTTTCTCCTCAGCCACCAAACTGTGATCCTCGATGATAGCTTTCCTCTCTGTCTCCAGTATCTCCTGTTGTTCCTTCCAATAGTCACTTTCGTCGTCCTCCTCCTGATTGTCGTCCTCACCCTCTCCTACCTGGTCAGCGCCATTGCAAAAATCACCGACCCTCCTATTTTGCCTTCTGTGTTTCCTTCCTGTACGCTTCTCCAGTTGCGCTTTGAGTCTCACAATCTCTTCCTGAAACTTCCTGAGCTGGGCGTCTTTGGGATCCTCATTGATGCATGGTGTATTCTTGATGTTCTTTGCTCGGTTAGAGTAGTGCAGCGTTGTTAAAGTCTCCTCCAAGTTGTAAGATGCCGGGCCAATGTTGGCAACCATGACAGTTCGAGCATTTCCTCCGAGAGAGTCCTGTAAAAGACGGGTCAGTTTGGAATCTCTGTAAGGAATGTGGCTGCTCTTGCCGTCCACGAGAGCTGATATGACGTTCCCCAAAGATGAAAGAGACAGGTTGATTTTCGTAGCCTCTTTCAGCCTCTCACCCTGAGCTCCAGTTTTTGTTTGCCTTTCGCTACCGGCTAGATCCACCAGATTGAGTTTCCCAACTCGTATGTGGTTCTCCCCATCCAGCCCCAATTCACTGCATTCTACAGTGATTATAAAGATAGCATGTGAACGTGAGCTGTGTTCATTCATGTTCGTCGAGCCTACAGAGCGATTCTGATTGCCCACATTCATGACATTCTCGATCTCTTCTTTACTCCTGGTGACGAACGATGACAGATTTTTAACATAAACACCCATATCAGGCCTTTCTCTCATCTCAAGTTGCCGCGATTGATCTTTGGAGAGCAAATCTCTGATCTCTTCTTGATAAATCTCCAGATAGGATGCCCGCACCAGGTACTGCTGATTCTGTGATCTTGAAATGTGAGTAAATATGTGGTCAAATGAATTGGGGATAACTCCTCTCCTTTCCGGATCATTTCGTATACCCTCCATGGTGTATGTTTTCCCTGTGCCTGTTTGGCCGTAGGCAAATATGGTTCCATTGAATCCCTGAAGGACTGAATGTACAAGAGGCCTAAAAGTCTCATTGTATAGATCAATTTGTTTTGACTTCCAGTTGTAGACTGAATCAAAAGTAAATACCTTTGAGGACTTTGAAGATGAAGATTCTCTTGGGTTTCTGACAACAATTTGTTTTAGTTTTACATCAACTGAGACCACGCTCTCAAAAGTGGCTGCTTTTTCTTTGTCATTCATTGGGCGACAACGTACCACCACTTTAATAGACTCTGAGTTTGAGGACATTGTGGTAAATATTTCCCGGTCAGGAACCTGTATGATATTTCACTCACCAGGTGAGGCCACAGATCAGCACCTACTGAATACACAAAAAAACATATTTGTCAAATGTAAAAACTTGTAATTGACATTAATCTTGTTAAAAATCACAAAAAATATTTATGTTATTAATTACACGTTTGTCTAAAGACAAAAACATATTCTTTTAACAGTATACACGCTTGTGTTCAACAATAAGGTTTATTTTTGTACGATGGAAATATTTTCAATGCTAAATGAAAAACTTACCTCATCAAGTCTGCAAACATGCACTGATATATTTGATATTTGGTTTTAAATTTCAAGTCACTGTCAAAAACAAATAATTAGAAATATATTACTATTTACGCTGCGCTCCATGATCCACGTGACAACTATTTGTCCTTTCATTCGACAAAAGCATTAACTATGTCAAATGTTCCCAGGGGCGTTTCTGACGTTTGGCTTTCTTTCTTTCTAAACGCTATTACATCAAAGTTTGTTCTGTTAAATAGCAACACAGATAAAAAGGGCTTTGACATCGAGTTAGCAGCAAGAGACGTTCTAAAAAAATTATTCACCTATCCCGTCAGTTCGAAACATGACACTACTTAAATTATGGGATTTTAAATGTGATGTATGTTTAAATGTGTCTAATAAAGCAAACAAAAAACACGATGATGTGATAATAATAATAATGACGACGATGATGACGATGATAATAATACCGTTGGTATGCGATCAAGAAATTGTGTATAACAATATTGTTTCTATTGTTTAATAACTTATTTTGCAAAAAATAATATCCCTAAAAATCAAGCGTTTTCAGTATCATATTTCCTGTACATGTATACTTGCTTACAGTCAGGGTTGGGTAGGGTTACTTTAACTGGATTACTTTCAATTACTTTTCGATTACTCCAATACCAAATATGCTAATAAAAGACAAGATAAACTAAATATGAATAAAATGATGACTCACAACACGTGGTAAGCTTTCTCTTCTGGCGTTGATCTCTTTGATCTCCGGCAAAACTAACATAAAATGCGACTGAAACAAAATGAAAATAAATCCAAACAGCTTGCCAACATCATTTTTGCCATTCCATGTATTCCGTTACTCCCCAAGCCTGCACAAAATCTAGTAATTTTATTCATGTTTAGTTTCTTTTGTCTTTTATTAGCATATTTGGTATTGGAGTAATCCAAAAGTAATTGAAAGTAATCAAGTTAAAGTAACCCTACCCAACCCTGCTTACAGTTCACATTGGAGCACTGCCCTCGACTTGATGCTCTGAACTAAATAAAAACTTTTTAATTGCATAATTGGATTTAAAACGTTGCAACCTTTGCAAACTTTTACACTGATTACATGCGATTGCAAAATCAGAAAATTGATGCATGTCACTATGGATAGAAAAGTATAAACGGTCAATTAGTTGCTCTGTTATCGATTGATTTTCCTTGAACTCTTTTTTTATTGTTTTTATTTACTGTACGTCATATTCCAGGGCACTAAACATAATTATTTGAGATTAAACGACAGTTAAAATGGTTAGTTTGATAGTGGCATCTGATTTCAACACACAATAAGATTATCAAAAAATATTAATTATAAATTTAATATCACTATTGGAAAGTAATTTCAGTCCAAAATTAACTACAACATATTTGTCATTGAATACTGATAGTACTAGTCAAAGTTTGCTTCGCACGAGTTTATATTTTTTGTTGTAGACAACCAGCTGATAGTCATCTGCCAGGCAACAGTTGCCAGATACGGATAGAAGATGCTGTAAAAATATTTATTGCCAAGTTTCACGGGATATGTATTACCAGTGTATTTCGAGATAACTATTAACATAGTTTAGTTATATTTTAATTGTTTTCGGATAGTTCTTTGTGTTTAAATCCTATCAACATCTCATGTTCACGAAATTGAGGAATGTAGCTCCGTGAACTGGCAACACAGACCCGCACCGTTGTGGCGACGAGCCAGTAGCTAAGGATCGGATTAGCTAATGTACCAAGCTGCATTTTGTGTGTTTTATGGGGACGATTTTGTTAGGAATCGTGTGTAATGGTATGTATCAAGTGGTATGTACAGTAAAATATAAGTTTTGACTCCTTAATCATTTGAAAACACTTTGAATGTATCCGCACGGTCTCACTAAGGTTAGGCGAGCAAAAGCTGTGATAAGACTTGTAGCCGTGGTTACCTGAGTGTTTGCCGTTGCTTGGTCCATTTTGTTGTCTCATTGGGGCTTCTTGTTCATATTTTTGCTCATATTCTTTCGTTGATCTTGCACGTTTAGTGATAATTACTAATTTTAGCAAGATGTCCAGTGATATCTAATCCAATGCCGTGCTTTGCTACTTTCTCAACGTCAAAAAGTAAATGTTCGCAATAAGCGGATTGTGTCCGAGTAAATGATTTAAGCAAGTCGTTTCCAAATAACGACCTAATTTGAGTGAAATATAAATGCTTTATCACCCCCTTTACGGTCAGTGTCATCTTCACTCAATTCCGTTATGTGCGTTTCTTTGCATCGTAATATAATAAGCCAAACCTTAACCAAAATAAACCATACTCATGTCCAGGGTTGGGTAGGGTTACTTTAACTGGATTACTTTCAATTACTTTTGGATTACTCCAATACCAAATAAGCTTATAAAAGACAAAATAAACTAAATATGAATAAAATTACTAAATTTTGTGCCTGCTTGGGGAGTAACGGAATACATGGAATGGCAAAAATGATGTTGGCAAGCTGTTTGGATTTTTTTTCATTTTGTTTCTGACGCATTTTAGGTTAGTTTTGCCGGAGATCAAAGCCAGGAGAGAAAGCTTACCACGTGTTGTGAGTCAAAATTTTATTCATATTTAGTTTATTGAGTCTTTTATTAGCATATTTGGTATTGGAGTAATCCAAAAGTAATTGAAAGTAATCAAATTAAAGTAACCCTACCCAACCCTGGTTATATTTACCTACAAAGTACAACTACAATCAGTAACGGTGGCGCTGTCTCAAACACAGAGTACAAGGACGCAACATTTTCCTCATGCAGACGCTGTCCCTAAACTATAAACTCGCATGTAAGCTAAGTTTACAACTATAAAATAAAATAGAGAAATCGAAGGGTCAGCTTATATGAGCATATCACAACTTGTGGTAAGCTTTCTCTCCTGGCTTTGATCTTTTTGTTCTCCGGCAAAACTAACATAAAATGTGACAGAAACAAAATGAAAAAAAATCCAAACAGCTTGCCAACATCATTTTTGCCGTTCCATGTGTTCCGTTACTCCCCAATCCTGCACAAAATTTAGTCATTTTATTCATATTTAGTTTTTTTGTCTTTTATTATCATATTTGGTATTGGAGTAATCCAAAAGTAATAGAAAGTAATCCAGTTAAAGTAACCCTACAGAACCCTGCTCATGTCTAACCAAAATGCTTGATTTTTATCAACATCTGTTTTTTTTCCTGCCCATAGGTTCTCTTGTGGATGGTTGCATTAATAGGACGCCGGGCTTTGTAAGCAGAGGGAACTGTGTAAACTGATTGCTGCATCCTCTGCTTCGCAACATGTCCAAAAGCAAGAGTTCGGAGACTGTTAAAGTAGTTGTCCGCTGCCGTCCTATGAACGAGAAAGAACAGGCAGCCGCATTTGAGTGTGTGGTGTCTGTTGATGTCAAATTTGGACAAATTATTGTCAGGAACCCTCGTGAAGCTTCTGCTGGAGAACTCCCAAAAGTGTTTACATTTGATTCAGTTTATGACAGCAGTTCAAAGCAACTTGATTTATATGATGAAACATTTCGACCCCTCGTGGATTCGGTTCTTCAGGGATTTAATGGAACCATATTTGCATATGGACAAACGGGCACAGGTAAAACGTACACCATGGAGGGTACTCGAAATGATCCAGAAAGGAGAGGAGTCATCCCGAACTCTTTTGAGCACATCTTTACTCACATTTCTAGATCTCAGAATCAACAGTACCTGGTCAGAGCATCCTATCTCGAGATTTATCAGGAAGAGATCAGAGATTTACTTTCCAAGGACCAATCACGGCGATTGGAGTTGAGAGAGAGGCCGGACACTGGTGTTTATGTGAAAGACCTTTCATCTTTTGTCACCAAGAGTGTGCGGGAAATTGAAAATGTCATGAACGTGGGCAATCAGAATCGCTCAGTGGGATCCACGAACATGAATGAACACAGCTCGCGTTCACATGCCATCTTTGTAATCACTGTAGAATGCAGTGAATTAGGGCTGGATGGGGAGAACCACATCCGAGTTGGGAAACTCAATCTGGTGGATCTAGCCGGTAGCGAAAGGCAGACAAAGACTGGAGCTCAGGGCGAGAGGCTGAAAGAAGCTACGAAAATAAACCTGTCCCTTTCTGCTTTGGGGAATGTCATATCGGCTCTTGTGGATGGAAGGAGCAGCCACATTCCATACAGAGATTCCAAACTGACCCGCCTTTTACAGGACTCTCTTGGAGGAAATGCCCGAACTGTCATGGTCGCCAACATTGGCCCGGCGTCCTACAACGTGGAGGAGACTTTAACAACTCTGCGCTATTCAAGCCGAGCAAAAAATATAAAGAATAAACCTCATGTCAATGAGGACCCCAAGGATGCTTTGCTCAGAAAGTTTCAGGAAGAGATTGCAAGACTCAAAGCACAACTGGAGAAGCGTACAGGAAGGAAAAACAAAAAGAAGCAAAAACAGAGGGCTGTCGATTGTGATGGTGATGGGCGCGATGACGAGAGCGAAGATGATGACGGAGCAGAGGTAAACAGAGGTGATTATTTGAGGAAGCAGCAGGATAAGCTTGAACGTGAGAGGAATTCTATTATGGAGGATCACAGCCTGGTAGCGGAGGAAAAAATACAACTCCTTAAGGAGAAGGAAAAGAAAATGGCAGACCTCAAGAAAGAGCAGGAAGCAGGTGACATGTTGGCAGCCAAAGTTAAGGTAAAGGTGGTCAAGTCATTTTCAAGCATCATATTCTTTATTCTAAAATATCGAAATAACACAACTCCATAGACTGAATGTTACTATAAATGTTTAACTTATAAATGTTTTACTTATAATGTTTGGAATTGAAGGCACTGCCTCAGTTAATGTCCCTCTATTTCAGCATGTACTGATTTAATGATTGGTAGATCTTGCTTAAAATATTTGTATTTTACTCAAATTCCCCCAATTAGTGTATGTCATATATTTGATTTGTTCTTCTTTCAGGCAATGGAAAGTAAACTATTAGTTGGGGGGAAGAATATCGTGGATCATACTAATGAGCAGCAGAAGATGCTGGAGCTGAAAAGGCAGGAAATAGCTGAACAGGTATTGACATTTTTATGCTTCTTCTTATAACAAGGACCAGTTTCCTGAGAAGCTCAAACTGCTTAATTCCTGTACGTAAATGTGTTTTCATTTGTATATAGTAAATGACACTCCATTTTAAAGTTTGTCGTGGGAAGAAGTTATGTAAAACTGTAAACAAGTTTTGACTTTGTTTTTGACTTTGAAAGTAACGGGTAGAAACTATTAGTTATGGAGACCATTAAATGTCCCGTTAGTTATGCTGTCCTATTTTTTGCAGCATAGCAAACCTGAAAACGTTTACACATTAGAACACTCAACAGTGCAAATGTTGTGGTACTGTGGAGTGTTGTTCTCTCATGCTAAAGCTTGTGGGATTGATCTTTGACACAGGTAGTCTTGTCAAATCAGATCAAACTGTCTGTGTCCTTAAGCAAGATGTTGTCCCCTACTTTATTGGAACATGGCCGTGCCTTGCATGGCGACATTTGTACCCGTCTAAATGCAAAAACTTGCTCTAAAATACTGTTTAACATGAAGGAGTAATGTGCAATAGAGTATTGATAATGGGATAAGTGGAAGACCTTCGGTTGTGTTGTCCTCACATTCTGAAATCAAATGAAATTTGGTGTGAGAGTTTTCTTGGTCTCTTTTTGTGTTGGTAGAAACGGAGAGAGCGAGAGATGCAACAGCAAATGGAGTGTCAAGATGAGGAGACTCTAGAACTGAAGGAGACCTACAGCTCTCTGCAGCAGGAAGTTGACATTAAAACTAAGAAGCTGAAAAAGGTAATTGCATTTCTTTAATTATTATATAAAGTGTGACAGAAATTCAGAAAAATGGCAGCTGGCTCAATGCTATTTTAATTTTCAGTTTTGTCTTTTTTTTAGTTTTTTTTTTTAACATCCAATTGTCATGCTCTGTGTCAAACTGGAAGTAAAACATACTTTGGAAATTTCTTTGAAAACTCTAAGAGGCTTAATTGCAATGTTGTGGTCACAAGGTTTTGAGTTGACAGACCTCATGAGTAATTACAAGGAGCTGGAAACAACCCCCAGATCTGTTATATGCTTCAAAGTAGGGATGGTGTTCTTCGAATTGTACTCTTCATTCTTCTTCCTCCAAACACGCTTAGTGGAATTATGACCAAAAAGTTCTAATTTGGTTTCATCTGACCACAACACTTTCTTCCATGACTCCTCTGTATTATCCAAATGGTCCTATGCAAACTCAAGATGGGCCTTAACATGTGCTGGTTTAAGCAGGGGAACCTTCTGTGCCATGCATGATTTAAAATCATGACATCTTAGTGTATTACCTACAGTACCCTTGGAAACGGTGGTCCCAGATCTTTTCATATCATTGATCAACTCATGTCGTGTAGTTCTGGGCTGATTCCTTACCTTTCTTCGAATCTTTGAGACCCCACGAGGTGATATCTTGCATGGGGTTCCACTTTGATTAAGATTGACCGTCAAGTTTACCTTCTTCAGTTTTATAATGATTGCTCCAACAGTGGACCTTTTTTTCACCAAGCTGCTTGGCAATTGCTCCGTAACCCTTTCCAGCCTTGTGGAGGTGTAAAATTTTGTCTCTGGTATCTTTAAACAGCTTTTTGGTCTTCACCATGTTACAAGTTAAAGTCTTACTGATTGTATGGGGTTGACAGGTGTCTTTATGCAGCTAAAGACTTCAAATAGGTGCATCTGATTCACGGAGTGCAGGTGGACTTCTTATTGGCGGACTAAGAGGTCTTTCCGAGTCAGAATTCTAGATGATACACAAGTGTTCAAATATTTATTTGCAGCAATATCACACAAATAAATCGTTAATAAATCATGCATTGTGATTTCTGGCTTTTTCTTTTTAGTTTATCTCTCTCACAGTGAACCTGCACCTACGATGAAAATTTCAGACCCCTCCATGATTTCTCAGTGGTTTGAATACCAAAATAGCGGGGTGTTCAAATACTTATTTTCTTCACTGTTTATATAACTTGTATTATATTATTTGTCATTGGTCAGCAGAAAGATGGGACCACCAGCAACACACGAACTGCCGAGCAGTACCATTTAAGGGGTTTAGATACCACTGACTTCCTTATCACCCCACTCAGGACTCCCTGAGTCACTCTGCCGAAGGACTTCTCCAAATTTATCTTGGCCTATGTTTCAGGTCCGGAACAAAATCTTCACTGATCTCCCTGAGTCTGACATCACATCAGCTGCTCTCCATTCTTGATAAGAATGAAACTTGGAATCAATCCCTATTCCTCCCCTTTTTCATCTTTTTCCTCCCCCTTCCACGGTTTTGGTGAGGTCAAGGGGAAATTTATAGGACAGAACCTACTTCATTCTTAGCACGTTATCAGTTTGGGCTGCGTTTGTCTGACATAACGTATGGAACAATTGTTCATTCATATTTCTTTCTAAACTTTAGTGTTTAACTTCCAAAAGTAATAAGTATGCCTCAAGATGAGTACTGCGCTTAACTCTTTATTCTTCTTTTCAACTCCCCTGTGCCTCTGTGCTTTTGATTGTCCTGCAGTGCCCTCTGTAGGAATTTAAATTACTTAACACAGCATAAACGCATGCAACTCATTCTGTTCCTCCCACGGTGTCTTCCAGCATTTGGTAATGCCGAGGGGACGTGCCTATGTTAAATGGGGCTTGTGTCCTCGCTCTTCCACGTTACTCTGCAGCAGTGCTTCTCAATTATTTGCTGTTATTATTTGCTCTAAGTGTTGCAGAAGATTCGGACTTTTTTCCCCTCAATGTGAACACGCTCTGCTAGAGTGATGAGTAATATGATTTAGCTCTTCTCCAGTTTTTTTGTCCCCAAGTCTATAAGGACCCAATGGACTCCTCATTTACTTTAACTGTAACATTAAATTATTATTAGAAAAATCAATATTTGAACAAGGTAAATTACAAACAAGGTTTGGCTTTGTTTGGAAATTTAAGTTCTTAAGTCTTTCTATGTAGTTCTATTCTCACAGTGCAAATGTATTCTCTGTTTGTTGTTCTCTTTAGTTGTTCGCCAAACTGCAGGCAGTGAAGGCAGAAATCGATGACAACCAGGAAGCGCACATCAATGAGCGGCAGGAGCTGGAGCAGACTCAGAATGAGCTCACCCGCGACCTTAAACTCAAGTACGGATGGCGTATTCCCATTACATTGCTTAATCAAACTGATATGTGGTTTGTATTGTTTCCTGTTTCAATATATTACCAGTTTTCACTTATAAACTTGACATTTTACCAGTACTAGTTAAGGAAAATTTATTTATGAATGCTTTCCTTTCCTTAAATGGTTAACACACCTACCTCATAGTTCAGAGGTCCACCTAACAGCTTCCCTGTGTGGAGTTTGAAGGTTCTCCCCATGCCTGTGTGAGTTATTTCAGGGCACTCCGTTTTCCTCTCACATCCCAAAAACATGCATGGCAGCTTAATTGGCAAATCTGAATTGTCCCTGGGAATAAGTAAGTGAGTGAGTGAATGGTTGTCTTTCTTTGTGTGATTGACTGGTAACTGGTCCAGAGTGTCTATGGTCCACAGCCCAAAGTCAGCTGAGATTGCCGCCAGCACTTCTGCGAGCCTCGTGAGGATAAGCGATTGCAGAATAATCAATTATAAATATAAAATAATTACTCACCCAAAATTATTTTATTAACAATGTCTAGCTTTTATAAAAAAATCCACCTTGAATATGGCTTTGACAGTAAATCTGCGAGCAAAACAATTTTTTTCCTCCTTCAACTTTTGTGGTTTGTCAAAAACGCTATTACATTAAAACAATATACAGTATTTGCTTGCGCGGTGGGTTTATGGTGGGCAGTTTTTTTTTTTTTTGTGAAGTACTGTCCCTTAGTTTGTGAAAGTGGTAACGTTTTTCTATGCCTTCAAGTAGTTCTATTTGAACAAATTAAAAATGTGATTGGCGAAAACAGCTGCGATTTCCCACCTGCTATGCTGTAGGACGGTTGCACTTAAAATATTGAAAGCATTCAGGCAGATTTTTGAGCCTGGCAACACGTAATCCTGAAATGTGATTGTTAAGGGATTATAAAAGACCCTTTGCTTTCAATTAGGCACAGAACGTGTAGTGTTTCTTTCTCCCCACAATCTTGCAAATATGTTCCAAAATAGTTCACGCACCCTGGATCTCGAGAAATTTACCTGCCGTCGTGTACAGCGTGCGCTCCTTTTTGACTTCGCCTCATTTTAGGTATGTGATTGTGACTTTTACTCTCGTGGTTTTCGCTGATCTTTGCCTTTAATACAGTATTGTCCAGATAGCTCCCCATTAGCGTGCCGGCTACCGAAGGCTTCCAGTTTTATTTGGTCTAGGTTAGCAGTGTTAGCAGTCGGCGAGCTGGCCAGCCTGCCATGCTCATTATTTTATCTCCCGGCTGGGTTCGTGTTCGTTGTCGCCTTGGCTCACAGTTATTCTGGCTGCTTATTGCATGTTTTCGGTCAGCCAGCCTCCCTCTTTTCCACCGATCATTCGTGGTTTGTCCTCTATAGCAGCTGGCTGGTTTAGCCCATGCCAGTTCGCCCCATATTGGCTACTCACCGTTTGCTCTACCATCACTGCACGCACCTCCGCAAAAACTACCAAAACTTGGCTTAAAACACTCAAAACCTTTTGACTATTTAACATGTAAACTAATAGGGTGACTGGCTTGCTAGGGTTTGTGTGCTTCACATAACGTCAGAGCTTAGGAAGTCAAAATCGAGACGGACTCTCTTTAAAATTGGAATATACCTATGACATATATGAGAGAGATTATGCAAAAAACATGTACCATTTTCTCACATAAGTATTATAAAATGTATAATTATAAAACTTACCACAATCTGTGGTCATATTGTGATATATATTGGGCATTGAATTTTAGATATTTAGACATTGTTACACTGTACTTGCCCAAGACACACCACAAGAAATGAAGCCCGACGACCGTAGTAGTTGAGGGATCCAACCATTCAACCACATCTTTTGTCTGAGTCTTCTACTTTCTAATATTTTTGTTTTATCCGTTGTATTTTAGGCATCTTATAATCGAAAATTTCATTCCTTCGGAAGAGAAGAGCAAAATAGTCAACAGGGCTTTCTTTGACGATGAGGATGACTACTGGAAGATGAGGCCCATCACAAATATCGAAGAGTGAGTTGCCCGGTCCTCCCTTTAACTACAAATTCAATCTCCTGTTCCATAATATGACAAATATGAGTCATCTGTTGTTATAAATGTGCCACACCAACAATTAGATAAATGAATTTAAAAAAAGAAGTAAATAAGTACCCCTGTGACAACTGGCTGATCAGTAGCTAAAAATTTTCACGTGTTGGATTTGACAAATGCACAACGTGCCCACATGCCGGTTTCAGATCAGGGAATGTTGTGATTAAGGACCATACAAAAAATGTCACAGGCTGCACACATTTGCAGTTGCGAGGAAAGCTTCGAAATTCGATATGGACACCATGAGTAATAGTTTCTGCAATCGTAGATACCAATGGAAGGTAGACATGTGCACTGAAATAAACTGCGTAACCTTGTATTTATTATTGTTTGCGTTTGTTCAGTGATCATCAGATGATGAGTAGGCCTCGGTCTGCCATTGGGTACAGAAGGCCCCTCAGTAATCATGCTCGCATGGCCATGAAGGTTAGCCCTGACCCAAGATACAAAGTAAGTTGATTGTTGTATCCCAAAATTGTACATGCATGCTAGTCTTTACAAAAACTGACCCAGTCTCACCAAATCTCCGCCAGGCTGAGAACATCCTTTCGCTTGGCATTGATAAGCCTTCTCGGACCACCAAAGATTATCAACGACCGGTTATCGCCCCAAAGTTAGCAGCCGCCCTGGAGGATGCGCTGAAGAATGAGGACGACCTTCAGGTTGATGCTTCTGGATTTGATGGCGGCTTTGCACCTCTTGCCAGTGGTAGCCTAAGGAAATCAAAGTCTGGGTGAGTAGCACAAATCCTTTTTTTTTTCAACTGGATTTCTCTCCGTTATTTTTATCTCGAACAGTCAAGCCCGAAAATATTTAAACAGACACACAGTTTTTACATGCAACCACATTGGACTTGACATGAAATATCTGGCCCAGGAATAAAGCGCGGACTGTTTGATTCAAGTGGTTGAACAACAACATCTGATGAAAAAGAAAGTTATTATAAACTTTTAGGGTGTCATGAACCAGAACAGGATCAAGACTCAAACGCGTGACATATCTCCCACAAGCCTTTTATTTACGGGATATGGGGAGTCATGGATGTTAGGCAGCGGTCTGCCGTGTAAAGACAGGAAGCCAGAGACCGACGAGATCAATTTCAATTGCCCGAGTTGATATCGGATAGATGGGATCGATACCGGACCGGACGGGACAGACAGGATTTATATCAAAACAGGATATCGAAAATAAACAGGACAAACTAGACGGGAACGAAACTGGAAACCGATATTAAACAACGGGACAGACGGGGTTGATATCAAAACAGGATATCCAGATTAAACAGGACCAACTAGACGGGAACGAAAACAGGAGAGAATAATAAACAGGACAAAACAGAGGAGAACGAACTGGAAACCAATATTAAACAGGAAAAAAATAAACGGGCACAATACCAGACAAAGAATACCAACCGGAAAACAGGACCCAGTCAAAATCCACGTCTTGCGGGGCAGAGGTTCCTTGACGGGCTGACAAGGGAAGCGTGACAGTGCTGAGCTTAAAGTAGACAGAAAGCCAATCTGTTAACGAGCTGCAGCTGGCGCCACACGTGCGGGGCCAATTGGGCGCCATGGCAACCGTGACATAGGGGCTCCAAAGTAATCGGACAATAAAGTGGAATAAAAACAAGACGGTTTTTCAATATTTTGTTGCATATCCTTTATAGACAATCACTGCCTGAATTCTGGTACCAATTGACAACACCAAAACGCTTGCTTTCCTCCTTTTTGATCCTTTACCAAGTCTTTTCAGCAGCAGTCTTGATTTGTTGCGCTTGTGGGTCTTTCCGCCTCGTCTTGAGCGTGTGAAATGAATCCACGATTGGGTTGAGATCTGGAGATTGACCTTGGCCATTGCAGAATGTTCCACTGCTTTGCCCTAATAAACCCCTGGGTTGCTTTTGCTGTATGCCTTGGGTCAGTGTCCATCTGCACTGTGAAGTACCGTCTAATTAACTCAGCAGCATTTGTCTGAATCTGAGCAGAAAGACTTATCCTGTATACTTCAGAATTCAACTGGCAACTTACAACTGCCGTAATGTCATCAATGACATGAAGTGACCCAGTGCCCTTGGAAGCCATACATGCCCATGCCATCACACTGCCTCCACCATGTTTCACAGATGATGTGGTGTGCTTTGGTTTTTGTGCTTTTTCCCTTTTTTTTCTCCCTACTTCTCACCATTCTTGTACAGGTTTATCTTTGTCTCATCTGTTTATGAAAAAACTTTTTCAGAACTAGGCTGGCTTGTTGGTGGTTTTCTGACAAGGTCAAGTCTGGCTTGCACCCAGTGGAGAACCCTCTGTATTTACTCATTTAATTCTCTTTATTGTAGACTTACAGACGGATACACATACTTCCCCAGAGGGACAACAAGTTTGGAGGGCTATTTGTTTCAGTGCAAGAAAGCTATTTAGAGAGAGGCTGGCTAGCTACATTCTACTTATGCAAGGTCTTTTTGATGATCATAACACAAGCGTTACAACTGTAGCAGTTTTCCACAAGTAGTAGCTCCAATTCGTCCTTTTCATGGGTAATGGATCTGGCATTTGTGACTAGCCACGTTCGGCAGTAGTAGCTTAGGAAATGTTAGCCTAGCTGATAACTCTCCTTTCTGACGCCGTCTCAGCCGCTTCCCAAACCTGACAATAATCCACGGAGCACCCGCTGGTGATCAGCTTTTCGTTGCACTCTTCTGACTTTCCTCAGAGTTCAATTTAAATGATCCATTCATTTTCAATGTAACTGGACGCTTAAGCTATGGCTGTCGCGTTTGTTTTGGTGACCAGTTGTGCGACCGGCTATTTGACTCTGAGCTTACACCAGCCTATCAAAGCCGTGCACACACGTCTTGCAAACTCGGGTGCCATTAAAACCTGCTTCTGATTAGCCGCCGCTGTTAAACCCTGAAATGTGACAATTCGTGTTGGCCATATATTCCATCACTCAAATAACAAACTGGAATTATGATTACTTGGAATAAACGCAGTTTTTCGCGGTTACATCACGATATCGATTAGATTTTGGTTAATAGTGCAGTCCTAATGTGTTGTAGCTTCCAAATGCAAAACTACACGCCTACAGTCAACTCCATACCTGTTCACTACTTAATTGATGACAGGTTAAAATGATAGTCTTTTTAGTCAATTACAGCTCTCTGAGTCAACTGTCCACTTTTGGTCCCCTGAATTGGGGTATAAAGACTCTTAAGAGCGATAGTCCTATAATCCTATTTGGAAAGTCTAAAAATATTAGTTTTTTGCACTTTAAGCCCATATATATATATATATATATATATATATATATAATTATTGGCTTTTAATGTGTTGATGTGAACACCTAAAATAACAAAACTTTGTCGCTGTCCAAATATTTTCAGGCCTAACTATATGCGCGACTGTCACAATGGGTTTAACCGATGACGTTGTGACTGCTTTTTTATCTTTCAGCCGCCCAAGAACAGGCAAACAACCAAACACTTGGACCTCTTCATTCAGTCTTGCCAATCCAACGTCCCCGGTTTACCCTCAATCCCGAGGCCTGGTGCCCAAGTGAGCTCAATCTGCCAGCAATTTCTCCTGCGCACTTTCCTATGTGGAGCTTGACTCCCAGCTGAGAGAATGATGCTTTATATTACGCCCAAAAGTAAACATTACAAGCGTT
Source organism: Urocampus carinirostris (assembly GCF_059441175.1). NCBI lineage: Eukaryota > Metazoa > Chordata > Actinopteri > Syngnathiformes > Syngnathidae > Urocampus > Urocampus carinirostris. Next base: position 11,330,383 of record NC_142351.1, on the reverse strand, counting down.
GTTGCCATTTGGTAGACAAATAACATGATTTGTAATCCCAAATTGCTACTGTCAAGTGCTTTTAATGTGTTTCTAACAACACAAGGAACACATGAAGTTGTAGACAACGTGCCACATTCTACTGAAATTGGCCAATAATATTCTTTGTAAATTATTCTACATTTCTTATGTAGACGATGCGGATTAGTAAGAGGAATAATTGCACGTACCTATTGCATTGAACCTTCTTTTGTCAGAAAAACAGCTCTGAAGAGATGCCACTCCCAGTCAGCACATTTCAGATTAATGTCGGATAAACAACTCCTTTGTGCTACAAAGTAAGTCGTGAACAGTGGTCAATTTTCTCTGCTGAAAGAGACCATTGCATGAAGGTAGTCTCTGTGCCAGTGGTAATGCTAAAAGTTGTGGAAAACCATGACTATTCACAATGCAAAATGCACTTTTGACCGTGGACAGCCTGAGGAGTGTACAATAACAGAACTTGAAATTGCGTTACAGCACTTAGTGGGATCTATAGACACACCAGGGCTTCATGAGAGAATTGGGATTGTTTTTTCTGATCCAACTGTTCTTATTTCTTCCATTAGATTTGAGAACACGTAATGGACAAAACTATTCACTCTGTTTATTGCTGGCTGGGTTCCAATCATTGTGTCCTTAAACCTTTTTAGTTTACAATAATGTTTTTGCTCCCACAAATCTAAACACAATATAATGCTGATTAATAATGGCAGTGGAGCATTTGGAGCAGGAGCAAAATCCACCTGTTGGCATAGTTGTCAAGGGAAGACATGATCAAAACTGCTCAAGGCAGCTCACCGCTTTTAGCACTCAGCCATGATTGGTCATTTTCTGAGAATAAGTTGCAAAATGGCTGCTGTTAGAGATTAATAACGGTTGGGTTTTGTGAAGCAATCCTTATTCCACAAACACAACGTTTGAAAATGCTGTAGAGAACGAAATGTTGGGGTTCTACTATACTTTGAAGATGTTTTAATGAAATGTGACTATTAGCTTCCACTTCGCTTATGTCGTTTAAGAGGTTTTTTTTTCATTTGACAGGAGTAGCTGAGCTAAAACAGACACTAGTGAGCTAAATTGCTATTTCCCAGACATTCCAATGGAAGTGACGAGTCAAAATCCGAAATGATGTCCCGGTTGTGGATGGATAAATACGAAAAGGATGTACTAATATTCAGGTTAGCTTGCTGTAAGTCCTCACTTGTCACTTTACTAATACTGTATACAAAATGATCAGTTCCGTTTTTGTAATGTTTCGCAATGGTTGGTGATAAACGAGTTAAAAATGATCAGTGAACTCATTGTCTGATTTGTCAAGAACCTTGGATTTTTAATAATTTACATTCTCATATCAAAGGTTTCAGAAAAGATTTCTAAATGAAAGCTAATAAAGAGGTCTGGGTTGGGGCAGCACGGCGGCGCAGTGGTTAGCGCGTGTGCGGCACAGTTTTAAGGTAATGAGATCGAACCTTCCTGTGGGGAGTTTGCATGTTAAGTCAAGTCAAGTCATTTTTATTTGTATAGCCCTTAATCACAATTAGTCTCTAAGGGCTTCACAAGTAATTACATATAAGAAGATTAGGTTACTCGTATGCTATAGAGTAGAAGTGAGTTTTAAGCCTAGATTTAAACATTTCCACCGAGGTTGCAGATCGGATATCAGGGGGAAGAGCATTCCACAACACCGGTGCCCGGATGGAGAACGCTCTCGAACCAGCGGAACACTTCTTGGCTCTTGGGATCACCAGGAGACCGGCGCTCTCGGAACGAAGGCTTCGGGCCGGGACATAAGGGCAGATCAGATCTGAAAGATACGAGGGGGAAAGTCCATGTATGATTTTGTATAGTAGTAGGAGAACCTTAAAATCGCATCTTAGGCTAACAGGGAGCCAATGCAGGTTAGCCAAAATTGGGGTGATGTGATCATACTTTTTTGTCCTTGTTAAAAGCCTCGCTGCAGCATTTTGTACCAGCTGAAGACTCTTGAGTCTGGTCATCGGAAGACCGGAAAGTAGTGCATTACAGTAGTCGAGACGGGAGGTAACAAACGCATGAATTATGATTTCCGCATCCGACTGAGAAAGTATAGGACGAATTTTAGCAATGTTACGGAGATGGAAGAAAGCGGTTCTAGTAATTTTCTTCACGTGTGTTTGAAAGGACAGATCAGGGTCGAAAATGACACCTAAATTTTTAAGTGAGTCACTCTGTGTGATGTGGCAATTGTCCAAGTTCACTGCGGTTTTAGAGAATAAGTCACGGGACTTAGAAGGACCAATTACTAACATTTCAGTCTTTTCAGGGTTAAGACGCAGGAAATTGAGTGACATCCACTCTTTTATCTCAGTGAGGCAGGCCTCCAAAGTTCCACAGTTTAGTGTGGTAGATTCCTCCATCGGGAAATAGAGTTGAGTGTCATCTGCGTAACAATGGAAACTGATGTTATACTTGCGAATAATATCACCTAGTGGAAGCATATAAATGCTGAAGAGAAGGGGGCCAAGCACTGAACCCTGCGGAACACCACAAGTTACACTAAATGGCTCAGATGTCAATTCGCCATATTTAACGCAGTGTGTCCTATCTGAGAGGTAAGATCTGAACCATAATAGGACGTTTCCTGAGAGACCAATCCATTTTTCCAACCGTTCTAGCAAGATAATATGGTCCACTGTGTCAAATGCAGCACTAATGTCCAGCAGCAGCAAAAGTGATGATGCGCCCGAGTCCATTGCCCGTAGGAGATCATTGGTTACCTTTATCAGAGCTGTCTCAGTAGAGTGGTTAGCCCTGAATCCTGATTGCATCGATTCAAAGAGATTGTTATCGGACATGAAATCATTCAGCTGCTGTGCCACTACTTTTTCAAGTATTTTAGAAAGAAACGGTAGGTTTGACACAGGTCTATAATTACATAAGTTTTCTGGATCTAGGTTGGGTCGTTTCAGTGTGGGTTTAATGACAGCGGACTTAAAAGCAGCTGGAACTACACCAGAGGCGAGTGATATGTTTAAAATATTTAGAACTGAAGGTGCAAGAACGCCAAAGAGACCTTTAATAAGTGAACCTGGAAGTGGGTCGAACTGGCAAGTCGTCGGTTTGGCAGTATTCACCATCTGTTTAAGATTTTCGAGTGACAGTTCACTAAAACGGGACCAAGTCCCTGGACAGCCACCATGTCGTGCATCTAGGGATTTGAGTGCTTTAGTATGTGTTGAATTAATATTGTCTTTAGCAATTTCTTCCTGTATGCTCTGGATCTTCTTAGTAAAGAAGACCATTATGTCGTGAGCAGAATGGGTGGAGCTATCTGGGATAGTCTGTTGCCTTGTAAGTGATGCTACAGTGTCAAAAAGGGCCTTGGGATTGTTCTTTTGTGACGCAATCACTTTCGAAAGGTAGGCTGATTTTGCAGAGGCCAGGGCCGCTTTATACTTCAACAAACTATCACACCAGATTTGATGGAAAACTTCAAGCTTGGTAGCGCGCCATTTTCTTTCAGATTTCCTGCATTCTCGTTTAAGGGATCTAGTTTCATCATTAAACCAAGGTGTGCATCTTTTAGGTCGTAATTTATGCCGGATGGGCGCAACTAAATCCAGGGCATTGGCCAGGGTAGCGTTAAATTCATTTAGGAGTGGTTCTATGGAGCCTATGTAGGAAGGAAAGGACGCAACTGCTCCTGGAAGAATATCGGAGAGCTCAGAAACTGTGCCTGTGCTTATATTGCGTCCGGTGAATCCTTCAGTTTTTTTGGTACTACATTTAGCTAGCACCTCAAATGTAACTAAATAATGATCCGAGATAACTGTAGTACACGATAGCACCGCCATGTTTGAGGTTGAAACTCCTCGAGTCAGAACCAAGTCGAGCGTGTTTCCATCTTTATGGGTTGGCAAATCAACCAGTTGATTAAAACCAAAAGCATCTATTATAGACTGAAACGCAACAGTGAGTGAACTGAGTGGAGAGTTCATATGAATGTTAAAGTCCCCCATAATAATAATTTTGTCTGCGTAGGTTACTAGTTCAGACAGAAGTTCGGCGAATTCGTCTAAGAAAGTTGTGTATGGTCCTGGTGCGCGATAGATAGTTATTACGTCAATTGACAATAGGGGGGACCGCATCACAAGAGCCTCAAACGTTTTGTAATTATTAGAGGTACGTGGATTAAATTTAAGCGATTTTTCAGAGATTAGCGCGACACCGCCACCCTTTTTCAACGTGCGTGCTATATGGCTGCTCTCGTAATCTGGGGGAGAAGCATAATTTAGAGCTAAATACTCATCCGGGCGTAACCACGTTTCACAGAGACCAATACAGTTAAGTTTATAATCACGAATAATATTATCTACAAGTAAAGCTTTAGGAGCGAGCGATCTAACATTCAAAAGACCAAATTTTAGCTTTGAATCATTTGACTTAGCTGTAGCCTTTGTAGAGATCGTCACGAGATGCCGGTTGTGTGCGTTGGGCTTCGGTTGTCGGTTTACTCGTAGAATCGACGAAGAAATGATGGTTGGATTAGACAGATCTTCATGTCGTTGCTCCATCAACTTCACACGCTTCCCTGCACGACATCCTCGCTTCTGTTTTCTATCTTTTCGCCGTCTTCGTCTCCGATTTTTCTTCTTTTTCTTCGGTGGAGCGGGAAAGCAGGGCGAACCCGAGTCCCTTTGGAGCTCATTTGGGATGTCGTGGGTGGTATAAAAAGTGCCCGAAAAGTCGAAATTTAGACACCCACCTAGTCGGATGAGCTCCTCCCGACTGTAGGTCTTATTGGCCACGCATGTATCCAAAAAGGAAAGCAGGAGGACAGTTGTAAGTAGTAGGATAACCGGGTAACAATCAGCCGCAACGTAAACACGCGCCGCCATGTTGGAAACATGGAAATCTATGTTCTCCCCGTGCTTGCGTCAGTTTCCTCCCACATTCCAAAAACATGCATGTCAGGTTAATTGGCCGGTCCGAATTGGTTCTGCATTTTTATAGCGCTTTTCAAGTCAATGAAGACCTCCCAAAGTGCTTCACACTTACCCATTCACACACACTCACACACCAATAGGCAGTCAGTCATGCAAGGCGCCTACCTGCTTATTGGGGGTATTAGGGATTCAGTGTCTTGCCCAAGGACACTTCGATATATAACACGGAGGAGCGGGGAATCTAACCTGCCACCTCTTGATCCCAAGATGAACTCTCTCTACTTCCTGAGCTAATGCCGAGTTGTCAGTCTCTGTGTGCCCTGCGACTGGCTGGCAACCAGTTCTGGGTGTCCCCTGCCCACTGCCCGAAGATAGCTGAGATGGGCTCCAGCACCCCCGCGACCCTACTGAGGATAAGCGGTGCAGATAATGGATGGAGGTCTGGGTTGTCTTTATTGTTCCCTGAAATGATTACTAAACTAGAAAAATGCTGTCTTCAATAATGGAATAATCTACTTTAATGCAATCCACTTTATTCCAGCAGGAAATTCACCTCAATTACAAAATCAACACACATGTAATTCAAACTATTCCTGATGCCTCATACAAAAACGTCACAATTAGATGTAAATATTTACAATCATCAGCAAGTCACTGCACAACAACGAAACGGTGACAGTTGGATAGTCTAGTAGACCAGTGTTTTTCAACTGATTTTCAGTGGGTTGCGGGTCTTTGCCTTCACAAAATAAAAACGGGGGGCCATTCTGTCCTGAAATAGTAGATGGCTTTAATGCCCTGGTTGATAGAGAGACCACATCTCATTTTATTGTGCTTTCGTTGATTTTATTTTTCCGGGTCCCCAAAAATTTAGTTGAAAATGATTTTGAAATATGAAAATGGTATCAGTGTCTGCAATGACATCAATGTTTAGGTACTCTTTATTAATATTTTGAATTTCCTATAAGATATGGCCATTTTAAAGCCGTTTTAGCAGGTTGCTGATATGTGATGTACCGTAAAATTCGGACTATAGAGCGCGCCTGATCATAAGCCGCACGCAGTACATTTCAAAAGGAAAAAACATTTTGTACCTACATAAACTGCACATGACTATAAGCCGCATGTGCCGACATTGAAACATGAGATATTTACAAAGAAAGACTGTACAGCGTAAGAATTTTAACAAAGTCCAGACTTGATAAATATGTGTACGATGTTACCAGTCACTGAAATACATCACTGAAATACATCGTGCCAGCGCGTGAAGCTTAAACCTTTGGATTCCAGATATGATGATAGTTTCAAAATATACTCATCAGTGAAACATCACGATCATTATGAAACGAGATACCCGAAAGACGGCCTAACTTCAACTTCTTTGCATGCCTGCGGAAATTGCTTCATTACATCAAGGACAATCCACAGAATCCCACCGGGTTAATTATTGACTCAAACACACGATAATGCCGATAGATTAAAAAAAAAATCCGCCTAAAAGCATGTATCCTTCGTTGGACGTTGCTTCTTGTAATCCTTTCGTTTCGCTACATTATTTCTGTTTACAAATAAACAGACTCATAAAATGACTCCTAATTAGGTAGTTAGCCTGTTTCACTCTTACCTTTACTGCTCTTTTGCCCCTGGCGGCCGTAAGAACAAATGCATAAATTAGCCGCATCATCGCATAAGCCGCAGGGTTGAAAGCTTGGGAAAAAAGTCGTGGCTTATAGTCCGAATTTTACTGTAGCTCTATAAGCGGTTATATACTGTTTGTTTTGGTTTTGCTAATCATTTTGTTTAAAAAAAAAAAAGTGATTATATATTAACTCCGGGTTAAACTGCACAATCTTTTCATTGGATACATTTGATAATGGGTTTTTTTCTTGATTTGGGTCGCAGCTCGTCATTAGGGTGAAACGGTAGGTCCTGAAGTCAGACCAGTTGAGAACCAGTGGACTAGACCGGGAGACAGACGCACAATGACCTTGCACCTGACTCGCCAGTAATGGGACATTGTAATTTCCGGAGTACTGATACCTGTAACCAAAAAGTATTTGTTGGAATCTGACGCCTTGTCTCCACAATGTGCTGGGATTTGATGATTTTCGGCATGCCTTCGACAGATGGGGGCATGGCTTTAGTCTCTGCTGGTCCGTCGCTCATTTGTTTCTATAGTACAAGAGGAACCTTTTCAACGGCTCAGGCAGCGGTAGGCCCAGAATCCTCTCTCGCAACACGTTCACAGGAGGCGGCAGCTGAACCCGAAGAAGCTCTCCGGTCTCCCTCTCCTCTTCCTCTCCTTGCTCCTCTTCAAGATCCTCCTCCGTCATTTCCTCCACCTCTCTCGTCGCCGCCCTCCTGTTCCCTCTCGTTTCCCCGGCGCCAGCCGCCTCCTCGTCCTCGGCTCGCCCTCCCTGTTCTCGGTCGTCGGGGGCGTGGAGACCGGCGGGACCGCTGACCAAGTGGCGAGTGGCCAGAATGAGCGAGTTGCAGCGGCGCTCGTGGACGCGGCGGCGCTCGTGGACACGCCGGCGCTTAAAGCGGGCAAGACCTCGGCCCACGCTGAACGGGGAGCCGCGACTGCGGGATTGGTTTTCCACGCCCTCTGCGCCCGTTCGCAATGTGTGTCGGATGCAGAAGCGAGCCAGCTCCTGTAGCGTCCGTACCTCGTACTTTGCTGAGGAAAAAAAGAAAAGAAAGGTTAGCCTAATCTTTGAATTTTCGAAATATTTTCAGGGTTCATACACTTTTTTCATGGCCGAATTCAAGCACTTAAGCAGTGTCTGAAACTTAGGATTAAAAGTTAGCGGGCACCAGGGCAGACAGCTCTGAAAAATTGCCTTCCCAGCCATAAAGTTGCCTGCCCCATCTTTCACAACTTGAAACACAATAAGACGACTAATCGCAAATAAAAAAAAATGTTGCAAAGTACTCAGGATTGATAATCAGGATCTATAACAGAACAACAATTAAAAATTATGTTTATTATATATCAACTTACAACATTCACTGCATGTATATGACATCGCTGTTTTCCATCTGCCATCAGTATGTACCTGTATTTACTCATCTTTATTCATGCAATGTTTAAGTTGCGTCGTCTTCTACAAGCTACGTGAACTCCTCTGTCCACGATGCTTTAAATGTACGTTTACGTTTTGTAGCGTCACAAGTTTTTTAACTTCCTTTGAATATTTCTTCTGCGGCTGAGGTTTTGGGTTGATTCCTAACCACTTATTCATTTTTCTTGTGTTCTCTGTGCATCTACTTTGGAAAATGATATGCAAATGCACGACCTCATAACGCACGGGAGAGTCGGGAAGCACAGTTATTCAATGCAGGCTTCTGATTGGCTGCCGAGTATGCAAATTGCCAAACGAACCGAAATTTCCAAACCGAACGAAGATTTCGAAAACGGAATAAAGCAAAAGTTTGATTTGAAAATACTTTTTTGTTTTTGTTGTTTTTTTTCTTGAAAAATTTGTCGGCCACCCAGGCGGAGACGTTTTGTAAGTTGTACGCCCGACGTAAAAGATGCACGCCTCGGGCGTCCGGGCAGATGTCATTTCAGACACTGACTTATGGGACTTTCAAAGCCAATCTCCAGTATCATTAAAACAAGAAATCCAATGTTCATCATGTATTTTGCAGAGCCACAAATATATCTGCGAGTTACATGAGCAACTTCAATCATGCGTGTGCATTCATCAAAAATGGATTTTCAGATCTTTAGTAAATTGCGAATGTGTAAATATTTTTGAGACAAATCTCCCCATTTAGGTGTTGGGTAAAAATGCTGATAATATGTAGCTTACATTTTCAGTTTCAGGAAGTTTTTCCAACAAGAATGTACCACCGCGAAACGCTGACATTTATTTTGTGCATGGCCCATAATAAATGTCCATAATTGATACTTAATCCTTGCACTGATACACATGTCATAGTGCCCTGATGCTTCATTGGACAATGCCATACAAACTAGTATCAGTTGCTGTTCATCGAGAAGGAAGAAGAAATGCAATGTCAAAGCGAAGCCACCACAGAGCATTTTTAAGCAGACTTGTTAAAAAATTCGGGGGTTTGGTCACCTAATGACTCCCAACTCATCCGTTGGGTTGAGCAAGGGGGCTGGGAATCCCCTCCTCTGTATCAATCTCCCAGAAAGAGTCAGGAATGTGTTCTTGACTCTAGCCACCTCCCACTAGGGGGGAGTGGCTCCGGTATATATACATAATTGTTAAAAAACATGCCAACAATTTCAAGCATTTACCAGCAATTCACCCAGAAATCAAGCACTTTCAATTCCTTAAAAAAAGGAACATTAAAATTTCAGGGATTTCAAGCACCCATACAAACACTGTATAAATCAATAATTCATGATAAATACAAATTGCAAATACCATCAAACGTAGCCAGCTATTTGAGTATTGGCCTTAAAGGTGCTGTACAGAATTTGGAACTTTTTAACTTGCTGATGCCATCTTCTGGCTTGAGTCATCATTGCAGCCTTTGTCGAGCTTCTTATGTTGCGCCTGAAAGTACGTGAGTTTCTCAGACGCGCTCTAATACATTTTTTTCATCTATTTTGGGGTTTGTGATGGCGTTTTCACTGTACTTTCACCATTTTCATTCTACACGAACAAAGACTGCAGTGATGAGCAGGAAGTCGCTTCCACCCTCTACCTAATGTGTTCCGCGGCCCGAACAGCTTTGCTAAAACTAAGATAAAAGCAGATGGGCTTTGGACTTAGGCATTGTTAGCACATAAATGTTTTATGGGGGGAAGACAAACCAAGAGACACTAAACCTTTATTTATACATATTTTTTTAACATTTACATCTGGTGGTCTGATTATAAAGCTTCATAGGCCATATGTGGGCCATAGTATGGCTACCCCTGTTCTAAGTGGTACCATTTATGTTGATTACAACCAAGATTGGGGCAGCACGGCGGCGCAGTGGTTAGCGCTTGTGCGGCACAGTTCATGTCATGGGAACCTGTCGTGGGTTCAAATCCAGCTCCAGACTTTCTGTGCGGAGTTTGTATGTTCTCATGTTTCCTCCGGGCACTCCGGTTTCCTCCCACATTCCAAAAACATGCATTTCAGTTGAATTGGCCGGTCCAAATTGTCCCTAGGTGTGAATGAGCGAATGAGTCGTCTGTCCCCGTGTGCCCTGCGATTGGCTGGCAACCAGTTCAGGGTGTCCCCTGCCCACTGCCCGAAGATGGCTGGGATGGGCTCCAGCCCCCCCGCGACCCTAATGAGGATAAGCGGTACGGCTAATGAGATGAGAGATGAGACAACCAAGATTGATTTTTTTATTAAACCTAAGGCCTTCAGTTATCGCATTTAGTTTTAGTTATTGATGTGATTCCCCAAAATATGAGTACCGTATTCAGTGGCGATACACTAAATCACTTTCAAGCATTCAGTCACTTATCAGTTTTTAGAAATTACCGGGAATGTTGAAAGTACACAGGCCTGGAGCGCCCTCTTGCTGTTTAGTGTGAAAATAATGTGATAATAATGTGTTAATAATTTCGCACATACATCGCACCGGAGAGTATAAGTCGTACCTCTGCATACTATGAAAATAACTGCGATTAATAGTCCTGAAAATACGTTAATTCCAATGTAAAAGTCATCCCCCAGAGAAGGTCTCTTGCATCATTCTCTCAAAATAAAGAATACAAAAAAAAAAAAAAAAAAATTTTTTAAAAGTCGAACAGTACTCACGCAGTGGGACAATCTTGTGTTTGCCGTTGACATTGTGTTTAGGCAAGATGAGAGGAGCAAAGGACACGGAAATGATTTTTTTGGTCTCCCAGCTGTTTGGTCCTGTGCGGGTGATCTTGGTCAGCTGCAGGAAACATAGCGAGTGGACAAAGGAGCCTGTTTTTATGAGTGACTCAGAGGATGGACGAGAAGAAAACATGGGGTACAGTAATCCCTCGCTACTTTGCGGATTTGGAATTGAATGGTCTTTTATTGTCATTGATATCATCGTATTGTGCATTGTGTTCTGAGCAGTCGGCACACACCAAATGCCTTCATAGGGGCAAGTGAGGGAGGGCTTTAAGCAATGTGTGGGCGTGATTGTCTGCGCGACTGACTGCTGTATGCTGTCAAAACACAATGCGGAGCATGAGACAGAAAGCTTTTAGTGGCCCATTACATTGAGAATAAATTCATCAATTGAATCGTACTGTGAGGAAAGTAAAAAGAGCGGATAAAATGCTAATCACCAGTGGGTACTCTGTGGATTATTATCGGGTTCGGGAAGCAACTGAGGCAGCATCAGGAGAGAAGGCAATAGCGAGGCTGCAGGTTCGGGCTAAGGCTGGGCCAAGATCGCCAGATCCATTACCCATGAAATGTGTGACCTGGAACTACAACTCGTGGGAAACCGCTGTTCTCTTATACCACTCTTTTGCACATCTGTTCTCCTCTGCACTCATACTCCAGTGTTATTGTTATTGTATAGTGACTTGTTTACCTGACTGCCCATTTTGCACATTTGGTTAGCTGCTCCTCTTGCACTCTTTGCACTACTGTATAATACTATACATAGCTATAATTATTTAGTATATTATTAGTACTTCAATACTCCAACTCAATACAACATTTTATTTATATCCGTACATTCAAGGAAACTGTGCGGGTCAGATGTATCGATATTTCGTTCTGTATACACATGTACAAGAAAGACAATAAAGTATATCTAAATCTGAATCTGTATCTTGGATGGTTGTATTCTAAACATCGCAGAGACCTGGATCACCCCGAGGATACCCGCAGCTAGGCAGCCGCTCTCTAATTTGCTTTTTTTCCACTGTTCTGAGTTTGTATTTGTAGTTCTATAGTTGTTATTTTGTAACAGCCATATACTCCCAGTCGGTAAGGACATCACCTCGAGCTAAATTTGACCCCTCGGGTCTTTTATGAAGGTGCGTTGCTACTTTGCGGATTTTCACTTTTCGCGGGGGGATTCTGGTTGTCATTAACGGCGATAACCAAGGGATTACTGCACTAGACTTCAATTGTATGAGTTTTGCATCGGCAAACTGACCTTCTCCTCAAGTGGCATGACCAATATGCCCCCAACCTTGATAAGGTTCTTCATATACTTCACATGATCCTTCTGCACCCCTGCGCCACAGTACACTCTGTCGTATTGGCGACTCTCTGGGGGGATCTCCAGACAGTTTCCCACCACGAAGGACGGCTCGCAGAACTCAAACCTGTTCGGAGACAAACGACAACAAACTCATTCCAGTCGGCCGAGTGCCACGGAAACGTTTGGACGCTTACTTGTCAAAACTGTCACTTGTTTTAATGAAGGAATCCAGCTTCTGGTAGGCGTACTCGATTACATCAGCGTGTAATTCTATCCCATGATTCACACCAAATGGTCCTGGAACAATTCACGTGGACAAGCACAGTATTAATTCATTCACTGAGCCTACTTAGATGGTGAAGAAGGACAGAAGTGGTAACAACAAACACTAGGGTGAAGCAGTTCCAGTTTTTAATATAATAATTAAAAAAAAGAATATTCTGGGATTGTGAGTACATAACAACGGTGTAATGGTTTCACAAGTACGTTTTCAAAATGGCAGAATATCATTTGTATACCAGGGGGGCTGATCATCGTGGAGTAAGAGAAAAATGAAACCTGAGTAAGTGGAATATTTCCAAAAGAGTAACTCTGAATCCCATTTTGAACAATCTAGAGACTGTATAACGACTAGATCAGGCACGCGGGCCGGATTAGGCCCTCTAATGGATTGAATCCGGCCCGCAAGACAAGGCTTAGGGAAGCGCACGAGAAAAACGAGCTGCAGGTTGAAATATGTCCACTTGATGTTGCCAAAGCCATGTGCCTCTCACAAAGATGCTGAGGTTGTATTTATTTCTCTCCCTCCCTTTTTCTCTCATACACTCTCTCTCACTCCGTTTCTTTTTCTCATTCTTTGGTTTGCAACAACCTGTGCAGCCCTTTGAGACTCTGTGATTAAGGGCTATACGAATAAAAATGACTTGACTTTGTCTCTTTCTATCTGTGTGTCTTTTTACCTTCTTTCGCTCTCTCTTTTCTCTCTTTCTGACTTGCTCCTCTTTTCTCTCCTCTTTCAATTTCTCTTTGGATTTATTTCTTTACCCTCTCACTAGTTCTCTTTATCCCTTTTTATCTTTTGTTTCTCCCGTACTGTCTCTCTCTTGCAATCGTTTCTCCCTCTCTTTCCCCCTTTCTCTCTTTCCTTGTCCCACCCACTCCTTTTCTCTCCCTCTCTTTCTCTTATTCCTTTCTCTCCTTTTTTCTTTCTCCTTTATCTACTAGTCCGGCCCCCAAGAGAATGTTTGTTCTATCGTGTGGCCCTCGAGTTAAAATGAGTTTGACAGAAGGAATTTGATTCCTGGGTTGCTTTGGACTAAACAACATAATCTTTTGAGTTTTTCAGACAAAATGACCAATTTTAGGGCTGTTTTTTTTTTTTAACAAAACTCGTTTTTTGGTATAGTTCAACACAAATTTATGTAACTCTGGGTTGGGTTGTCAACTTGAAAGTGAAAAACAAAATCACAACTTTCTTTGTAAAAAATTATTATTTTTTTTTTAAATGAAGAATCTTTAAAAAAATGATAAAATAAATACAATAATAATGCACAGAATTACATCACATAGGTTTCATTTGGCTCAAGAACATGTAGTGAAACACCTACCTAGTATGAGGCCCACCATGGTACTGAGGTAGCCAGTTCCGCTACCCAGGTTTAGGAAAGACATGCGAGGGTGGAGGTCCAAAGCCTCCATCACTTCCGAGTAGATGCACGGAGCTGACAGATGAATGTTTCCTTGTCTCCATGCTAAGTCCTAAACAAAAGGGAAGCAAGTCAACTTTATATGAAATCATTTTCAAGATGTTTCTTTATAAATCATTGGTGTTGGAATATAGCAAATAGCAGGAAAACGCAGTGATTTTGAGAAGTAAATTGTATAGGATTTGGAGAAAGTGTGCATAATTATTCAATGAAAAGTGCACGTGTGTGAATTGTTGTCCTGCTGCATGATCCAAGAGCACTTGAGTTTTAAGGCACGAACTGATGTCCGGACCAGAACAACTTGCTGTGGTTGACAGAGTCATGAAATCTGGTGTTGACCAGAAAATCCTGAAGAAGAATGTCCAGACATCAGTTTGAGCTTTCAAACTCAAGCGCTCTTGGATCATGCAGCAGGACAACAATCCGAACACACCAGCAAGTCTGCCTCTGAATGGCTAAAGAAAAAAAATGAAGGTTCCGGAGTGGCCAATTTAAAGTCCAGATTTAAATCCGATTGCGATGCTGTTGTGTGACCTCAATCTGGCAGTTCATACTAGAAAACCCTCCAATATGGCAGATTTGAAACAATTTTGCAAAGAAAGTGAACCAAAATTCCCCGACAGAGTTGTGAAAGATGCATTGCCAATTATCGTAAAGGTTGGATTTCTGTTATTACTGCCAAAGGTTCCAGGGGCAATTACTTTTTCACATAAGGCCAGATAGGTTTTCTTTTTTTGTGCCTTAATAAATGGAATCAAATTTCAAAACTGGATTTTGTAATTCCTTCGCTTGACTTTTGTGTGATATTAAAATTGGTTTGATTATTTAATACTTTTTTGAGTGCTAAATATGGAGCCCATGAGCCGCATGTGGCTCTAAAGAGCTGCCGAGTGGCGCTTTCCCTAAAATATCTAAAATATGGGAGAAGGAAATATATTTTTGGTTTTAATATGGTTTCTGCAGGAGGACAAAAATGACACTGACACTTTTAATGTTTTCCAATGCTGTAAAACAACACGAGATAAATATTGCATTTCAACTAGGGGTGTAACTGAGACAAGAGGGTAGATCAGCTGGTACGAATTGACGGGTGGGAAGTGACGCTTTGACTGCCTCTCTCTCACTGGTATTGGGTTGTAAGACGACTTGGTACAGGTTGTAGCCTCAAACGCAGTAACGTCATACTGTGATGCAAAATCATGGCTCTCAGGCTTGATCTTAGTTGCAATTTAAATGTGGGCGCATTTCTCCTTTGCTTGTTTTTCTCTCGTGTCGCCTGTGTTAGAGCTGAGCTGTAGAAAGTGCAGCGTCACAATCAGGCAGGTGTGATTGCCTATGGAGCCCAAAGGTAAATAGAGAAAAATAACGGCACAGAAATCAAATTTTATCTGTATTCATGTGATTTTATTTACTTTTTTGCCGACTTGTTAAGATGGCGGCGCCCCCGTTCGGCTGCGGCTACATCGGCTCGCTACAGTTTTTTACACTTCGGCCATAAAACCCAGTCTTCGACTCAGTTTTGACGGCGCACAAAGTCAACTCAAACTGCAGGTTAATATACGATCGCAGTTTTTTTGCTGGATATGCGATCATCCAGACATCAAGCGCTCGGTGCTACGACCACTCGGGAGTGTTTATTTAGCCACGGACTGCTACGTCAACAAGACCCAGCGGCCTACAGAGCAGCGAAGCAGAGTGGCAAGAGAGCGGTGTGACCGGAGGAGGAAGCGAGGTTGTCGGGCCGGGCTAACCGCTAGGCTAAAGGCTAAACCCTTCAAAACGCCTCTCCCGTCCATTTTCCTCTCCAACGTTCGCTCTCTGGACAATAAACTGGACCATTTACAACTGGAAGTAACATCGAACCGCAAGATGACGAACTCCTGCGCTAAAATTCTGACGAAGACATGGTTAATCTTATCTATCCCAGCTGACGCTCAAGGAAACTGTGCGGGTCAGATGTATCGACATTTCGTTCTGTATACACGTATACACGAATGACAATAAAGTATATCTGAATCTGAATCTTTTTCAAAAGGCTGCTTTTTTATTTTCCTAACTGCATTTTATTGCACTCTTTGTTGCCCAGATAGGAGGAACGTCATGAACGTTCCATTTTGTTGTTTTTGTTTTCTTTTTCGAATCCTAGAAATAAAAAAGACATCATAATTGGATTTTTTTCAATTTGGCACCGAAAAATACTGTTGTTCATTTATATTGTAATTAGTTCAACTTGATGCGGTATTCTACAACAATTAGTCACGTGGTGCATCATTCTCCACAGTATGCACTGCATCCAACTTAGTCAACTTTAGCAGGCTAATAGTGCTAATATAGATAAATACAGCATGTGATACATTCATTCTAAGCTTATATAATGGCTGCAGACAATTTTGTTTTCTTGGGTCCAATATGGCTCCTGAACATTTTGAGTTGCCGACCCCTGGTTTAGGGGAAGGATACAAAAAGCTAGCTCAGAGATTCCAGCTGTTAGTTTCAACTGTGAGAAAGATAGAGGGAAATATGACCAAAGGCACTGTTTTAGTTAAGGCCTGGAGTGGCAGGTCAGGAAAAAACTCAAAAAAGAAGAGGTGATAGATTGTGAGAACAGTCATATTATATCCACAGACCAGCTCCAAAGACATATGACCCAGTCTTGCTGCATATGGTGTCACTGTGCATTATCAAACTACTGTTTTCAACGCACTTTTCACAAAAATATACTGTAAAGGAGAGTAAAGCATTAAAAGTATTTTCTGCACACATTCCGAGAACAGTTTCTTGAGGAATGCTGAAGCACATTTGGAGAAGACCCCTTCATTTTGGAATGGAATGCAATGGACTAATGGAACTAAGAATTTTGGGGGACATAACAAGGGGTGCATGCATGGCGGAGAAAGAACAAATGTTGAAGTGTCCTTGGGAAAGAACTCCTCTAATTCCCCCGATTGGCTGCATGGCTGCCTCTGCCTATCGGTGTGTGAATGGGTAAGTGTTAAGCACATTGTAAAGTGGTTTGGGAGGTCTTCAGTGGCTTGAATGCAGGCAATCTACCATTTAAATTTCAAGGCAAAAGATTGCAACCCACAGTCAAATTTGGTGACGGTTCCATCATGCTCTGGGGATATGTGGCCAGTGCAGGTACCGGCAATCTAGTTTCGGTTTAAAGTCAAACAGATTCCAGTCAGTATCAGCAGATAGACTAAGAACAATGTTCCCTGTAATTTTTCACGGGTCTGAGTGTTCACACATAGTCGGTGAGCAATGCTTGAAACAACAGTGAGCAACCATAATCCCAATTGTGGCAAGATCATTAATTATCAAACATGTCCAAAACTTGACATCAAGTTACATTTTGCTGAGTTTCCGGCAATGCAAAATTATTTTTCTCTTTTGAATGAATTGACTCATGTACTATTGCAAAGGTTGTACGGCCTACAAACGTCGTTTGTTCTTACAATTCTTTCACAAGATATCCATTTCTTTTTTTTTCCTGATATATTTTGTCGCATAATATTAACATTTTTGGGGGCTCTTTAAGTCGGTTGCAAGATACAGAACTGTACTTAATAACATTTTTGAGTGGAAGTACAATGTTGGCAACAAGATTCACTTGATTTAATTGGAAATTATTTAAATGCAACACAAACTTTTTCTTCTTTTTTCCGTATTTTTTTCGACTTTTTAAAAAAATTCCTTTAAAAAAAGTCTCATTGTGTTTATTTTTTTATGTTGGGATTTAAGAAGCAAAAACAACCTGAAGAGCCGTTTAGGACCCGAAAGAGCCGGTTCCTTTTAGTGAGCCGTGCCAAAGTAGCCGGTTCTCGACAAACTACTAACTTTACTCAACTTCGTTCTACTTCAACTCGACTTCAAAATACCGCATTTAGGACACAACGTCAGGGGAACCCGTGTATTTTTACCTTCATTCACTGTAACTTTGACTTAAGTCGCTTCTTAATTAGTAATTTTGAGCCCTCATTTTTGTGCGCTGGCTAGATTTTCTTGTGCGCTGAGAATGTGCGAGCAGTGCGCAATTGCTTACAGAGCACACTGACTGAGAAGATCTGGAAAATAATAAAACACCTTTACATCCCCCCGTTTTACTCTGCTCACCTTGTAAGCGTTCTCCCTGTATTCATCGAGATAATAGTCGGCGCGATCAATGGCCCGGAAGGCCTGTTCCACCAGGTCCGAGCGGATGTAGTAAGCCTCCTTCAGGTTGTCAATCAAGTCATCATTGTCCTCCCCAGCACTCACAGCTCCACCCATGATGCCTAAAAGTTGAGGGAAAGAAAATCAAATTTTTGGTCATTTTTGCCAATCTGAGAAATATATAGGCCATTATCAGAATGTAAAACATGATGTAAATATCTTGGTTACATTTTTTCAGTATTTTCTAATTATATTTATGTGAATCCATTTTATTTATTTAAAAAAAACACAGGGTATTATACCATTTTGCGTTAAATCGTACTGTTTCAAAACAAATTTCCACACTATATCGGCAGATATCTACAGTGGCTTGCGAAACTATTTGCCTCCTTGAACTTAATGACCTTTTGCCACATTTCAGACTTCAAACATCAATACATGAAACTGTAATTTCTTTTGAAGCATAATGAATAAGTTGGACACAATCATGAAGTGGAACACACTTTATTGGTTATTTTAAACTTTTTTAACAAAAAACAAAAAAAGTGGGTATATAGTGCCACCTTTTGCTGCAATTATAGCTGCAGGTCGCTTGGGGTATGTCTCTATCGCTTTTGCACATCATGAAACTTGTATTTTTGCCCATTCTTCCTTGCAAAACAGCTCGAGCTCAGTGAAGTGGGATGGAAAGCGTTTGTGAACAGTGGTTTTCGGTTCTTTCCACAGATTTTCAATTAGATTTAGGTCTGGACTTTGACTTGGCCACAATATTTGTGTATTGTTTGTTATTCCAACATCCGTTGCAGCCTGGTCATCCTGAAAGGGGGATTAGCTCATGTGCGGGTCAAGGTTTCTTCATTTTCCTCATGTTGAAGTTTTTGAGTTTGTCCTTGCCCTCATGTAGGTTTTAGATCAGGGGATGGTGTAATAATAGTCTGTAGCCTGCAATAATCTGTTCTCTGTGCAGCCCTTTGAGACTCCTTGTGATTAAGGGTTATACAAAAAATAAACATAACCCTTTTAAAGTGTTAGTGTTCCATTTTGAAAGTAGAATACTCCTCCTCTTGAGTTTGCGTCCCTCGTGATGTTATAACCATGTCACCGATATGGCCATCAAACATAGCTTGTCCTAGATTTCTAATTCAACACAGTAAATACCTAAAGTGTTTGAGACTCTTTTCCCTCTCTTAGTTTTTGGCAAAGTGCAAGTGCAGGTGGGGAGGTGTGAATGAAAACAGTCTCTGTGCTTCCGGGCGAGGTGATAAAAACAACAACATGGCTTAGGAAAGGACAAAGATCACACGGTGCACACAGACCGAGCAGAAAAGCCATAAAAGACCAAAAGAAAATGTCGCGGTGCGGTGCAGAGAGCAATTCCTCTTGTAGCATATTCAGATTTGTAGGCGAGTAGGGGGACCCACTTCCTGCAATCTACACTTACAGTCGCTCAAAAAATGTTATTTGCATCCCTTTCCGGGACGATCGCACACGTTTGAGTGTCTCAATTTTGAGGCAGACATCCATTTCAGCTGTAAATATGCATTAGTCGACAACTCAATGCGATCCGTCGCAATCAACAGCGGAGCTGAAAATAATTTAACATGACGGTGAGGTCGTTTGAATTACACGTTGGAGACTGCACGAGATAGAAAAAAATGGAGCTTTAATACACAAAACACACAGTGACATGTTAAAAAACGGGGATAGATTACCTCAATTGGCCGCAGAAGGAACCTTTCTGTGTTGTTCGTGGATCCGGTTGAAAACACACTGCTGGATGTAAACATTGGAGCTGTTGACGTGCTGACGTCATACGTAAGTCACGTACAGGCGACACGTACCAAAAACTTTGCTGTCCGAGACAATAATTTTTAATTTCACAGTTTTAAGAAATGACACAAGTTTTGAATTCTACCTAGTTATCGAGGTAACGTCTACTCATTGAAGGAACGAAAACTAGACATGGCTGCCCTGAGAAATCCCGTTGTTCTGCCGAAACGTCCTACCTTTGTGGAGACGTCCTACCGTATGTTTTACTGCAGGGTTGGGTAGGGTTACTTTAACTGGATTACTGTCAATTACTTTTGGATGACTCCAATACCAAATATGCTAATAAAAGACAAAAGAAACTAAATATGAATACAATTACTAAATTTTGTGCAGGCTTGGGGAGTAACGGAATACATGGAACGGCAAAAATGATGTTGGCAAGCTGTTTGGATTTATTTTCATTTTGTTTCTGTCGCATTTTATGTTAGTTTTGCCCGAGATCAAAGAGATCAAAGCCAGGAGAGAAAGCTTACCACGTGTTGTGAGTCATAATTTTATTCACATTTAGTTTCTTTTGTCTTTTATTAGCATATTTTCAGTAAGATTTAGTATATAATGTAATATATAATATAGTATATAATAAGATTCAGTAAGTTTCAGCGACAGACTGCTGTCACTGTCTTGTACTACGGACAGACTGAAGAGATCTTTTCTTCCTCATGCCATGAGGCTCTTTAACTCTACCCGGCCGAGTAAAAGCCCACATTAAACCACACCCCCTACATTGCACATCACCGAATTTTATTGCAATATGTATTCTGTGTAGCACTATTTAGATATTCTATACAACACGCCACGGTGGGCATTTGCACGTCACATTGGGTATTTGCATATTGTATTCTTTTTGCTTTATTATTGTATTGTTCTCAGCTCAGGGATGCTGCTGGAAATGTGAATTTCCCTGCGGGGATGAATAAAGTATCTATCTATCTATCTATCTATCTATCTATCTATCTATCTATCTATCTATCTATCTATCTATCTATCTATCTGTCTGTCTGTCTGTCTGTCTGTCTGTCTGTCTGTCTGTCTGTCTGTCTGTCTGTCTGTCTGTCTGTCTGTCTGTCTATCTATCTATCTATCTATCTATCTATCTATCTATCTATCTATCTATCTATCTATCTATCTATCTATCTATCTATCTATCTATCTATCTATCTATCTATCTATCTATCTATCTCTCTCTCTCTCTCTCTCTCTCTCTCTCTCTCTCTCTCTCTCTCTCTATCTATCTATCTATCTATCTATCTATCTATCTATCTATCTATCTATCTATCTATCTATCTATCTATCTATCTATCTATCTATCTATCTATCTATCTATCTATCTATTTGGTATTAGAGTAATCCAAAAGTAATTGAAAGTAATCCAGTTAAAGTAACCCTACCCAACCCTGTTTATCTGACGGCGAATTTTGTGTTCTTTCTTATTAAGTAAAAAACAACATCACTGGACTACTCGAAATTATTGCAAAACAAATTATTATTTTACTTGCGATATACTGCGAGGGTTGGCATGCATGCATACAAACAGTGCGTGCAACCAATGTTCCCTGTAATTTTCAACGGTCTGAGCGTTCACACAAAGTCGGTGAGCAGCGCTTGAAACAACAGTGAGCAACCATAATCCCAAGTGTGGCAAGATAATTCATTATCAAACATGTCCAAAACTTGACATCAAGTTACATTTTGCTGAGTTTCCAGCAATGCAAAATTATTTTTCTCTTTTGAATGAATTGACTCATGTACTATTGCAAAGGTTGTACGGCCTACAAACGTCGTTTGTTCTTACAATTCTTTCACAAGATATCCATTTCTTTTTATTTCCTGATATATATTGTCGCATAATATTAACATTTTTGGGGGCTTATTTAGTCGGTTGTAAGATACAGAACTGTACTTAATCACATTTTTAGTGGAAGTACAATGTTTGCAACAAGATTCACTTGATATAATTGGCAATTATTTGAATGCAACACAAACTTTTTCTTCTTTTTTCCGTGTTTTTTTTCCACTTTTTTAAAATTCCTTCAAAAAAAATCACATTGTGTATTTTTTCCCGAGCTGTTACTTTTTTCTTTTTGTTCTCTATTTACTTTTTTCCTACATTTCTCTCTTTTCTTTTTTTCTGGCTTTTTTTCTAAATTTTCCCTCCTTTTTTTCTCTTCCTTTTGTTTCTTTGTTTCTCAGCTTTTCACTACTTTTTCATTTTGTTATTTTTTTCTTTTTTGTTCTATTCCCCCCTTCCTTTAAGTCATTTTGTGCATAATTTTACATAATATTTGGTCATGTTGGGATTAAAGAAGCAAAAACAACCCGAAGAGCCGTTTAGGACCCGAAAGAGCCGGTTCATTTTAGTGAGTCGAGCCGAAGAAGCCGGTTCTCGACAAACTCTACTAACTTTACTCAACTTCGTTCTCCTTCGACTCGACTTCAAAATACCGCATTTAGGACACAACATCGGGGGAACCCGTGTATTTTTACCTTCATGCACAGTAACTTTGACTTAAGTCGCTTCTTAATTAGTGATTTTGAGCCCTCATTTTTGTGCGCTGGCTAGATTTTCTTGTGCGCTGAGAATGTGCGAGTAGTGCGCAATTGCGCACGCGCGCAGCTTGGAGGGAACACTGGTGGCAACCGTAGTCAACAAACAGAATGCTAAAAAAGCCACTACAGGGAAAACACGTGAGGCTTAAAAGTTACACCAGAAAACAGTATTTTGAAGATATTAAAGAGTCGAATGAGACTAAATATAAACGAAAATTGTTAGGACTCTTGCGATCAGCTTTCTGCCCATGCGCACTAAGCATCGGTAGGACATCTCAACGGGTAGGAAGGAATTTTAACAACACCGTTCAGTTAAGAGGCAAATGGAAACGGACTGTCACGTGATTTCATCACGTGGGTTGTCTTGAACCAATCACCTCCAGCCATTTGTTTCACATAAACAAACCGGATTTTTCCCGTCCTTTTTAATTAACTTTGTTACAAATTTACCACACTGGACCAAAAATGTCCTTCATGGTGAACAGCTCAACGTCGATCAAGGTATGGCACTTGTATTTTTTAGAAAGTCTTAGAAAGTTTACCTAAATTTCCACTAGAGGCCAGCAAATACAAAAGATACATTTACTGAAATGAAATAATGACGCTATATTGCGCTTTTCAAGTCAATGAAGACTTCTCAAATCGCTTTACAATCAGGGTTGGGTAGAGTTACTTTATCTTGATTACTTTCAATTACTTTTGGGTTACTCCAATACCAAATATGCTAATAAAAGACAAAAGAAACAAAATATGAATAAAATGATGACTCACAACACGTGGTAAGCTTTCTCTCCTGGCTTTGATTTCTTTGATCTCCGGCAAAACTAACATAAAATGCGACAGAAACAAAATAAAAATAAATCCAAACAGCTTGCCAACATCATTTTTGTCCTTCCATGTATTCCGTTACTCCCCAAGCCCGCACAAAATTAAGTCATTTTATTCACATTTAGTTTATTTTGTCTTTTATTAGCATATTTGGTATTGGAGTAATCCAAAAGTAATTGAAAGTAATCAAGTTAAAGTAACCCTACCCAACCCTGTTTGCAATCGACATTTCGTTCTGTGTACATTGTTACACCGAATGACAATACAAGGAAATTATTATTATTATTATTATTATTACAATGTGCTTCACATTTACCCATTCACACACACACTCACACACCAATAGCAGCCGTGCAGTCACGCCAACCTGCTTATTGGGGACATTAGGGGTTCAGTGTCTTACCCAAGGACACTTCGACATGTAACACAGAGAAGCCGGGATTCGAACTGAGAGCTCTTGATCCCAAGACAAGCGCTCTACCTCCTGAGCTTTTGCCGACCTACCGACTGCAATAAGTAGGGTGCCTTGCAAATATTACTGTACTCCAAGTACTACCAAAGTCATAACTGTCAACCTCCATGGCTCCAATCCCTTACAAACTGTCGTATTTTCCCTTACAAAATACAAAAAAATCTTACACCATATTTTTTATTCAAACATGTTTATTTGTGTAGTTTAACATGTTATATTGTTCATGTGTTTGGTTATATCACACATATTGTTAGTTAACATTTTGTTTTGAGATCCTGAGTTGCTCGACATGAAAGGTTTATTATAAAAAAGTTCAAAAATTAAGTAGCTTGGACGTTCACTGTTGAAGGAAAAATGCATGCAAATATAATTAAGTAGAATAATACATTCTCTTATTGCAATTATTAAACCATTTTCTGCATTAAATTATTGTTGGTAATATACTGATTAAAGGGATAACCACACACCTGTCTTTTTTCATTTTCTCATTTTATACTTCCTTTTTTCTTAACTTCTTTATACAACATAATAATTTGTAATATAATGTATCAAAGCAAGTGAGTTGTTTGAGAGCCGGCTCTCTTTAATGAGTTGAGCTGAAAAAGCTGGTTCTCTAAAAAGAGACGGACTTCCTTTCACTACACAACTCAAACTCGTTTGACTTGATTGATTTGCTGTTTCGTGATAGTCGGTGTATACCCGATGGTACCCACAATTGACAAATTTGCGTTTTGCCGTACAGATTTTCTTGTACGTCGTACACGTCTTAAAATGCATAATAAACGTACTTTGTACGGCAAAAACGTACAGGTTGACAGGTATGCAAAGTACTCTTTGACATACAGTATTGCATTCCAGGGAAGTGGGAAGTCGGGTTTTCCAACCTCCGAAAAGGATAAACGATATGGTGTGTGAATGTGTGTGTGAATGGGTAAGTGTGAAGCACATTGTAAAGCGCTTTGGGAGGTCTTCATTGACTTGAAAAGCGCTATATAAATGCAAACAATTGACCATATATGTACCCCAACTTTGCGACTAGAACCTCCCACTTCGAGTGTCACTCGAATGATATTTTCCTGGTCAGAGGTTGAAAAACCAGACTTCCCACTATTCTTAGATCGCTTTAGGGGTTGGAAATGGGGGTTTGGTCACCTAATGACTCCCAACACCTCAGTTGGGTTGAGTGAGGGGGCTGGGAATGTGTTGTAACATCTCGTTGGGAGTCATTAGGTGACAAAACCCCCGAATTCCAACCCCTAATGCAGAGCGCCAAGCAGGAAGGCAATGGGTACCAATGTTGTAAGTTTTAGGTATGAGGCTCGAACCAGCAACCTCCCAGTTGTGCTTAGAGGCCCATTGCAATCTGAGGCCCCATTTTGTTGAATCAAGCATGCAGTCTCATCGCTCTGGCTTGGTTGACCATCATAGTCTACTCATGTACCGGTAATTGTCAGCTCATAAAAAAATAATATTTAGTTTATTCCGACCACTTCAGGGTGTACATTTTCTCTTGACCAATGTGAATTTGAGTGCTCAGTCCATTAAGAAGTAGGTAAGTCCATACTTTCTGTATGTCCATGTAATCATGGACTGCTTAAAAAATATAATGACATTGAACACAAGGAGTCACAAAAAACACTGAAAAGACAGTGGTCCATGTCTATGTTTCTTTATTTATCTGTTTCATAGAGAACATTTAAAATGATTCACACGCCCACAATAACTGACATCACTTCTCTGGGTTAGAACACTGACACAAAAACATGTACACTTACACAAACACGCAGTCACAAATTGGGCCAAACTACAGTGTTTTACTTTAAAAAAAAACAAAAAGAAAGAAAAAAATTGCAATTATATTTTAAAACCATAAAGGAAAAAAAAGACCCCGAGGACACACAGCCAAGACCTGTCCCACTTTATAAAACGGTGCAGTAGCAAAGTAACCACATCTACAAAAGTAACAATAAAATACCATACAATCTATCATTGTGGAAGTGCTTGTAAGTCTGGAAGTTTTGCACTTATTTAAAAGGATCTATTATCAATGGCTAGAAAACACCAGTAAAAATAGCTCATCTCTGTAAAAATGTGCTAGTAGGACAAGTCTTGGCTGCAGATGCATTTTCTTTTGTCAGAAACTATTTTCAACCAATTGTCTTAATAACAACAACTAGAACACTTTCTCCTCTTAATAGAAATATGTACAGACGTCCACTTGTTTCAAAATAATGCCCTGCATATTGATGCAGTGTCTGGGATGTTGTTTTTTAAATTCCTTCACTGAGACTGTCCATGCAGTTTGGTACCTGAATCAACAAATAAGATCACAGTTTCTTTATCCTGGAAAAAAATGCCTGTCTATGTTAACTTTTTGTTTCAACACCCCATGGAATAAATATTTCCCGTCAAAACTGTGTAACAGTGTAAACATACTATTATTTTCGAATGGATGGCATGAGAAAGGCACACATGATAAGACCACGCATCTTGAAACTACAGTAGGAAGGATTCGAGGCCAGGGGTGGGGGGGTTCTTTTGGTTTTGCCACACAAACTTTTGTCGTTTTGCTCCTTCAGGTTTACACTGTGTGTGATGAGAACCTGAACTAAAACCACAAGGCGATTCCTGCTTGTTATTTCATGTTTGAATTTGCTGCTGGATTTTAGGTCCAGGCTGGCTTCCCTGAAAGTGACATTGCATCCCCAAAAAGCAAAGAAATAAAGGAGGAGGTAGGGTCGGGAGTAAGAGTATCGGGTCCTATTTTTCCCTTTTTTTTTAGGACAGTCCAAGTTTTGTAGGAGTAATAATGCAACTCCTGACTATAACTGGGCAATTGAATTTAAATAAGGAACACACACAACACGTGCGAACAGAATCAACACCCTCAGGCACCTGCAGTTGACTTTTTTGGGAGAATGTTACGCTTTTGCGGCCTCTGCGACAATCATTTACATACCTGGCGAGACAATTTCATCAAGCGATTTAAAAGGGGCCATGCCATATCCATTAACTTGGGGAAAATATTCACAGTCTGGAATGAAAGAATTAAAATAGACTTTGTTCACCGAATCCAAACCATTTCTCTACCCCGGAGGGAAGGTCACACAAGACAAGGGGTGGGGGGCAGAAAAAAGCTCTAACATTCTTTTGAGAGGTTGACTCATATTTATGCAACAAACACTTCCAAAAGAGAAAGATTGTGCTGCCTGGCGATTCAATTTCCCACCCCCACGTATGCCCCAGGCCCCAGCTGGCTCCTGACCTGTGGTGTCACTCGGCTGAGAGACAAATTCAGATAGAAGCCAATCTCTTTTGTGTGTTTGCGTGTGTATGAATGAGTCCGCTTCGTCCTTAATTTGCCACGAATCAAAAAGGCGGCTCTCTTTCGGACAAAACGAGATTCCGACGCTGGCATTTTGAAACAGTTGTTGAGAAAGTGCACATGAGGAATTTCATTCTACACCGGCTAGAAGCACACAGACGACATGCCTATGACATCAGCAACACACGTTCGTACACCACAGAAAGCTGCGACAGACCATTCCGAAGGCAGGTTCAACACCAAAACGTCACTTGCTTGTTTCAAACATTAAAAAGGACCACATGGTGATGACCAGTAACAATACGAAAAAAAAACAAAAAAAACAAACCCTGCACAAGATAGCCAACAAAACTGTGCAGAACAATATTTGGAGCCATGGTCAACCAACCCCTACCCCCATCATTTCCCCATTATTCTCTTTTTTTTTTAAACTCAACAGATAACTTACATGACACTTACAAAATAAAGAGACAAACACCTAGCATCAATCTTAGTTTCGGTACAACATACGGGCATCAGGTTTCTCCAGACATCTCTGGGTTTTGGACAAGTAAAACAAAAAGTGGGCGGAGTTCTAGAATACTGAAACATTTCCAAATTGCCTTCAACTCGAGCAAGTGTTGTTTTTAAAGCCACAGTTGATCAGGTCTTGGTCTCACTTCCTCCTATTGGTAACAGCCCTCACATCTCATCTAGACAGCGAGTTCTGCTTTGATAAGGAGTACAAGATCAAGTCCACAATTACACTGGAAAAATAGTTGTATGTTTATATTCATGTATATATTTATATATATATAGCATTTTGGAAATCTATTTATACAGAATGAATATATAGTGTACTTATGGCCATTTTGGCAAAGAAATAAAGGCATCTGAAACAATCACCACTCTCTTGATGCCAGGGTCTTCCAATGACCTGACATAGCAAAAATGCCAAGAATTTGGAATTAAGGTTTTGTTTTTCTCTTCCTTTACTGGCACTTTGTGCATCAAAAATTAAAGATCTACAGTAAGGCTACAAGGGTGGGTGTTTTTGTCAAACGGAGGCCATTTTACAGTTTGTGTTTGTTTAAAAGCCAACCGGAATAACACAGCTCCACAGAGGCATAATTGAGCTAGAATAAAAGAGATTATTGCAAAAAAAGGTAGAGATCCGAATGCATCGTATAAGTGTGTATAATACAATACAGAGGTTTGGGGTGAGTGATGCTGACTGCTACAAAATGCTTAGGGAGGTCACTTTTTCTTTCGTTTTTCACAGAAGCAAACAAGAGCTGGCATCGACAATACAGAGAAGAGAGAGCAACGCAACAGTGATTGCTTCCAGTTTTCCCAATCGGATGCTGGCATATCTTTGCAATCAAACAATACCTGTGCTGATTTTTTTTGTCTTTATTTAAATATTAGCAGTGGATCTTTAAGACTACTCAGACTCATCATCGTCACATCACGCACATAAATAACAAAATAAATATACAGCCGTCAGTCAATTCCTGTCATATTAAATAAATAATAAATACATTTTCTTTCTCCCCCGGTAGTGTGTTTCAAAACATAGCAGTGCCAGAGAGAACAAACGAAATGAAGAAAAACGAGAATCGTTTTGAAAAGAAATATGCAAAAGGTGTCTCCTTGCTATAAAACATTTGTTTTAAAAAGTACAAAAAATACGCCTAGTCCTTTATAGAGATTTTTAAAATTCTGATGTAAGACATCTGTTTCCATATTAACCAGCGAAATGCATTGTTTTCGTGTAACAAAGTCAATAAATAAATTGTTTCAAATAAATAAAACCTCAATAACATAAGCATCAATAACTTACAATTTAACTCCACAAATTTAAATAATTCATATATAACAATAATCATTGTACCACAAAACTATTCGGTGAAATGAAGTGCAATTTCTATGTTGATAAAAAAACAAACTTAAGACGAAATGTGTGCACACCCTGCGCGTCTCTTCTTTGAAACAATGACACTAAAGTTGTGTTTTGACATTTTGACCACGGAATCACTTCGTCATCGCGTGGTAAAAGAACACACAACCTCGGCTGCTCCTGGATCAGCTTTCCACAAAATAGAATCCCGTTCGGTGCGGGAGTGACGCAAAGCAAACACACCATTGTTTCAGTGCATGCGCCATATTGCTGGGCTGTGTCTTTGAGTGTGGGCTGGTAAGAGCTGGTGAACACATACTTGCCACAGTGAATGCTACAGAACCTAAATTTCATTCCTACAGAGTCCTCCAAACTCTGTATGTTCAAGCCATCGAAGATAGAAATAATTAAACAAATAAAAAAACTAGTACAAAGACAAAAAAAACATCATCTGGGCTACAGTGATCTTCCCCTCAGATACATCTCAGGACACAGATCTATGAGTCGCCGTACAATGCCTCAGATTGGTTTTCCTTTGCATTCATCCTGACGAACGGGTGGCTTTCCTCTTCGCTGATCTCAGAAGCAGCTCGGTGTCGATTTTGGTCCGCTCCGGTGTCTGCTCGAAGATTGTTCCCTGGATTGTGTTTATTTAAATAACCTGAATTCCCTTTTTGTTGTTTTTGATTTACATGACTCGATGTGTGTTTGAATATCCCTGTGACCTCGGTCTTGCTCCTTGGGACAGCTTTGCTTTTCTGCCAATTTTCTCAGACTAGTATGCCCTTCACAGCTTTGTTGATGCTCTCCAGGAGCGCCTTGTTCTCGGGGTTCTGGAAGCAGTCTTTGTTGGTGTACATGTTGGTCAGGGTGCTGACGTAGCTGTCGAAGTTCTGCTCCGTGATGGGCTCCTGCTGTGGCGCAAACGACAACCAATTACAACTGAGACAGAGAAATGAAACTCAGGCTTAAAAGTGAGTCAGGGCTAAAAAGGTAAAAAGTGTGTGGAGGAAATACCCTGGTAATTGTGTAAACCGCGCACCCAAATTTTTCATTAAAGTAATTAGTTTGACTCTTTCTTGGCTGAAACTAAGCATTGAAGGAACCATCCTCTTAAAGTTTAGATCCTACCTCTCAGATAGAGGACGGACTGCGTTAAATATGGTGAAATGACATCTGAGCCCTTTAGTGTTACCTGTGGTGTTCCGCAGGGTTCAGTACTTGGCCCCCTTCTTTTCAGCATTTACATGCTTCCATTAGGTGACATTATTCTCAAGTATAATATCAGTTTCAATTGCTACGCAGATGACACTCAACTATATCTTCTGATGGAGGATTCTGCCACACTAAACTGTGGAAATTTGGAATCCTGCCTCCCTGAGATAAAAGAATAGATGTTACTCAACTTCTTGCGTCTTAACTCTGAAAAGACCGAAATGTTGGTTATTGGACCATCTAAATGCCGTCACTTGTTCTCAAAAGCTGCTCTGAACATTGACAAATGTAATATCACCCAGAGTGTCTCAGTCACGAATTTAGGTGTCATATTTGACCCCGATCTGTCCTTTCAAACACACATTAAGAATATTACTAGAACAGCTTTCTTCCATCTTCGCAACATTGCTAAAATTCGCCCTATGCTGTCTGAGTTGGATGCCGGGATTGTAATTCACGCGTTCATTACTTCTCGTCTTGATTACTGTAATGCACTACTCTCCGGTCTCCCGAAGTCCAAAATCAAGAGCCTTCAGCTGGTACAAAATGCTGCAGCGAGGCTTTTAACTAAGACAAGAAAGTTGGATCACATGACCCCGATTTTAGCTAACCTGCATTGGCTCCGTTAGCTCAAGATGTGATTTTAAGGTTCTGTTGGTAGTATACAAAATCTCATATCTTATATCTTTCAGATTTAATTTCCCCCTATGTTCCGGTCCGGAGCCTTCGCTCTGAAAATGCATGTTTTTGGAATGTTGGAGGACACGGTAGTGCCCGGGAGAAACCCACGCAAGCACGGGGAGAATATGCAAACTCCACACACGATCTCATGACCTCAGAACTGTGCCGCACACGCACTAACCACTGTGCCGCCGTGCTGCACCACGGAAAGTCAATTTTTCAAAATTGTATCTTATCTGTGAACTAAGCTGCTGTAACTATGAACAGGTCACCCGAACCACTATTTTTGTTCATTTAACTTACTGGTATTAAAAGTTATTCAACTCATTACTTACCTTACACAACTGTAAATAAGGCAAAAAGTCACAAACAAAAGCTCCAAAATGTAGCTCACACAATCTATGTGTAGGACATGTTAAAAAAAAACATGTTTTAGTCGTTGATCAAAAAAATAAAGTCGCTATCATGCTGCTTGCACATATTTTTTACTCATTTGAGATGTTACTATATATGATCAACATTCTTTTCTGTCAATTAGTTGGTATAAACTGACACAAATTCCGCCATTCTCCCTCAACATTGTGCGCACAGCTAGGCAACATCACACTTATGTCCAAACATGAAAGGCGGTTTAAAAGCTCCACCATGAGTGTGCGCTTGTGTGTTTAGTGCATAGACGAGAACTCACCAAGTGAGGCACGCGTATGTTGGCCAGGCTGCAGATCAGGGCCCGGCTCAGGCCGGACAATTCCATGAAAAGAGCCTCGTTCTGCTCCTCGATCATCTTGTTCTCGTGCTCGATACTTTTCAAATTCTTCTCCATTGAAGTGATCTGCAACACAAATAGTTGACATTGTTTCTCTGTCTTGTGCTGACTCACATTGCAGTGGCTGATGATGGCAATCTGGGCTACTCTAAACTCAAGAGCAGCTTGATGCATGCGTGCCCTGACAACGTCTCCTTTGAGACCTTGCTAGGAAAAAGTTTTGAAGAATTGTCAACTGTTTTAGATGTGTACCATTTGGGGTCTTGTAAAAATCTGAACTTAGAGCAAAAGCACTGGTGGTTTCATGGATCAAACCTTGTTGCAAACCAATGACTTTATATCCTTGTTAGAAAACTGAGTTTCCCAAAAAATTCTGAAACAATAAGGAGTTTCCCAAGAGCATTAGCAAATTCTAAGGAAGTTGAGTTAAACTGCCTCTAAAAGTATTATGTTTTCTAGGACCATTGTGTAACTTTAGGCAGGATTCTTGAAATATGCAAAAAAATTATGACGAATTAGTATTTAAAATGTGCAGTAATAATGCTCCATTATTTCGAAAGTGACTCTTCTTCTTCCATCCATCCATAATCTGCACCGCTTATCCTCAGTAGGGTTGCAAGGGTGCTGGAGCCCATCCCAGGTATCTTCGGGCTGTGGATCATCTGCACAGCATGCATCTACTGTTACTCAAGTAATTATTTAGGTAAAGAAAATGTTTTTAGTTCAGTTTAACTCCAAATCACTAAATCCCCCCCAAATTTTCATCCTCGTGTTGGGGTAAAAGACGCACCCCTTTCTCCTTCCACCTCCCTCACGTCAGACATTATTTCCGCTTCTTGCCAGTAGCTTAGAAGCTTTACAAACGTTCTTTCTGCATTTTGGCCAAATATTTCACTATTTTCAGCTTGTACTCTGCAGAATATGATTTTCCTTTCCTGTGCCATTTTGTTCAGTTTCACTTCCGTTAGTTGCAAGTGGCCGAAATACGCACTTTGGCACCATACCGTTCATTTTGGTGCTGCACTTGCAGTGCACACTTGATTTGAGTGACTCGGCCCCAAGTAAGTAAACCCCAAGCTGTGTAGTTCCACCGAAACGCACAGTGGTGCTGAAGTACGCACGACCGGAGTAAAGCCTCGTGTTTACTTTGGCAGCAAATTAAAGCTTCGGGTTTATTTCGGGCCCTGTTATCAAATCAATTAAATCTGTCAGGTTTGGGCAGGTTCGGGTTTGTATACCCGCCACTTGGGTCAGGCTGAATTTTTTAGGCCCTATCTTGCCTCTAACACATATATATATATATATACACCTGAACCAATTCACCACGTTATACAAACTCAACACTGCCCTCTAGCCGCCGGTGAGAGCATTTGGATTTCATTCATTATCCATCTTTTATCTGCACCACTTATCCTCAGTAGAGTCGCAGGGGTGCTGGAGCCCACCCCAGCTATCTCCGGGCTGTGGGCAGGGGACACCCTGAACCCGTTGCCAGCCAGTCGCAGGGCACACAGAGACAGACAACGCACTCGCTCATTCACACTTAGGGACAATTTAAACTAGCCAATTCACCTGACATGCATGTTTTTGGAATGTGGGAGGAAACTGGGGTGCCCGGAGGACACCCATGCAAGCGAGGGGAGAATATGCAAACTCCACACAGGAAAGTTCGATCTCATGACCTCAGAACTGTGCCGCACACACGCTAACCAGTGCGCCGCTGTGCTGCTGGATTTCATTCATTTAGTAAAAAAAAAATTATAACTTTTGATAGAAGAGGCACCCTTTTTGAACATTGTAAGAAATTGATAGCGGACCGAATTAAATCAACCAACGGGCTGGATCTGGCCCGCAGGCCATGTGTTTGACATGCCTTATGTAGACACATACCTGAGTTTGTAGGTTGACAACATCTGCCTCCATTTCGTTGTTGGACTCGTTGAGGTCATTAATCTCTTTGTTGAGCTGCTTAATGTCCTCATCATTATCAAGAACTAAACAGACAAAATGAAATCATTTTAAATTCATCCATCAGTGGTGTACAATTGTTAAAAAGTATATCTACATATCAATTTCTTACCGTCACTGGCTCTGAATTTGGTGCTGACATAGTCCTCTGTGAGAAATTTAGCCTTTTTCTTGGCATACAATGCCCTGGGGCACCCTGAGAGGCTGTACAAAACACACATAGGACATATGACTATTATTTGGAGTGTACAAAAAATGAACACTGTATAAAAAGCAGCTACATCCATCCATCCATCCATTATCTGCACCGCTTATCCTCATTAGGGTCGCGGGGGCGCTGGAGCCCATCCCAGCCATCTTCAGGCAGTGGGCTGGGGACATCCTGAACTGGTTGCCAGCCAGTCGCAGGGCACACAGGGACAGACAATTGGCTCGCTCATTCACACCTAGGGACAATTTGAACCGTTTTTGGAATGTGGGAGGAAACCGGAGTGCCGGAGAAACCCACAGTAGCACGGGGAGAACATGCAAACTCCGCACAGGAAGGGAGATAAAAAGCAGCTACAATTAGCATTAAAAACGTAAAACATTACACATTCCAAAATTACATATTTACGATATAATTACCACAAATTCCGGACAACAGACCACATCTAATTAAAAGCCCCAATGTGTAATAATTGACCACTAGACGGCACTATGTTTTCTGGTACGAGCCAGTGATGCCGGAAGAAAATGGTGCCAATCCATGAAGGTATTACGCGGTAAAGAAAGAATTACAAATTTCTCGACCTATGATTTTTTTTATAAAAATTACCATTGGTATTTTCATCCAGAGCCAACGCATTTGGCCTGGGGGCCCCACAAACCTGACGCCGTTTTCAGCTAAGTCTTTTATTTTTTTAGTTCTGCTGCGAGTTGTTTACATCACGTGATTTCATGTCATGTGACTATTCAAGATCACAGTTACAAAGACAGGCACATATTGACTACTGCGCCAAAAGAAAACAAGAAATAAGGCTGTGTTGCGCAAATTGTGAGCCCTATAATTCTAGACAGTACCAGGGCAACCATACTGAGAATAGTACCAGATATCAAAACAGACGTGGAAGTCATCTTTTTGTGTTGTTATTGGTGGTTGCCTCAGTATCAAACCAAATTCCATTTGTTTGCTATTGTAAGTATGCTATATTTTCAATAAAGTACACTTAAACCTCCAGTTTTGCTTCTGTTATGTATTATATGAATAATGTTGGCAAAAACATGGACTAATTTCTCAATTAAAAGGGTGTCATGAATGTTTCCCGAGTCCATTCGTTGTGGAAAAGAGCAGCTAGCTGTTTTCCTCGATGCAACCATGAAAAAAAAGAATAAGCCCCACCGAATTTAAAGCCCAAGTGTTTAAAATGTAGCAAATAAGTAGTGGCTTGTAGTTTGGGATTTATGGTATGTTATTTTCTTTTTACTTTAAGGTACTGTCCGGAATTAGAAACTTTGTTCCTCTCTGCCATGACCTCCTGACTTAAATCCATGATCGCAGCAACAGTCAGCTCGTTTATCAAGTACCAATGATAATAACAACGATAGCAATAATATTAATAATAACAGTTATGATATAACAATAGCAACAATAACAACAAAGATAACCATAGTTGTAAACGCACTATTCCCAATCTCTCGTATCACTCATACCCAATTTTCTTCATTTCCGTATTCCGCCAGTAATGTTTTTTTCTATTTAAATTTGAACAAGTGAATAGTTGGACATTGTTTGATCTCGTCTTGTAAATTGCATGCTTTTCCTGATAGTTCTCACCTTTGGGATTATGAATTTACTGCAGCCCCTTAAGTTATAATTTCCCTCTTTCCGAATGAAATTTTTTTTGATGTTTTCTGGCACTATGTTTTTGTTGACCTTAAAAAGCAGTTGTGCAGTGAACATTTTTACTAAATCATTAACTTTTAATAATTTGGAGTGCAGCAATAAAATATTAGCATGATCTCGATATCCTTGATAATCAACAAATCAGTTATTCATGCAGTTTTTGTCCTTCAGAAAATGTTTTTCGTTTTATTTGATTTTATATCATACATTTCATCACATGGGCAGCACGGCGGCGCAGTGGTTAGTGCGTGTGCAGGCACAGTTCTAAGGTCTTGGGAACCTCCTGTGTGGGTTCAAATCCAGCTACTGGATTTCCTGTGCGGAGTTTGTATGTTCTCCCCGTGCTTGCGTGGGTTTCCTCCGGGCACTCCGGTTTCCTCCCACATTCCAAAAACATGCATTTCAGGTGAATTGTCCCTAGGTGTGAATGAGCGAGCGAGTTGTCTGTCCCTGTGTCCCCTGCCCACTGCCCGATGATTGCTGGGATGGGCTCCAGCACCCCCGCGACCCTACTGAGGATAAGCGGTGCAGCTAATGAGATGAGATGAGATTTCATCACATTACTCATGAAATGCCAACTGTGTGTGCAGCCCACCTGCGGTGTGTGAGGAAGCTGCCGTTTGCGTGTCCAGAGCCATCACACCCCGGGGTAGGACATGTCAGTCCTTCTGTCTTGAAAGCTTTCCAGTTGAAGGCCGTACCGTTCAGGAAACCCTCTTTGTGCCTGCGGGCCACAAGCGGGCACCCGTAGGCGCTCCGGTGTGTGGCGTACTTGCCGCTGATGTGTCCCAAGCTGTCACAGCCCGGTACTGGACATCTGCTGTGAGCAAATCAGAGGATACAGAAGGAAAAAAAAGGAGTAGGGCAGAAAGAGAAGGAAAAGGGGCAGAAAAGAGTGAGAATGCAAAAGGTTAGATAAAAAGAATGAAAGGAGTGAATATGACATTGAATTTATTCTTTGGGCAAAAACCCATTTGCTGAGTTGAGCTATTTATCTACATTACATCATGCAAACAATGACACTACTGTACTCGAGTAATAAGCTATTCATCATCATGTTGACATTACAGTTTTGTGCGCAAGAGCAACATGAAGCTAATGTTTTTCATAAATATGTATTGACAATCTGCTCTATATGATTTGGCTTCTACCATCACTGTGTGCAGCTCAATGTCTTTCCCCTTGTGACGGGGGCCTGACTGATGCAGTCACGTGGACAGGTCGCTACCTCTACATATGATTCACAGTGACTTTCCTTGCTCTGCCTTCAGTGCAGTTTACCTACGTCTTGCTAAAAGCAGACATTAAGACTTTCTTTACGAACTTTAAAAGCTCCGAGTCCTCCTGGTTGTCCTTGGTAGGAGTTTTAATTCCACTTTTCTTGGCACGCGGGCACCCAGAGAGACTGAAAACACAAAGTATGGAGTTGATAACATAAGGTGGAGGAAAGAGCTGGTCAAGTGATTTCTTGATAAAGAAAGAACAAGAAGGCAAGAAAGAATATTTTCTTTAACCAAATCACAAACCAAGTTCCGAAATACGGACGAAATATATCATATTGTCTGTGTATGTATGTAGTGC
Organism: Urocampus carinirostris; assembly: GCF_059441175.1. Classification (NCBI taxonomy): domain Eukaryota; kingdom Metazoa; phylum Chordata; class Actinopteri; order Syngnathiformes; family Syngnathidae; genus Urocampus; species Urocampus carinirostris. The sequence continues at coordinate 11,293,480 of NC_142351.1, read as the reverse complement.
CTGTCTAACTCTATCATGAACTGTCACTGAGCCTCTCTGACTGACTGTGTTTGTGGTCATGTGTGTGCAAGCGAGTGCAATTTGTCTTTTTCTGTTTGTGTTTGTGTGTTACCTTCTGTGGGAGACGTAGTTTCCTGTGATATGACCTGAGCCGTCACAACCTGGGGTAGGACATCTGGGAGAATAAAAACAGCAGAATGAAAAAGGCAACAATGAGAGAGAGAGACAGCTATTTGTAAATTGTTCTCAGTTTATATTTTTGAGCACTGCAAACACAGTGTATTTCCCAATCCAAAATAATCGGCGGTTATTGCAAATTGAAATCAAAGCAAGAACAGGCCGAGGCAAAGATAAGCACAATCAAAGCTGTGTAGCATTGGTTTCAGTAGCAGTGCAGTGAAAAGACAGTGCAGGTGTAGTAGCGAAGACATACTTGAGTTCAGGGGTGTGTGCTGCCAGGAGGGACCGGAGGCTCTTATCAGCGAGAGGACACCCAGAGAGACTGAAGGGACATTGGGGGAGAGGAGAGCAAGTGAAGGACAGGCAGAAGAAGAGAATAAAGACAGAGGAGAAGGTACGAGAGAGGGGAAAAAGACGTGAGTGAAGGGGAATCCAGATTGCGAGGCATACCAAGGTCATTTAGGAAAGAGAAAGGCGATGAGAAGTAAATCACTGATGCATATCTGAGTGTCACTGTCCGTCTTTGCAACTCGGTGCTGTGCTAGAAATATGACCTCTGAAGTGACAGCTTCTTATAACATTTAAATTTGTGCTTTGAATTTAGTAAAACTTTGGACAGATCTTTAGAAATAGTTCTATTTCGTCCCTCCCGATTGCCCATGGCAATGCTTCAAGCACTGATTTTTCTCTTTGCACATGCGCAGCCCAAAGTATGCATACCAAATAATGATTTGTGACCCTAGAAGGTGTAGAAATTCTGTCTTTCTTCAACTTTTTGTCGCATGTACTTTTGCCCCTCGTGGTGCGCTGGACGATTGCGATGCTAGTGGCGTCTTATTGCAATCAAGTCCTGTCCAATTTTTGCAATGGATGACTTTCTTTGCTGAATGGAGTGTCTTTTTGTGCCCGACCGTATTAAGGAAGAGCGCAGCCCTCTGTCCCTTGATGCTGACCATGCTGTTTGTTGTCTGACTTATTACCATCCTCAACCACTGGAGGCTGTCCGCCTGGTGCGAGCGCCCTCTTGTCTTCTATTTTAGCGATTCCATTTCATTCTAAGCGCTCCGAGCATCGCAGTGGTGCTGCTGCTGGTGCCATCAGAGATTTCCCCTTTGCCGGCTGGGTGTGTTTGAGGTGAGGTCGCTCCTACTGGATCAATCCCCTCCTGCTGTCCCTGGTTAGATTCGTCTTTTGCTCGTATTGGCTCCTTCTAAGAGTGCCGGCGAGTTACATGCCTTGACCGTTAGTCCCACCAGCCTGCGTTGGCACTTGGCTGAATGCTGCCTTCATTCCCAAGGTGCTTTCTGGCTCCTGTTTGAACAGGCCACGACAGCTTGAGCGTTACACTCCTCCTTTGGATGAGGGTGGAGACAGACTCTTGCGCAGGATGTGTATGTTGCGCTGCTACGTTGATAAGTTTATTTCAGTGGAACAGTCATTATATTGAAATGGTGCAAGCCTGTTATTTTTCATGAGGCCGCTAACGTGTGTGCGTTTTATGCACTGGGCAGCACAAATGCGTGCCAGTGTTGAGAGGTTTCGTCAATTTGATTGTCTTCTTTTTAGATTTTGCAGTTAATTCTTGATCAAAATCCCAAAGCTAGTTGGAAATTAAGAACTTGTAGTGTATAAACAAATATCGGGTTCTCAATTTACTCTCAACGCAAACTAAAATCAAGCATATCTTGTCTCGGATGTGAAATAGATTGTTCGATTTTTGATTACTAAACAATTGTACGTGGTTAACATTTTAGCACTTTTTTGAAGGACTACAAGCACATACCTGACCTTGGTTTCCTCCAATTATTTTTCAAGGTTACATGTTTTCACTGATATGAAACAAAATGTTGTCATTTTATTTATATTATCTTTATTTTTCTTATTAGTATATATGGTGTTGGAGTAATCCAAAAGTAATCGAAAGTAATCAAGTCACCGCAATATTATAGCTTTCAGATTGCATTACTAAGACCGTTTTTCAAAAAGTAACTGTAACCGTATCAGATTACATTTTTAAAGTAACCCTTCCAACCTTGATAATACGGTGAGTTTTCGTTCATCCAGTCAATTTTTCCTTTGCTATGGTGGGTCGTTTAAAGGTTTTGCTCTATCTAAGGAGCGCTTAACCGACTGGATGTCATTCGGCAGTCTTGCACCACCTTCGGCTGCCCCCTGCCTTCGCGGGTGTGTTGGCATTCGACCAGGGATGCTCCCACTTGGGCTGCATTGAAAGACATCTGTGCACATTTGCCCGGTTCTACAGCGTCGATATGGCTTCCCCGACACTGCTTTACGTGCCATTGGTACTGCTGAGGCTTCTAAGTGAGGTTTGTTTGTTTCTGGGATTCCTTGTGGCTATGCCGGTATTAATAATTCAGTGCATGGAAGTCAGGAGGGATGAAATAGAACAAAATTTCCGCAAGTACTAATGGTTGTAAGAGACCCGGACGACCGCCATAGTTTCTTGTCACTCGGAATCTTCTGTAGGAAACCAACCTGTGCAGACACTAGGATTTATACACCTTCTATGGTCACAGGTGACTATTTTGGAATTCCTATCTGAAACTGAACATGCACAAAGGGAACAATCAGTGCTTGAAGTATTTCTTCAGGTGGTCACACGGGACTCAGAGAACTGTAGTTTAATACGTAACCTTTGTTTTCTCTTCATCCCTAAAGCCAAATAGCTAGTTGGTCGGAACTGTAGATGTATAAATAAATGAATCATCCTTGTAGCACTGTTTTTTAACAGTATCTAGCCCTTCATACATACAACTCTACTCATGCTGGTAGTCTGTAGAGGATCTACCAGATTCACCATTACAATTCAAAGTAAAAACCTTTTGCATTTGGGATAAAAATGTGATTTAATTAAATCAAATTAAAAATATTTATACTACTACAGGTCTTTAGCTCACATTTTTAGTAAGCTATGAAGAATTATTAAACCTTTTTCCACCATTCAGCTAACAAAACATGGTTGCTTACTCATTTGACTAATTTACTGCAACCGTATATAAAATGTTTGACGTCAACGGCACCGGAAATGTTCGCTTAAGTATAAAAAAAAAGGAAGGAAGGCTGTGCACACATTCATACGTAGTTTAGGTCAGAAATTCCTGAACAATTTAAACAAAGCACAGTCTCAAAAATGTGTTTCTTAAAACACTCCTTAATGTTGTTCAAAAAACAGAATTCAATTTTAAAAAGCTAAAATACTGCCACGTAGCACTCATATTAAGCTGCAAATAAATATAAGCTAATACATGCTTAGTGAATTAATGTTACAGCGAACGCTTAAGGTGTTAAGTAATTATTGTTAGTGGGCTGTAAGTTAAGTATATAAGGAAAAAAAGGAAAACATCCTTTCCCTTCTTTCTTCATTTTACTATCGCTCTACGAAAGCGTTGCAGGGTGATAAAAGTCCATTAAAAATGAAAGAAATTACTCTAATAGATTGAAAAACATATTGTGTTACTACAATATTTTTTTTTTATATTTGATTATAGTTTGGATTTTTAATGCTGCATTATTTTTTAGAACTTCAATAAGTCAAACTTTGAGAAGACAACTTAAGGTGAGCTCAGTTAGTACCAGAGGTAATCTGAGTAAAGTAATGATCATAATTTTCAAAAGGCTATATCATTAGACGCAGGGTTGGGTAGGGTTACTTTAACTGGATTACTTTCAATTACTTTTGGATTACTCCAATACCAAATATGCTAATAAAAGACAAAATAAACTAAATATGAATAAAATGACTAAATTTTGTGCAGGCTTGGGGAGTAACGGAATACAAAAATGATGTTGGCAAGCTGTTTGGATTGATTTTCATTTTGTTTCTGTTGCATTTTATGTTAGTTTTGCCGGAGATCAAAGAGATCAAAGCCAGGAAAGAAAGCTTACCACCTGTTGTGAGTCATAATTTTATTCATATTTAGTTTCTTTTGTCTTTTATTAGCATATTTGGTATTGGAGTAATCCAAAAGTAATTGAAAGTAATCACCTTAAAGTAACCCTACCCAACCCTGATAAGACGGAAGCAAAATGTTTGCCCAATACCTGCGATGAGATGCATAATTCCCTGTGATGTGTCCACTTCCATCACATCCAGGTGTTGGACATCTAGAAAAAAACAGATTTAGAATAAACAAACAATTGTTATTTTCTTATAAAGAATAACCAAAAACTCCTGAAGACTTTCCGAGTGGAATATTGGGGATTCTCTCTAAACCTGATACTTACGAGAGCAACTCCTTCTTGCTGTCCTTGGGTTGGAACTTGACCCTGAAATTTGGGGTTGTGACCTCTCCAGGGTACTTTTTGTCCTCCATTAAATCTTGCGTCATGTCACCATCCTCTTGGTCGGATAAGACATACAACTGTCCGGCGGTATCCATCTGGAGATTGTGGAAATCAAAAGGAAAGGAACATTATAAGAACGGCCTTGCTTATCAACATATTTGTAATGTTCAGTAGATGTGGAAGTGGAGACCCTTGGCAAAAAGCATGGTTAAGTCTAAGGAATTGGGGGTTCATGATAAATACACAAAGAGTACATAGTAAAAATCTAACCATACCAAATAACTGACGGATGTCGGAGTTCCATTCTGATGAATTAGGACAATTGTGAAGGAATTAAGAACTAGTCTTAGTGTCTGATAGAATGCGTGTGTATGCCGAGTTCTTCCGAGGCTGACATTGTTAACCTGTGTATGCTTGCCAGGTGAATCCTTGAGATTTTAAATCCCGTCTCCTGCATCCTTCATGTAAATATTACGTTTCAAAGGCTTACATTATTATTCTTCAGAAAACTATAGTTTAAAAGGTTTTCAAATTATTATGCTGGTACTTTTTCAAGGTGAGTAGTTTTTGGGCGAAAAGGTTTCTTTCAAAGCGCCATATTGTCATTAAAAATCAGGTCTTTAATATTTCTTTTGAAAAACTTCAAAGCAGTAGGGATTAGCATACGGAAAGGATGGTGCAATGCACCTGACACAACTCCACTGTTTCTCAGTGCAATGTTTTAACCGAGCAGTAACTCTTTCTGTGACATAAGCGAACAATAGAAAGAGGAAAGGCGATGGGAAATAAACATTTTTTTGGACGTTCTTGTGGGATTTCTTTAAGTTGCAACAGTTCCTCTGTGTTGAACAGCGCAGGAAATACCGTTTGATTTTGAAAAAGTTTCGCACAGTGGCAACAGACTAACCTCGTCAATTTCCTCCTCCCTTTGGCGGTTGTGTTTGGTGAAATCTAGAGGACCTTCCCACTCCTCTTGCTTGTAACTCTGTAGGTTCGGCGATGTCATTCCGCTGCTTCCCCCATGATGCAAGGAGGAAGACGAAGAAGTAGAAGGGGCTGGGGAACGGACCCCTGGGCTGGTGCCAGACAGGCTGCCTTCATGTTTAATGGGCTTCTTCATACTCAGGTCCAGGGTACCATTCTCGTCTATCTCGATGTTCATTTCCTGGGAAAATATTCAGAGCTCACGTTGTATAAAACTAACCTGGAATCTTACACGATTGATTTGACAAGGCCTTATTATGGGATAATATGAGGCTACTTTCTTTGTCGTGAGTTGTGTTGTGTAAAGTGATGAGATGCAGCAGGTTGACTTGTTTAATCTATTGAAATTGGCAATACACATGCTGATCAATTTCACCCACTACACTAATGGTTCATCCCACTAGCGTCAGGGCACAGATACAGAAGATTTTGGAAGGGCTTCCTTGGGAAAAGCCTGATCCCCTCTGCCATTACCCTTCCAACAGGCCCTGCTGACACATCCAATCAGTCTACCCTCATTATCCTACTCTCATGTATGTTTGTCATTCCGCTGTTTTTTTAATGGTTGTGGTTTTTCCTTGGTACAGTCAGGAATGAATTTCCCTAAGTCAAGTCAAGTCAAATTTATTTATATAGCCCTTAATCACAAAAATGTTTTAAAGGACTGCACAGGATTACAATGACACAATTACCTGGACCAAAAATTTAAATCCACATCTCTGAATCCATATCTAAACATTCCCCCACCCGAAAACAACAAAACTTCCCTATAGAGTGGGTATAGAGAAAAAGGAAATGGGGAATGTTCCCAGAAATGTCCCTTGATGAACAGCTCACCCTTCTATTATTTATTTCTAATTGGATCGTGTTTTGATGCAAGATCAGTCCTAATTGATGTGAACTATTTTGCTACACAACGAGGTCAGAAAATAATGACACAACAACTAAAATGGCTGCATCTTCAGATAGTCACTATCCTTTGTTGAAATCTCTAAGAAATCCTCCTATAACCAAGACAGGCAATGGACAAAAGAAGAAGCATTTACATTCTCCCACTGTTAGGAGAAACTGCTTTAAGATTCACAATATAGGACAAAGTGACATTCCAATTACACCTCTAGTGTGTTCACAGAAAGTAAAGAGTATTTCAGAGTAACAGCACAGGAGTAATGAAAATATGGACTCAAGAATGACTGTAGCGGAGGGGAGCGGAATGTGAAGATGTGTCAGGACCAGAACGGAAACAGGACCCACTTGCGTGACGTTTACCACAAGTTTTATTGAAAGAGAGAGGAACGGCTGCGCCCACGATCCGGTGTTTGCTAGGCGCGGGAAGCAAGTTTCTCTCGTACTCGGATTGTTATCTGAACGCGGAAGTGGATCTTCCGTAGCGAGCGATGGCGGTGTCAGGGGCGGAAAACTGGTCGGTAGCCGGGACTGGGAGAGCAAGACGTAGTCGGGATCAAAACAGGTCGTAGCGGGAGACAAACAGGAGCAAAAAACGGGACAACCCGATTCAAAAAAGGCTTGCCTTGTATACACGGAGATTCGCACGCAGACTGACAACAGAGGATTGACAGGACAGGGTTCAAATAGTGAAAGAGAGCCAATCAGAACCCGCGGCGGTTGGCGCCAAATGAGCAGACACAGGTGAATCGCACCGGTAATCATGACAAGATGGAGAAGAGGTGAACGGGAGAAGACAAACGATTTGCCCGGAGTGGAGAGCGCACAGCATTTGTGCTTCAGATTATTCGAGAAGAAAAGGCTACCTGGTAGAATAAAACCGAACCGGTCCAAATTCGACAGCAACATGAGAAGTGTGTGAGGTGTAGGGATAAAAGAAAAGGGGCAAGGTGATGCAAGTACATCTCAACTACAGCTATTGCTGTAGATCATTGGCCGATTTGATGACACAAAACTGGTGGGGCAGCAAAAACGCGGAGAAAAGAAAGGACGTTGTTGTGCCCTGCTGCGTCTCATGCTACAATTCTCTCGTAATTGCCGAGGTTTGGGGAGAGATGAAAGGCGCAATCTTTACAATGATGACATCCCTTGTAAATAATGTATCTTTGATCCTCGCCTTAGAAGTTTGTCAGCGTGCGTCAACGACTCAGGGCAGCGGCATACCTTGTTTTGCGGTTTGGTGCTAAGGTTCTCCGGTTTCTCCCAGCAGCGCGTCGACAGGTTTAGGATAGCGGTGGCAGCCATGTGGGCAGCTTCGGCGTCGTGGGAGTAGTCATAGACCAGGGAGGAAGGATTGCCGTAACCGGGGAGCACGAGGTTTGGTGATGAGGATTTAGGAAACGAAGGTTTACCTGACAGAAACAGTACAAGAACCGTAATACGGTGTATTAGTTTGGCGTTATGAAGGTGGTATTTGAGTAAGTAATAAAAAGACAATATTAAACGGAAAGTCAGTCCTTAAAACTCAACCAGGGTTGGGTAGGGTTACTTTAACTGGATTACTTTCAATGACTTTTGGATTACTCCAATACCAAATATGCTAATAAAAGACAAAAGAAACTAAATATGAATAAAATTACTAAATTTTGTGCAGGCTTGGGGAGTAACGGAATACATGGAACGGCAAAAATGATGTTGGCAAGCTGTTTGGATTTATTTTCGTTTTGTTTCTGTTGCATTTTATGTTAGTTTTGCTGGAGATCAAAGAGATCAAAGCCAGGAGAGAAAGCTTACCACGTGTTGTGAGTCATAATTTTATTCATATTTAGTTTCTTTTGTCTTTTATTAGCATATTTGGTATTGGAGTAATCCAAAAGTCATTGAAAGTAATCCAGTTAAAGTAACCCTACCAAACCCTGAACTCTCTCTCTATGCACCCTCGACACTTTTAGCTAATCTGTGCTTTTCTACCACTAGTGCCGAAAATGCTGTAGCGCAGTGGTAGGCAACCACCGGACCAGTACTGGGCCTTGGGTCATTTGGTACAGGGCCGAACAGAACAGAAAGAGCCTTATTTTTTTGCTTATGCTGTATTCATTTGTGTCAACAAGATTTGAATTGACCTTCTGGTGCACGTTGTACACGGGTTTTACAGGAGTATATTATCGTATTCGAGCGATGATTGATCATTCGACAAATTCTGCCGACCAAATTTGCTCACCATTTGTTACAATGTTAATCAGTCAAATCTTAATCGCTAGACCAATAGGAATGTTGATAATATGGGAAAAGGCATAAAACTTCATCTCATTATCACACAAGTTTTACTTACAGTGGCACAGTGTATAACAGTGTGAAGGGGAATTGTGGGAAATACTTCAGCCAGAACAATATTATCATTATCTCAGCGTGAAGGATAATACTCCCACACTTTACTCCTTTGTAGTATTTATTCACACTTTTTAATTTGTTGGTTTTATTTGAGTTGCTTGTCTGTTGAATTTGTAAAAAAAAATGGTATGTTAATAATTGTAAATTTGTGTCCTTATTGGACAATAAAATTGTCTAATTTCCAGGAATGTCTTTTTTAAAGCAACTCTCAACCCTCAGTGACATTTTTGCCTGGTTCTTTAGTCTTTAATGGATTAAACACAGCATTCAAAAGAATATTGTGTTTGTAGGACAAGAATTGGGCAGCAATTTCTTTTCCTCAAGGGGTGCCCATTTTTCCAATAGCTGTCAAACAAAAAATACATCACAGTTGCTAAGTGCAAGTCAATTACAGATCAAATATTTTCTGGGTTTGCTAACATGAAACAGCGAGTTGCCCCGTGAGACTGATTTAAAACAAAAGTATTTTGCGGATTCAGTCATATTCTACATATGTAATATTCAATCAGATAACACTTTTACACCTAGGGGCTGTATATAAGTTTTAAAGATAATTTTGAGGTTTACAATCAATGTTCCCTCTAATTTTCCACGGGTCTGAGCGTTTACACAAAGTCGGTGAGCAACGCTTGAAACAACAGTGAGCAACCATAATCCCAAGTGTGGCAAGATAATTAATTATCAAACATGTCCAAAACCTGACATCAAGTTACATTTTGCTGAGTTTCCGGCAATGCAAAATTATTTTTCTCTTTTGAATGAATTGACTCATGTACTATTGCAAAGGTTGTACGGCCTACAAACGTCGTTTGTTCTTGCAATTCTTTCACAAGATATCCATTTCTTTTTTTTTTCCTGATATATTTTGTCGCATAATATTAACATTTTTGGGGGCTTATTTAGTTGGTTGCAAGATACATAACTGTACTTAATCACATTTTTTAGATTCACTTGATATAATTGGAAATGATTTGAATGCAACACAAACTTTTTCTTCTTTTTTCCGTGTTTTTTTCCTTTAAAAAAAGTCTCATTGTGTTCATTTTTTCCGAGCTGTTACTTTTTTCTTTTTGTTCTCTATTTACTTTTTTCCTACATTTCTTTCTCTTCTTTTTTTCTGGCTTTTTTTCTAATTTTTTCCTTCTTTTTTTTCTCTTCCTTTTGTTTTTTTTCTTCTCAGGTTTTCACTACTTTTTCATTTTGGTATTTTTTTTTCTTTTTTGTTCTATTTCCCCATTCCTTTAAGTCATTTTGTGCATAATTTTACATACTATTTGGTCAGGTTGGGATTAAAGAAGCAAAAACAACCTGAAGAGCCGTTTAAGACCCGAAAGAACCGGTTCCTTTTAGTGAGCCGAGCCGAAGAAGCCGGTTCTCGACAAACTCTACTAACTTTACTCAACTTCGTTCTACTTCGACTCGACTTCAAAATACCGCATTTAGGACACAACGTCAGGGGAACCCGTGTATTTTTACCTTCATGCACTGTAACTTTGACTTAAGTCGCTTCTTAATTAGTAATTTTGAGCCCTCATTTTTGTGCGCTGGCTAGATTTTCTGGTGCGCCTGCTTAGAGGGAACACTGTTTACAATCTATTTAAGCATTTTGAAATTGATATTTGAGTCCACATTGAGTCTTACTTTTAAAGGCTTTGGGTGAGTTTTCGCTGGTGGGCATCTTTGGCGCAAGCACACGCTTCCCGAACACTTGAGCATCAAAGCTTGCATAATCGAAGGACACCTTGGAATATTTCTCCAGCTCCTTGGCCAGATTGGCGCGGGGTGTGATCGGCGCCATGTTGGGCCCGTAGCTACCGTACTGGGGGATCTCCAGTTGCTTGACAAAGCACATGGGCCTATAAAGAGAACAAGGGGCCACTGTCAAGGTAAAACAGTATGGATGAGGAAATGGACTGAAAGATCACACAATCAGCACAGTAAAAAACAAATGAGAGAATAAAAGATGGAGGTACAGCGTGACAGTGAGAGTGGTAAGACGGGGGCACCAGTGTACTTAGCAGGAGTGCTGCTGGATTAAAAGCTTTCTTATCAGCAGAGGGCACATTTGCATGTTGTACAGCATGGAATTTATGAGCTCTAAACCCTCTCGCTTTCCTAAAGAGCCAGCGCTTTTGTCAGACCTGTTGGCGTAAATCCACTGATAGAGCCAAAAAAAGCACAAGGGTGAAAGGAGAAGGGAAAAGAAAAGGAGGGGGAAAGGAAAACAGATGAGGGAGTGGTACAACCGGGAAGGAGGCTGTGTAAGGCTGGTGTCACCTTCCGCATCTTTTGCTTACACATTTCTCTCGCCGCCGCTTCTCCTTCGAGCTACCCATCCCCCCTTATGACCAGCCCTCTTTCCTTCCTCATCCAATATCACACATTATAGACCATCACATGCTTGTTAATGATCAGCTACAGTATCAAACCTGAAGTCAGGAGGCTGTCAGAAAGGTACTCGTACGGAATGCAAATAAAAAGACAGTTTAACAAGTGTGACGGTTGCCATGGCGCCCAATTGGCCCCGCCCATGTGGCGTTAGCTGCGGCTCGTTGACAGATTGGCTTTCCGTCTATTTAAGCTCAGTGCTCTCACGCTTCCTTTGTCGGTCCGTCAACGAACCTCTGCCCCACAAGACGTGGGTTTTTACTCCATCCTGTTTCCTGTTGGTATTTCCTGTCCGGTATTGTTCCCGTTTATTTTGTCTGCTTAATATCGGTTTCCAGTTTCGTTCCCATCTAGTTTGTCCTGTTTAATTTTGATATCAATCCTGTCTGTCCCGTTGTTTAATATCAGTTTCCAGTTTTGTTCCTGTCTAGTTTGTCCTGTTTATTTTCAACATCCTGTTTTGATATCAATCCTGTCTGTCCCGTCCTGTCCGGTATCGACCCCATCTGTCCGATATCTGCTCGGGCAGTTGGTATCGATCTCGTCGGCCTCTGGCTTCCTCTCATTCCACGCCAGACTGCTGCCTAACGTGCAAGACTCCCCATTTCTCGCAAAATAAAAGGCCTTTGTGAGAAACGTCATGCATTTGGGTCCTGATCCTGTTCCGGTTTATGACAGACAAGACCCTCTTCACGAGAGTATCACAGGGGGTTTGATCTTTTTCATTTCAAATATATATTAACTATAATAATAATAATAATAATAATTTCCTTGTATTGTCATTCTGTGTAACAATGTACACAGAACGAAATGTCGATTGCACCTGACCCGTTGTAGCGAGCCGATGCAGCCGCAGCCAACAGAGGGCGCCGCCGACCACTTTTTAAGTCTTAGGAATGACTCGGCCGGGGCGCGAACCACCGACCTCCCAGTCTCAAAGCGGGCGCCTTACCATCTAGGCTACTGAGCATTAACATGAGTGTCATTACAACTTGTCTTGAATGTTGAACGCACAATGCTCAGCTGTCGTCTCACCATGGGAAGACTCAACTTTAATATGACCCCCAACAATGCCCCTATAGCTTGAATAATTAGCATCTCCCCTGCATTATTAATTAAAATACCAATGAGGAAGAGCACAGACTTAGCATAATACAGATGTCTCATTTACGCTCATCATCATTCTTTTGGCCATAATGAGGGTGCCTGGCCATCTTGGGAGATTAACGGTGAGAAAAAGATGTCCGTGTTAACACACAGGCACTAATGATTAGACCACCCGAGTGGATGCTTCAAGAGTTTCTCGAATACAGCTATGCGCAAGCCAAGTCCTAAGATCGGGAGGATCCCGGCAACCGGTATGAAGATTGACACGAGATGAACATTCTTTCCTTGAACAAGACAGCACTGCCGCCATATTTATTTGACTCTGTGAGGGATTCGTTCATCATGGTAATTGTGACATGAGACGGTAAAACTGTAGGTTATAACCGAGTTTGTGTGGTGTACGTGACTAGAGTTTCTTAACTGGTGGGTCGCGACCCACTTTTGGGTCATGGACCTTTTTCGGTGGGTTGCCTTGACAAAATAATGCAATGAAGAAAAACAACCCTAAGGGGCAAATTCCACTCCTAAACAGTAGATGGCGATAATGCCAATCAGTACCATCCCAATTGTGCTTTAGACGGAACCACATCTTATTTTATTATAAATTAGGTTTTTGATTTCTGTTTTTGCCCAAAATAATGGGTACCAAGAAAGTTAGCGCTAATGGGGACGGAAAAGTGGAAAATAGGGACAATATAGATATTACCGCAAAATACGAAAATGGTAGATGAGGAGTGCTGCTTAAAGGTACAGTACATGGTTTTAATTTTTTTTTAATCTTAACGTTTAATGGGTATATTAATCTTAACCGCCATGGTCATCGGGACACCACTTTCTGTGGTGGGTCTTGGGCAAGTACAACCTGGTGGCGCCCATCCCTCTCTAGGCCGAGGTTTTTGCTCTCCCACGTGAAACAGATAGAACTAGTTTCCGCAGTTTTAGGGGATCGGCTTATATGCGATGTAGATTTTTGTGCAGGTATATGCGCAACTTTAAGTCATTTTGGTTTTGCTGGACATTTTGTTTTTGGGAGAAAAAAATGAATGAATTCTACTGTCTCTCCTTTAAACTACACAATCCTTTCATTTGATGAATTGGAGAAGGGGTAATTTTTTTTCTTGATTTGGGTTGCAGCTTGAAATTGGGTGGGACGGTGGGTCCTCTGGACCAGTTGGGGAAAACTGATTTAGTGCTAAAACTAAAAAACACCAGTTAAATGTTATTAAATGTTATAACATGCTATAACACATTGATTGGAGTCGCTGGGATCTGCTTTACTGATTTACATATAAACCCGTGGTGGCATATAATTACCCCAAGCATAATATGCTCATTAAAAATGCATAACTACTATGTATTTAATTAAGCAATACGTACGTAAAACTGTCACAGCAGTGGCACATTCAGAAACAGTTCGCAAAGAATAATCAATTCAGGTTTTCGGTTTCATGACGCAATGGAAATCTTCTGGCACACACCTGAGGACTCTGTCATTGGGACTTCCTTTGAGAAGGTTGCCACCAGGCTGCGAAAGCTGCTTATCCTGGCTCTTGGCCAGCTTCTCCGCTGCTGCAATGGGACATCCCGAAAGACTTGAAAGGGTTGGAGGAAAAAAAAGATTCATGTTTAGAGGGAGAATGCTGACTGTTTAAATCTGCACAACACTGATGCGGACTGACACAACTGTTGTCCTGCATACATAAAATATAAGCTGGTAAATATAAAAACAAGGCAGAAAAGCCCGTCTATGTCTAGTAATAAAAGATGTAAGCACATATTAAATACTGTTGCGTATGCATACCTGCGGTGAGTGTTACGGTTGCTATTAACATGACCCTGACCGGTGCAGCCAGGCGTCGGGCACTTCAGAACATTCTCATGCATGGCCAGAACTGAAAAGACAGTAGCACATCAATATGTAACATATTTCTCTGTTGGAGCAATCACCATGGATTCATTTCTTTTATTGAAATAACGATGCTAGGAACCTGGCAAATGTCAAACATTGCTCATTTGGGTCACACTAGTGTGCTGTAAGACCTTGTCTAGTATACCGCTTTCGGAGCGGACCGTATACGGGCCTTGCCCCAAAACATACACAAAAGAGCAGAGAGTTGACAGAGAGGGATACGTCGTTTATTAACATTCATCAGCATTCTCATTCGTCTATGAGAAAATCGGCTTTATTATACCCTGGGTTAAACAGCATCGGCCAGCGATGACAAGTTGTTTTTCTCTGAGTGTTTTGTCCTTTTTCGATTCTCCAAAATTACGCGATTTCCCCGAAGAGAGTTGGAGAAGTCGCCTTGACCCAGCCAACTTCCTGTCAGTTTCGCCAACTGTTCTAAATCTAAATTCTCTCCTCAATTCTATTGGCAAGCTCACACAGCTATTCCACAACACCGCAAGTAATTTACTAATCGTAGCAGATAAGCATGCCGTCTTTTCAGTTTCTATACTTACTTCAGTTTCTATTCTATAGTGCCAAGTAACTTTAACATTCAACCAAACCAGAGTAGGGGGCAGCAGATTACTATTTTTCATACCAATTATCTGCTCTTGAGTTAGTACAGGGAAGTCTATTTCGAGTTACAGAGTTTAATATTTATTGCCTCCTAATAATACAAAACACTTTCATCTAGTAAAAAACCAAACAAACAATGATTTGAATACTTGGCAAAAATATGTGAATTATCATATCAATATTATTTTTTATAAAAAATCATGGGTCGATAAATTTGTATTCCACTTAAGTCAGTGCCATGTTTGTCCAGCATGCTGCCACCACGCTGTGCCGCGTATAACCGGCCCTCGTTCGTATCAGACAGCACAGTGCCATCTAGTGGTCCAACGTTACACATTGGGGCTTTAATAACCTGTTTGGTTTGATTAAGCTTTTAAAGACATCAATGCAAAGACAAATAAATAATTAAAGAAAAAGCATTTCCACATAGTTTTGCTCATTTTAAGTATTATTATTTTATTATACTAAAACACACAGAAAAAGTGAGGATGTCATAAAGAAAAGCCCCATAGGCAGGCATTGTCTGCTCATTGTGAGTATTGTTTTTATTTAAAAAAAAAAAAAAATACAGTAAAACGTAAAAAAAGAAACGTAAAATATAGTAAAATGCAAAATAACAGAAATAATATTAACAACAATGAATAACCCGTTTACCTTCTGAGCCATGGTGACCACAAAAACATAAAAAATGTATACTGTTAATTTAGGCAACATTATAATAATTTATACTGGTGCTGAATTCGGACGGGTTGTATCAATTTACAAGTGTACAGAGGACAAAATCAGTAACAAAAAAGAAGACTAGTAGATCTTGCTAAACCAGGAGTATCTTGAAAAATCGGGCGGTGAGCACATAGGTGTGATTAAGTCATTGAAAGAACAAGAAATGCGACAAGCACCTGGCACTCTTAGTAAGATTATTTTGCATAAATAATGGAACAGAAACAAGAAGCCTTAAAATGTCCGTTTGCAACAATTACAGAAACTTGGTGCTGTTTTACAAAAAGTATTTTTGCACTTATTTAATGAAATTCTTAAAGATAATATAGATGAAATAGATAAAATAATTCAATTTTTTGTGATGGAGTGATTTGTTTTCGACCTGTACACAATTCAGTCATTTAGGGTGACGGGTATGCCCTACTGATTTGGACCTCTTAAGATCTTAATCCTTACTTATTCAAGAAAATCCTCCAAAAAATGAGTTTTGGGAGGAAACATATGGTGTGTTTTAGCTCGACCTGAGCAAATTTTAGTCACTCAAATTTGCCAAGTATGAAAATAAATTGTCATTTAGACGTTGTAAAAGGAAGACGGCGCTGAGACATGTCAACCTTTAGAAGAGGCGTCTCAAGCCATCGAATATAATTACAGATTTCTGTTACTGCGAATATTTTTAAACATTATGACTATATGTTTGTTTTTGATTATTATCTAAACCAATAGAGTTCTATAGTACACACCATGGCTACAATACATTCTTTAAAAAGAAAAATCACATAATCAGATGCATTAGACCAGTGTTTTTCAACCCTTTTTGAACCAAGGTACACTTTTATTTATAAAAAAAAAGTTCAGAGGCAATCTGTCCGTCGAAAATGTTTGAAAATGAAGTTATGTCAAATATTTCACTGTACTACCTCATAAGCAGATGATTAGTATATAAAAAGAAGAAAATATGTGCTGTATTTATGTTTTTATTTTTTACAGTGCCATCTTAAACCGCTTTGTTAAACAAATTAAGTTTTTAAATGTTGTTTGCTACCTAATGAGCAGATAATTAGTATATAAAAAGTATATAAAAATCTACTGCCACCTACTGATATGGATGACTATTACAGTTCCTTGTCTGAAGAAAGCAAAAATACTGAATAATGGCCTGATTTTTTTGGGGAGAGATAAAATTGGGCAAATTCCAGCGGCACACTAGACAAGGTTTCACGGCACACTAGTGTGCCCCGGCACACTGGTTGAAAAACACTGAATTAGACTGTTGTATAGTTTTGCGTTAGTATGGATTGTTGGTGTGATTTATTTTCCAGACTGTAATTACCAATACCAATACCAATACTATTACTGATACCACTAAGAAATATATTTCCCCCCCAAAACAACAAATTACTACTTTGAATAAGGAAAGAGCACCGTGTAGCCTTTTTTCTTAACAATGAATAGAGCATATTTATTCAATATACTGGACTGTCTCAGAAAATTAGAATATTGTGATAAAGTTCTTTATTTTCTGTAATGCAATTAAAAAAACAAAAATGTCATACATTCTGGATTCATTACACATCAACTGAACTATTTCAAGCCTTTTATTATTTGAATATTGCTGATTTTGGCTTACAGCTGAAAAAAACTCAAAAATCCTATCTCAAAATATTAGAATACTTCCTCAGACCAAGTAAAAAAAATAATTTTATAACAGCAAAACTAAATCAAACATTTGAAAATGTCCATTGATGCACTCAGTACTTGGTTGGGAATCCTTTTGCCCGGATTACTGCATCAATCCGGCGTGGCATGGAGGCAATCAGCCTGTGGCATTGCTGAGGTGTTATTGATGCCCAGGATGCTTCGATAGCGGCCTTCAGCTCATTTGCATTTGTAGGTCTGGTGTCTTTCATCTTCTTCTTAACTATACCCCACAAATTCTCGATGGGGTTCAGGTCAGGGGAATTAGCAGGCCAATCAAGGACAGTGATGCCATGGTCAGTGCACCAGTTACTGGTGGTTTTGGCACTGTGGGCAGGTGCCAGATCATGCTGGAAAATGAAATCCTCATCTCCATAGAGCTTTTCAGCAGATGGAAGCATGTAGAGCTCTAAAATCTCTTGGTACACAGTTGCATTTACTCTGGACTTGATGAAACACAGTGGACCAACACCAGCAGCTGACATGGCTCCCCAAACCATTGCTGACTGTGGGAACTTCACACTGGATTTCAAGCAACTTGGATTTTGCTCTTCTCCAGCCTTTCTCCAGACTCTGGCGCCTTGACTTCCAAATGAAATGCAAAACTTGCTTTCGTCTGAAAAGAGGACTTTGGACCACTCTGCAACTGTCCAGTGCTTCTTCTCCATAGCCCAAGTCAGACGCTTCTTCCGTTGTCTTGAGTTCAGAAGTGGCTTGACCATGGGAATACGGCTATTGTAGCCCATTTCCCGGACACGTCTGTGAACTGTGGCTTTTGATACCTGGACTCCGGCTTCAGCCCACTGTCTTTGAAGCTCCCTCAAATTCTGGAAGCGGCTCTTCTTCACAATTTTGTTAAGGCTGCGGTCATCTCTTTTGGTTGTGCAGCGTTTCCGGCCACATTTTTCCCTTCCAACAGACTTTTTGTGGATATGCTTTGAAACTGCACTCTGTGAACAGCCTGCTCTTTGAGAAATTTCTTTTTGTGTCTTACCCTCCTGATGGAGGGTATCAATGATGGTCCTCTGGACAGCAGTCAGATCAGCAGTCTTCCCCATACTTGTGATTTAGTTTACTGAACCAAGCTGAGTGTTTTTAAGGCTCAGGAAACCCTCGCAAGGTGTTTCGAGTTAATTAGATGATTCAGGTGATTAGTTGAATAGCCTACTTGTATACTTTTTCATGATATTCTAATATTTTGAGATAGGATTTTTGAGTTTTCTTAAGCTGTAAGCCAAATTCAGCAATATTCAAATAATAAAAGGCTTGAAATAGTTCAGTTGATGTGTAATGAATCCAGAATGTATGACATTTTTGTTTTTTTAATTGCATTACAGAAAATAAAGAACTTTATCACAATATTCTAATTTTCTGAGACAGTCCAGTATACTCTGCCAATCCATTAATCATAGTTTCGATTTAGATTAACAACTGAAGACCATGCCCTCCAAACTAGTCAGTTAATCAACCATTTATTGAGTATTTTTTTGGTTAAATATGCACGATATTCTTTGCCAAACCACGATTACTTTTTCAGGGTAAATTGGTTGAATACTGCTGACTCGACGCAAAATCTGACGCTTGCTTTTGGGTTGTGAGTACAATTCAGCGCGACCATCAAGAAGCAGATGTCTTTGTCGTTTTAATTTCATTGAGGAACTCACTTTCTGGGGGGATCCGGTCCTTGTGAGGGCAGCCTGATAGGCTACGATGGTGGGGGTAAAGGCCAGTCACATGACCCGTGCCATCACAACCTGGAGTGGGACATTTGATTTCCCTCTTCTCTGGCCGAATACGCTCTAGATAGATGGACGATGCATAGGTTAGAGGGAGCAGAGACGGGAGTGGAACAAAAAGGAAGATGGGATGAAAAAGGAGGACAAAGGCAAGTGGGGAATGCCATCAGACGGTCTGCTTGACTGAGCATGAAATCTAGACATACACTACTGCATTTCAGTTTTGCCTCTTCAAAAGCACCATCTGCATATGTCTTATGTGTATCGGCTTAAAGGCAACATAACATATTTTACAGTCTTTAAAATGTCTGTTTCAAAGTCATAGAAGTTTCAATTGACCTGCTAAAGTTGACAAGTTTCTACAAATCCTAAAAAGCCATCACAATGATAAAATACAACTAATTGTGGCAAAAACTAAAGCAATATAATTTAGTGGTGTGCATTCATTGCGTCATTCTAGATAATGTTTTCTAAATCGTGCATAAAAATTACACATCAAGAGGGTATGCTTAGAATACAGTCTATCAATCTTTAGCCTAGAGGTAACACTTGTTATGTCTTATTCGAATTTCTTAACCATTATTTATCTCATAATACTGCTCAGACAATCAACAACAACAACACCTAAGTAGCCCGTGGACTTGTTCTAAAAATAGCTCGAAAGTCGTGGCTTATAGTGATTTTCTCTGAAATTTAATCTTTTTACTGGCATGGGAAATCATTGTCACAATCAGTGTTTTAGTGGTTGACCGGGCTTTATTCAACCCTACTTCTAATACTTACAACGCGGTTGTAACATAATAATAACCTTGTAACAACATAGTAATAACCAGTGCTGGACCATCAGGGCCTGCAAGGCTTTCTAAACAATATCTCAATCTAATTATGTTTTTCTCCATAATTACTTATTAAATAATTCAAAACTGTCCGTCAGCTTTCTTTAATTGCTTTTCACCTGGTTGTGCTGCATCCAGAGGTGTGCTTTCATAATTAAGCATTTAACCAATTACATTTCAGCCATAAGTTGTTGCCAGGGTCAGAAATCTACCCGAAGGCCTTCAGAATAAGCTCTATGGGCCCTAAAGCGTAATATTAGTGTCAATAAAACTGTTGGTTAAGTCATTCAGATTCCGAGTTGGCGAGTCAGCGCCTGCTAGCGGGCCTTGGGTACTGTCAGCAGTTTCACAAACTATGATTGGCTAGGAGCCCGTAAAGCAAGTATCACAACAAAAACGTGATGAAAAAAATCTCCATGTTCACTGCTTTTTTTCAATGCTAAATTAAATACGACAGGACAGGCTCAGCCTTTCAGCAAAAGCTTAGATGGCGATAGAAAAGAATTTCTTGATGGCTCTGGAACAAACGAAAAATCTATATAAGTAATTGAAATATTTTTGAGGAAAAAAAGAGAAGGGATTTTGTGCAGGGATAAAAACGATTTTTGATGGGTAAAATGTGGCAGAATTTCTTAATAATGTAAATGTTTATAGCCATTAAATAGCTTTTGAGGGTGGGATTGATTCAGATGTAGCACTACTGAAGGCCCAGATGTGAAAAGCACGGCCCGCCAATGGTAACTACATAAGTTGCCATTTTACAAATGTATTTTATTTCAAACTAGTAGCTCTTTGCGCTACTCAGTAACAAAAAAGTAGCCCGTAGGTTCAAAAAGGTTAGCAACGCCTGCTTTAGACGTTCCTGCAACTGAAGTTAAGCAGAGCAGTACTACTGACATCAGTGGAATGGGAGAGCAGAAAAAAGTGCTCTATTGGCCTCCAAATTGAATGCTAATGAGACATGCATCCCCTAATTAAGGCTGAGCAGTACAAGAACGTCACCACAGGAAAGAGGCGAGGCCAAGGAGAGGGCAACATGAGCGGGCATGTAATAGCACAACTACTGATGGTGTGAGGCACATGATGAGAGGGCAGTTTGCCAATTGGGAAATAAACCTTCATCAACCATAAACAGGCAACTTGCGCTTGGGTCTTTCCTTGAAATTACTGCCTTGCTCACGTGCCACCTTCTCACTTGATCCTGCTCGTCTTCCCGATTGGAATTGGTAACTTGATTTACAGGTTAAAATTGCCCTTAATTGGATTCTTTACTGTCATTCCTAATGTACTGTATTGTTTGATAGCAAGCTTCATTAAAAACTAAATAAAAACGAAAAAGGGATTGTATTCGTATGGCAAATGACAGTGTAGTAGATCCCGATTCTCATCAGACCCAGGCCTACTGGTCTTGCCAATCCGATGGCTCAATCTCTGCAATTCTAGCCTGACACATCAAGAAAAAAAAATGGAGAGATATCTTTAAAAAAAAATGACACTTAGGTGGCAGAAACTGCATCCAAGCCTGACCACTGCTCAGTTGCTGGTGCAGGAGGGAGCATGTTTTGGATGTATCCATCCATCCATCGATTATCTGTACCGCTTATCCTCAGTAGGGTCACGGGGGTGCTGGAGCCCATCCCAGCCATCTTCGGGCAGTGGGCAAGGGACACCCTGAACTGGTTGCCAGGCAGTCGCAGGGCACACAGGTACAGACAATTCACTCGCTCATTCACACCTAGGGACAATTTGGACCGGCCAATTAACCTGACATGCATGTTTTTGGAATGTGGGAGGAAACCGGAGTGCCCAGAGGAAACCCACGCAATCAAAGGGAGAACATGCAAACTCGCACAGGAAGGTTGGTAGCTGGATTTGAACCTATGACCTCAGAACTGTGCCGCACATGCGATAACCACCGCGCCGCCGTGCTGCGTTTTGGATTTATAAATAAAGGTAAAAATATCTCATCTCATCTCATTAGCTAAACCGCTTATCCTCAGTAGGGTCGCGGGGGTGCTGGAGCCCATCCCAGCAATCATCGGGCAGTGGGCAGGGGACACCCTGAACTGGTTGCCGGCCAATCGCAGGGCACACGGGGACAGACAACTCACTCGCTCAATCACACCTAGGGACAATTTGGACCGGCCAATTCACCTGACATGCATGTTTTTGGAATGTGGGAGGAAACCGGAGTGCCCGGAGGAAACCCACGCAAGCACGGGGAGAACATACAAACTCCGCACAGGAAGTCTGGAGCTGGATTTGAACCCATGACAGGTTCCCATGACATGAACTGTGCCGCACAAGCGCTAACCACTGCGCCGCCGTGCAGGTAAAAATATATTTTTTTAAATTATCTTACTTGGGTCACTGAGCTTGGGTCAAGTGCTTACCTTACCAAATATCAAATCATTCATATCTTATTTATTTATTCTTACTTTAGCATAATGTTGCTGCAAATGTCATTGCATTATTTTCTAATGCAAATACAATTTAGGGCTGTCTATAACCACGACCTCGTAAACATTACCTATCTATCCTTGTATTCAATTTTTAATCTTATTTTAAGTATTTAATTACGTGTTTATATGAGAGTGCCACATTTAGTCTCATCTTTAACATTATACCCCATGTTGTTATATATGACAATTAAGACTATTGTATTCTATTCTTTAGGGAATGACAATAATAGTGTTCATTGAAGGCAAACGTGATCGCTCCTACAGCCACCCAGGTAGATCAGGTTCAACAGTATGCGTTTGTCGTATATGATCACAATTACATAGAATATAACCTACTGGTAGCTTTGTTTCGAATGAATTACTTTTCATTGATTTATTTGTTTATTTATGAAGCACTTTGTCCTACCTTTAAAGTAGCTCTTTCTGATAACCTCTAGGTGCTTGGGACGGTCTTCCATGGTGAAGTATCTGTGGTGCTGTATATCAGACACGCCCAGCAGCTCCCTGGGCCCAGCCGGCTTTACCTGCTCCGCTTTGAGAGCAATGGCTTGCTCGAGGAGGCCCAAGTTTCCCCGGGTCATGTCAAACATCTCCGACTCATCCGTGACAGTGGAATGCTGGGACAGGCTGTCCTCATCATCGTGTTCATCGTCACCATCCACGTCATCATAGTCTTTCTCATCAGATTTGTCGGAACTCACCTCAATAATTTCAGGCGAGGCAGATGGTGAGAATTTGTGGAGTTTAAAGTTATCACCCATGGGATTTGGTGAGAAGTCCTCAAGTGGACTGGCCATGTGGGAGATGTACTTTAACGGTAGGCCGACTTTATAGTTATCAAATTGTTTCTGGGAGTCATAGCTGTCAGGTGGACTCGCTCGAGTCCCACTGTAGTTCTTACGTGTGGTGTAGTCCTCTAGGGGACTAACTCTGTGGTCTTCAGTCTTGATATGTGGGCCTGGACCTGCTTGTGTCACACTATGGTTCTCATGTGGGGTGTAATCCTCCAAAAGGCTAACCCTGTGGTCTTCAGTCTTGATATGTGGTTTGGGACTCTTTAGAGTCACACTGTAGATCTCTTGTGTGTTATAGATCTCCCGAAGACCAACCCTGTGGTCTTCGGTCTTGATATGTGGTCCCTGAGCTGCTGCAGTGCTGGTGATGGTACGGACAGCAGTTGGCACTATAGTGTCCACCTCTTTATCGTTTGCCTTCTTTTCAGGTATTTCCTCTATATTTTGTGCTAGCTTTGCTGTCTCCTCATTTGCTGCAGAATCATGGTTGGTGTCCTTGGCTGGGAATCCATCCTGACCTTGGTCATCCACCAAATCAGCCTCGTCTATCTCGCACCCCTTTAGCTTGATTTGACCTCTGCTTACTACACCTTCATCTTCCCCAGCTGTTTCCTTATCCTGTTCTGCCTCTACTTTGTCACTGTGTTCAACTGCCAGTGTGACATTCCCCTCAGTCTCCATAGCAACAGGCTGCGGGGTGGCCTCATTTGGAGCATCACTGCCGTTACTGGTGGCAGGGCCTCGGCCGAGGTGAAGGAGAGAGTTGGCCACTTCCTCAGCGTTTCGAGAAGGAGACTGACATGCCGGTGTCACGGGGGACTCAATGATAACACACGCTTCTGTGGAAAAAAAGCAGAGTTTTGTGTGCCACAAGTGCATGCCGAATGCATTAGGATTTATTGATAATGAGGAAGAGTGCAGCAAAGGGAAGCATCACTAGGGACCGGAAGCTTTTGCTGGGTAAAATACGAGAAAATATGATGTCAGCAAGATTTTATAGCGCTATGTGATGGTTGCATGTTCAACAAGTGACACATTTTACCATCTTTTTACCCCATTATGCTTGTCCTCATTATGATCGCTAATGAGCTCTGTGGCTGGAGCTTGGGCACACTTTTGTGCGGTTGCCAGGCAATTAAAAGTCATATATAGTCAACATCATGCGCCCATTGACACTCAAGCACAATTTAAAGAACCTTTAGTTAGCCTGACATCCATGGATTTGAGATAAAGGATGCTATATGTGCAGAGAAAGCCAACACAAGCACTGAGAGAACAAGCAAACACCACAATCGAAGTTGGTGATCAAATCGCAACCTAAAACAACAAAATTATTATACAGTTTTTAGCAGTTTGTCATTTTTGAAAGCACTAAGAATGTGAGTGCAGACTAACCTAATTCCGTCTGGTGTGTTGCTTCCTTCCTTTCCTCATTCTCCTTTTGTTGGCATGGTGTCTCATCACTCTGTCCATTTGTCTGTTGATGTTTTAAGCTTTCCCCAAGCTTGTCTTCCTTTGGAGAGGCGTCCATGTCAATGTTGCCCTTGTTGCTCGTGCTTCTGTCATGGCCATCCCTTTCTTCGTCCTCTTCAGTTTCACTACTGGCATCACTTTCTGCGCTAAAGCCCTCATCCAAAGCCAGTTTTAGGGGGTAGGATTTCCTCTTGGACGTTAGACGCTCCGTTTCCGGTTCCTGCCCCGCTTCCGTCTCCTCGACCCGCCGCTTTCTGGCTATGGGGCATCCGAGAATGCTGGTGGCAGGGATAGATAATAGAAAAGCAAGAACACAATTTGGTAAGATTGAAGACGTGCCTGAGAAAAGGCAAGGAAAGTGCCTGAGGAGGGCGCCATGCTCATTTACTATCAGATATGGCAACCAATCTCCACCAATTGACTGAAACGTTTAATGAACACCTTGTAGAGAGAGAGCGGCAGAGGAGGCAACGGAGAGTGAAATCCAATAAAATCCTCCTTTTCTCACCTGGGAGAAGTGAGATTGAAGTAGGATCTATAAACAAAGTGCATTGGAAATTGCCTGCTGAATGACTACACATGTAAACAGACAGCTAATGCCTGTGACACAATAAAAATGAGTCACAAGCCAGTGCTCGGTGTAGCTCTCGTGAGAGTAAGCGTCACCCATGAAAGGGATTGCAGCTGAAAAGAACCTGAAGAAATCACTATCACACCTGCTGGAGTGTTTGTGCTCTTTTTCAGTGTGATTTAATCAGTGTACGGTAAATAAACAAGACACAAATTCTTACTGGGTGTGACCAGATGGTCAGAAAATTTGGGATATATAACCTTTATCTGTGGTTGGAAATGGAAATGTCAGTACCTGGTCTATTACTGTATTTTCCGCACTATAAGGCGCACCTAAAAGTCTTTATTTTTTTCAAAAACTGACCATGCGCCTTATAATACAGTGCGCCTTATATATGGATCAGTATTAAGTCGCAAAGTCTTGCAACTAAGGCAAGCAGCCGCCGACTAGATTTTCCCCCGAAGGCGAAGTCGTCCGCGGTGTATGCTGGGATACATATGCCGGCGTTTCATTTCCCAGCCAATGTGTCAATCATCATTTGAATCGATCACTATTGGCTAAAGTTATTCGGAAGTAAAGGAGGCGGATCCTTTTTATCATTTACAGGCTCGCATAGGCTAAAAGGGCAAAACAAAGCCTGTAATTGGCCGAAAAAGATGAATGTGAATAGCAAGTTTGGTTGTCTACGGCATAGATAAAACATGTTTTACTATTCTGTATTTGTAAATATTTTACTCTCCTGGATTTACTACACTCACGGATATAAGAGGACCATGGTTGC